>NC_091461.1:13156896-13474396 GCF_027789765.1 Dendropsophus ebraccatus
ATAATTGAATAATTTATTTCCCCAATGCTAAAAACTTGGGAAATCTCATCCTAATTTTATGGGAAACTTTGGCAAAAGACATTTTCATTGTACATTTTATGAAGGAATCTTTCGGCCTGTCCATAGGTGGCGCTGTGTGCATTGGCTGACAGGGGGATGGAACATAGAGTTAGTGCCCAAATCCTCTTATAATAAATGAATATGTGTCACATGACCCCGGCTGTGGCTGGATTCTCACATATATCAGATATTCATCAGTATTGTGGCTCTGTACTGGATTATCCCAGACCTTAGATTGTTTCCCAGGGTTGCAGTTCTCCCTAGTGACACTAGATGGCAGTACCTCACCGCTCACACCGTATACCTTCCTCATTACTGATCCGCCACATTTCCATCTATTGAGTCATTTCTCCGCAGAGTAAACAGATGGCCGCCGCGTATTTATTTTCCTGATTTTTCACATTTTTTGTTTTGTTTTGTTCTCACGGATACATTTTTCATGTGTAATTACATAACAAACCGCTTACTTGTGTGGATACATCCTTCATGTGCCGCCATTATTTTCCCCGCCATCTTCTGTACCGCCCCCCCCCCCCCCACCATCCGCATTTATAGAGATTAATATTTCTGTGCTGCGCACGACGCTTCCTGAGGACGAAAATAACCGAGAAAAAATGGCAAATATTGTTACTGAGTAAGAACACGGGAGACAGGAAGACGGCAGGAAACCAGGGAGGCAACCGGCAGCCATGTGACACACCGCCATATGGGGCCACGCCAGCGCTCAGGGGGGCAGGGACGGTACCAGTCTCTGTCATAACACATTAGGGTATCACAGGCTCAGGGATAAAGCGGCAAATGTCCGACCCTCCACCACCTCATATAGTCCAGGCTGTGGAGGTCCTCCCAGGTCACTGCATGGCGCTATATGGAAGCTGCTACCATGTGTTCACTGTATAGCTCTGTTATATTGGCATTGTATGGCACTCTGTGGGTACAGTACGGTATTGTTATATTGGCACTGTATGGCACTCTGTGGGTACAGTACAGTATTATTATATTGGCACTGTATGGCACTCTGTGGGTACAGTACAGCATTGCTATGTTAGCACTGTATGGCACTCTGTGGGTACAGTACAGTATTGTTATATTGGCACTGTATGGCACTCTGTGGGTACAGTACAGTATTGTTATATTGGCACTCTGTGGGTACAGTACTGCATTGTTATATTACCACTGTATGGCACTCTGTGGGTACAGTACGGTATTTTTATGTTAGCACTGTATGGCACTCTATGGGTACAGTACAGCATTGTTATGTTAGCACTGTATGGCACTCTGTGGGTACAGTACAGCATTGTTATATTGGCACTGAATGGCACTCTGTGGGTACAGTAGGGTATTGTTATATTAGCTCTGTATGGCACTCTGTGGGTACAGTACTGCATTGTTATGTTAGCACTGTATGGCACTCTGTGGGTACAGTACGATATTGTTATGTTAGCACTGTATGGCACTCTATGGGTACAGTACGGTATTGTTATATTAGCACTGTATGGCACTCTGTGGGTACAGTACGATATTGTTATGTTAGCATTGTATGGCACTCTGTGGGTACAGTACGGCATTATGTTAGCACTGTATGGCACTCTGTGGGTACAGTACAGCATTGTTATATTGGCACTGTATGGCACTCTGTGGGTACAGTACGATATTGTTATGTTAGCACTGTATGGCACTCTGTGGGTACAGTACGGTATTGTTATATTAGCACTGTATGGCACTCTGTGGGTACAGTACGGCATTATGTTAGCACTGTATGGCACTCTGTGGGTACAGTACGGTATTGTTATATTAGCACTGTATGGCACTCTGTGGGTACAGTACAGCATTGCTATGTTAGCACTGTATGGCACTCTGTGGGTACAGTACGGCATTGTTATATTAGCACTGTATGGCACTCTGTGGGTACAGTAGGGCATTGTTATATTAGCACTGTATGGCACTCTGTGGGTACAGTACGGTATTGTTATATTAGCACTGTATGGCACTCTGTGGGTACAGTACGGCATTGTTATGTTAGCACTGTATGGCACTCTGTGGGTACAGTACGGTATTGTTATATTAGCACTGTATGGCACTCTGTGGGTACAGTACGGTATTGTTATATTAGCACTGTATGGCACTCTGTGGGTACAGTACGGCATTGCTTGCTATTGTTATAGCCACTTTTTTATGTGATATCTACTTTCTCCACTAGGTGGCACTGTCCATATGAAATTATTATACAGCTACTAGTAATACAGATGAAGTGGATACAAGCAGCGCCACCTGGTGGAGAAAACATGTAGTTTCATTTTAGAGCAAAATAAATTCATCCTAAGTGTGCCACCTACAGCGGGTACTGATACAGAGAAAAATCCAAGCTTACATTATCGGAATCGGACCAGAGCAATTTATTATAGAATACACTAAATGGGGTGCCTTATACCTTTACAGTGTTTCCCAACATGGCTCTTCAGCTGCTGCAAAACTACAACCCCCAGCATGCCCTGGCAGCAGAGCTGGAGAGCTGCAGCCAGGGAATGTGCATCCGAATATACATATACATAGTAATCTATACACTGGCCATGTATGGTTCGTGTCTCTATAAGCCCATAGCACTGCATTGCCCTCACTAGGAGCCACATTCCAGGCGTGTCTATGTGATAACAGAACATTCCGGAGTGCACAGTGTGTCCGGAGATCCTGGAGAAGCTCGGTGACCTCTGTACTGACCGCTCCGTGATAGGGTGGACCTATTTATATCCGCCTTCCTGTATACAGATATCGCCTCTCTATGAATATACACAGACAGAGCCATCACACGTGTATGGTTGAACCATCGCAGAGCTCAGCTGTGCGGGTTAAGCAGAGCCGGGCACCACTGAGTGCCAATAACTACAGCAACAAGCGTGCCCAGTACTGGCAGCCGCCGGCTCTGTGGAAAAATAAAGCGCTGCGAGCCGGTGTGGATTTCTGCTAGAATTTCCGACGATTTTCTGGCGTGAATTAAAGTTAATGTGTTGGGGAGGGAGAGGGTCAGGAATGGTGAAAACGGGACGTAATATAATTCTTTGTTTCGAGGCTAAAAAAGTATAATGATCAGATATTTTTGACAGCTGAGGGTTTGTTACACTTATATCTGGTCTGAGGCCACTTCTTACAGATAGGGTGCGTGTTCAGACTATGGAATCCGCGCAGATAAGTTCCGTCGGATTCCTATTTGCGGCGGTGCACATTTCCGCCAGCTCCATAGACACCATTCTATGGCCGGGTGGATACCGCCGAAAGAACAGCGGAACGCGGAATCTGCCCAGCCATATAATGGTGTCTATGGCACGGGCGGATATGCGCGCCACCGAGAACAAGTACGAGCGACGGAATCGGCCGGTACTTATCCGTACGGAATCCATAGTCTAAACCCACCCAAACAGATCCTGGCCAAACCTGATGATCTGAAGAGAAAGCAGCAGAGATCAGTATGAGGCTTTCACCTCTGCATCCCCATAGTTAGGGCCCTATTCCACCGGACGATTATCGTTTGCATAATCGTTAACGATTAACAATCTCAAACGACCGCTTTTGCGAAAGACCTGAAAAAGTTCACTCATTTCCATGGAAAGATAATCGTTACTTATGATCGTAATTGCGATTGTTTTTTCTTTTGCGAATGACCGAACGATGTCTTATTCAATGCGAACGCTTTGCGAACGTTTTGCGAACGAGCAACGATAAAAATAGGTCCAGGTCTTATAAAGCGATCAACGATTTCTCGTTCGGTCGTTAATCGTTAACTGCAATTCAACCGAACGATTATTGTTTAGATTCGAATGATTTAACGATAATCTGAACGCTAATCGTCCGGTGGAATAGGGCCCATAGGCTATCAGTGTTATGGTCCTTTTACACGGGACGATTGATCGTTCTATTGCGAATGACCGAACGATGTCTTATTCAATGCGAACGCTTTGCGAACGTTTTGCGAACGAGCAACGATAAAAATAGGTCCAGGTCTTATAAAGCGATCAACGATTTCTCGTTCGGTCGTTAATCGTTAACTGCAATTCAACCGAACGATTATTGTTTAGATTCGAATGATTTAACGATAATCTGAACGCTAATCGTCCGGTGGAATAGGGCCCATAGGCTATCAGTGTTATGGTCCTTTTACACGGGACGATTGATCGTTTGTTTTTGCACGATAACGGTCAAATTCGAACGATAATCGTACGTGTAAACGCAGCGAACGATCAAACGTCGAGCAGAAAATCGTTCATTTTGATCTTTCAACATGTTCTCAAATCATCGTTGATTTGCAGATCGTTCCGTGTAAACATTCTTTTAGCGATTTCACCTATGTGTGAGATAGGATTAAGCGATCGCAAAACGATCGCATAGCGAATTTTCCGTACGATGTATGGTTCCGTCTAAACGCTGATCGTAATAAAAAAAACATTGTTCTTTCAAAATCATTAATCGTGCGATCGGGCGAATTATCGCACCGTGTAAAAGTACCATTAGAGATGTGTGAGAGGTCAAGGCTCAGTTCACACTATTGTCAGCTACTATTGACACCCAAAGCCTCACAAGTCTATAGCACAGACGTGTCAAACCCAGGCCCTCCAGCTCTTTTAAAACTACAATTCCCATCATGCCTGGACAGCTTGAGCTTGACATCCCTGCTCTAGAACATGTCAAAAGTTTTTTTTTGTTGTTGTTTTTTTGACAGGCACACCTTTTCATCTGGCCTTTTTATACGCTGTATCAGTGCAAGTAAAATGTCTGGAATACAAATAAACTTCACAGAAAGTTACACCGATTTGTAAATTACTTCTATTTTAATAACTCAAGTCTTCCAGTACTTATAAGCTGCTGTATGTCCTGGTGTATTCTTTCCTGCCTGACACAGCACTCTCTGCTGCCACCTCTGTCCATGTCAGGAACTATCCAGAGCAGGAGAGGTTTTCTATGGGGATTTGCTGCTGCTCTGAACAGTTCCTGACATGGACAGAGGTGGCAGCAGAGAGCACTGTGTCAGACTGGAAAGAATACACCACTACCTGCAGGACATACAGCAGCTGATAAGTACTGGAAGACTGGATATTTTTAAATAGAAGTAAATTACCAATCTGTATACCTTTCTCTAACATCAATTGAATTGAAATGTTTCCATTTCTACTCTGTTCAGATTTTCATCCTGTAAACATGAATCCTCCTGGTCACTGACAGCAAGCAGAGATCCTTAACATGAGGAGTAATTGAGGCAGAACGGATATTAGAAAGTCGCAGAACTTTCCTTTATACTAGTATGAGACTTAACTAAAGGAAAAGTGTAAACCACGACTGGAGCCATAAAGCGTACAGAAACGAGAAAACAAAGCGCAGAATAGAAGGGGTACTGTGCCTTTAAATCGGATACACAGTGTACGCTTGTTAACCCTTCTCCTCCCAGCAGCGCAGGATTCCCATCATTGAGAGCTGTTTACAAAGCCCGGTCTGTCTAGACACAGCAGTGCTTGTTCTCTGGGCACCATACAGATGTGCTGGTTCCCGCTCTAGATTTAAGGAGGCACCAGGGAGATGTTGGCTGCTCCAATACCGCACTACTGTGCCCATCTACCCATCTTAGAGGAATGTCATAGTGTGTGTCAGAGGTCGGATACATTTAGGCTACTTGGTATTCTGTTCTGTGAGGTTACATTCACATTATGGACAGTGAGATCCGCAACAATGTTGCAAATAGTAATTGTTCTCTGACTTCTTAAAGGGGTTGTTTTCTTTCAAATCAACTAGTGCCAGAGATTTGTAATTTACTTCTATTAAAAAATCTTCAGTCTTCCAGTACTTATCAGGTGCTGTATGTCCTACAGGAAGTGGTGTATTCTTTCCAGTCTGGAGAGGTTTTCTTTGAGGATTTACATTTCTTGACATGGACAGAGGTGGCAGCAGAGAGCACTGTGTCAGACTGGAGAGAATAGAACACTTCCTGCAGGACATATAGCAGCTGATAAGTACTGGAAGACTGGAGGTTTTTTAATAGAACAAAATTACAAATCTTTGTCCCTTTCTGGCACTGGTTGATATGAACTATCTCTTTAAACAGAGTTGTCTCCAAAACTATATCCCCAGGTTAGAGAACCCTGCATTAGACTAACCTGTGGCTATCAGGGTATGCTGAGAGTTGTAGTCCTGCAATGGCTGGACAGTCACATATTTGAGGACACTTTAACCAAGGGACCTACAACTTGGCATGATGGGAGTTGTAGTTTTGCAAAAGTGGGAAACCCTCAGGTTAGGGGACATTGCTCTAAATATGAGTTATTACTCGGTAACTTATATCGGAGTTTTCCAGCCAGGACGGGGTTATCCTTTAAGGCAGCGGTCATCACATTCTGCCTTGGAAGGCGGTGAGGATGAATCTCCCCCGGTCCACCTTAAGAGGGACCATACAAAAAGTTGAGCAAGTTTTTTTTTTTTTCTTCGTGTGTCAGTGATGACATTCAGGAAATTGTGAGACAGAAACAAGGAGGAGAAGCAAAGAAGAAGAGGGGATCGTGGACAGTGAGGGGCCACAGCCTCCCGCCAGGAGCCCGGATTACAGAACATGGTGTAAGCGAAGGGCTCGGCTCCCCGGAGAAGTAAGTCTGTCAGCCTCCATCTTCTTCCCATTAACTAAATAATGGCTGAAGAAGCCGAGACTGTGAGGGGGAGAACAAGTGGTAATTAAAGGGGAAATAATCAAATCTTTTACTTAAAGGGGAACTGCACTGATGCTTGGTTATGGTCCCAAACCCTCTGCGCCATTCTGAAATTTAGATCACATGTCCTTGATGGCGAAGCGTGACTATGACAAACTCAGCTCTGCTACATCTGTACAGTGAGGGAGAAGCGTACAGCTGTGATCATCTGGTTTTATGTTTAAGCATTAAATCTACAGACCTGTGCAAAACTACAACTCCCAGCATGTCCAGGCAGCATAAGAGCATGCTGGGAGTCGTAGTTCTGCAACAGAAATGACCAAGCCAAGTGTTGGGGTGAATCTCTTTGTTGGGGATTCTATAAGTCAGGGTACAGAGCAGGTGCAGAACTACAACTCCCATCAGGCATACACAGCTGGATGTAGTCAGTCTATGATAGGAGTTGTAGTTTTGCTGGAATGGTTCCGCTCACTACGGCAGCCCAGGACTGTCACCGGCAGCCACTATACAGATGCCAGCTGCTGTAAGGGGCATGGCGTGAAGAAGTTGGCGGCAGTGGTGTCTCGCGCCCGCGCTGAGGTCCTGGGTTCTTCCTGTCGTTGCTGGGTGGATGAAACCTCTTCCTCCTGCAGCAGGTTACAGGTTGTCTTAAAGGGACAGTACAGAGATAAATGAGGATACAGATATCAGTATCACTCCCTATTGTTCTCTATCAGCCAAAGGGTTCATGTGGGGACGGCTTCACCAAGGGTGGAAACCAACGATTTCACATGTGGAATGGCCCCCTAAGCTTAGCAAGGTTGTAAAGCAGGGATGGGGAACCTTCGGCCCTCCAGCTGTTGCAAAACTACAATTCCCATCATGCCTGGACAGCCGAAGCGGGGATTGTAGTTTTGCAACAGCTGGAGGGCCGAAGGTTCCCCATCCCTGTTGTAAAGGATTAGAAACCATGGGGGAGATTTATCAAACATGGTGTAAAGTGAAACTGGCCCAGTTGCCCCTAGCAACCAATCAGATTCCGCCTTTCATTTTCCAAGGAGTTGTGAGGAATGAAAGGTGGAATCTGATTGGTTGCTAGGGGCAACTGAGCCAGTTTCACTTTACACCATGTTTGATAAATCTCCCCCCCTGCCTTCTTCTGGAAACAGCACCACTATTCTCCTCAGTTTGGGTGTGGTATTGCAGCTTTGTTCCACTGAAGTGAATAGTGATGAGTTGTAATACCAGGCCTAACCTGAGGACAGGGGCGGCGCCATGCTCTTGTAATCCTTTACCAGGATGGCTTTTGTCCAAAACCACTGCCATAGCTGTTCACGGGTTATATGTGGTAGGACAGAGCAGCCCTATTGCCTTCATGAAGTTACAATACCAGACACAGCCCAGGGACTGTTCCTAAAAGCTATGTGATTCTAATCCTGGACAACCCATTAAAGGGGAACTCCGGTGAAAAAATAGCTGGTGTCAGGAAGTTATAAAAATTAGTAAATTACTTCTATTAAAATCTTTAGTCTTCCAGTACTCATCATCTGCTGTATGTCCTGCAGGAAGTGGTGTATTCTTTCCAGTCTGACACAGTGCTCTCTGCTGCCACCTCTGTCCATGTCAGGAACTGTCCAGAGTAGGAGAGGTTTTCTATGGGGATTTGCTCCTGCTCTGGACAGTTCCTGACATGGACAGAGGTGGCAGCAGAGAGAAAGAATACACCACTTCCTGCAGAGCATGTAGCAGCTGATAAGTATTAGAAGACTTAAGATTTTTTAGTAGAAGTAAATTACAAATCTCTGGCACTTTCTGGCACCACTATAGCAGCACAAACCTTCCTTTGGATTCTACACTGATACATTGTGACAAACCTCAGTGGACTGGACTACGGTTACTGTCCCTTTAAGGGCGGAGGGCGTAGTGGAAGCGGCACATGTCTGTACTATTTGTGTCCTGTGATCGGAGCGACCTCGCGCTGACTTCCCACGTCCTGCTCCGTGATGGATCTCAGGAAGGAAGGAAAGTGAGGAGTGGATGTCATGGCGGCCGCTGATACCGATGCTGCTTGGAGGAGTTGTTCGCCTCCTGATTACGCCTCCTCTATCCTTGAGTAACATACAGGTTACTGATATATAGGGGGAGAGGTGGCCGGACTTCTCTAGCACTTCTTATACCTGAAGAAGGACAGAGGGCCGGACACCCTGAGGGATCTGCCAGCAGCCATTCTCTATCATAGGGGAGGCAGTGTGTGACCAGTGGGATACCCGTCCCCAGGACCACCACAAGTAAAGAGCGGAGCACACAATTCCATCACTAAAGTGCCCAGCACAGCGCTGTCCATGCAGGGTGGTTGTCCCCGGTACTGCAGTTCCTCCATGCACAGCCCAATGCTCTTTCATTGGATGGACTTCTCTGATGTGAAGGGGTCCAGCTCTGGGGGTTAGGGCCCTATTACACTTAGTGATTATCGTTTAAAGATTCACTATAACAAGGTGGCTGCACAGAGCACTGTGTCAGACTGTAGAGAAAACACCACTTCCTGCAGGACATACAGCCACTGATAAGTACTGGAAGACTGGAGATTTTTAAATAGAAGTAAACTACAATTCTTTTTTGTGAACTAGCCCTTTAAGGTGCGTTCCCTTTCTCCAGCATGTAGATGGCAGGACATTATGCATGTATCAGGGTGGAGGTGACGGGGGACACACCCTGATAATTACTCCGGAATATTTATTGTGTCTCTGCGAGGAGTAGACACGGGCAGAGGTGAGATCAGACGCAGCGACCATCAGGTAACGTCTCCCCTCTTACTGACGGACACTCGGAGCGCTCTGTGGGGACACTTCTGCTGGAGGGGTATGGACCAATGGGATCTCTGCGTTCACTTATAAACCTGGTACTGACATATGAGGGAGGGATGTCTGTGTCTGTGGCGTGATGTTCCTGTAGGAGCTTGGGCTGGGTTCACACTTACATCAGAGCTCAGGTCGGGGAGTTCCGTCATAAGTTCCATGGATTTTGCAGGATCCTACAAGCTGTAATCCTGCAGGATAAACAGACACCATTGTAGTCACTGGGGCCCAGCTGGGTCCATTAGTGTCCATTCCTGAATGGACCGTCCATCTCTGTTCTATGGCGCTGAACGGACTCTGCGGCAGAGACCCTGAAGTGTAAGCCCAGCCTAAGAGGGTGATGAAAGATGGTGATACGCTGAGCAGACAGGTTAAAGGGGTACTTCATCAACAAAAAAATCAGATCAAAGTTATATAGATTTGTAATTTAATTTTATTTAAAAATTTCCAGTCTTCCAGTACTTATCCGCTGCTGTATGTCCTGCAGGAAGTGATGTATTCTTTCCAGTCTAACACAGTGCTCTCTGCTGCCACCTCTGTCCATGTCAGGAACTGTCCAGAGCAGCAGCAAATCCCCATAGAAAACCTCTCCTGCTCTGGACAGTTCCTGACATGTCACATGACCTTAAAGTGTTTGTCCAGTCTTGTCACATGACCTTAAAGTGTTTGTCCAGTCTTGTCACATGACCTTAAAGTGTTTGTCCAGGCTCATATAAACAAAGTTTTATCACAGTTTCATGAAATGTTCTGCAAGATTTGGATTTGCTATGAGTGAATAGGAACACCTCAGGAATAAAATCCTTCTGACTGGTGTCACTCACACAGCTGGATTCTGTTACAATGTTATCTATGTGGGTTATAAATACAGTATAAGTCTCCTGTGTTCAGCTCTTCTGCAGCGCCACCACAGGGGACATGAAGTATTGCAATTGGTCATTAGGCTTTTTATGTAAGTTATGGATATGAAGGGTCCTACAAAGACAGGAATCTCGTATGAATGAGATGATTGAGTATTTGAAAATGTATTTTGGAAACTGGACAATCCCTTTAAGGACTCTGGTGTTGGACATCCTGGAGGACAGACAGACCCCATAATGCTAGGAATATTCCCATATAATGTCACATACAGGGGGTCCTCCTCAGGTACGCAGGTGAGTGGTGAGAGGGCCGCAGCCTCTCCCTTCCTGGAGCCGGACCAAGACGCTGTGTATATTCTGCAGAAGTAGCACTGAGGAAGCCCAGGGTGTATGCGGCTTCCTGCAGCTCTACAGCAACACACAAGATTAACATCCAGTTCCGTATTAAGCTCTAAAAGCCTCCATAACTCGTAATGATGTCTATATATGAGGGAAGGGGGGGAGGGGGTTGTAGTCTCAGACAAGAGTTGGTTTTATAATATATCATGTACAGACAAAGGGCAGCCATGAGACACCTGGGGTATACATCTAGGATATGTAGGGGGTATAGAACTACAGACTAGTGACACAGTACAGGTCAATGATATGCTGACACCTGGAATACAGGATAGTGACTGTGACACTTGGGGTACAGGATAATAACACACTGACACTTGGGGTACAGGATAATGACACTTGGGGTACAGGATAGTGACACTTGGGGTACAGGATAGTGACACGCTGACATTTGGGGTACAGGATAGTGATACTTGGGGTACAGGATAATGACACTTGGGGTACAGGATACTGACACTTGGGTACAGGATAATGAGACACTGATACTTGGGATACAGGATAGTGACACTTGGGGTACAGGATAATGATGCTGACACTTGGGGTACAGGATAGTGACACTTGGGGTACAGGATAATGACTCTTGGGGTACAGGATAATAACACTTGGGGTACAGGATGGTGACACTTGGGGTACAGGATAGTGATACTTGGGGTACAGGATAATAACACTTGGGGTACAGGATAATAACACTTGGGGTACAGGATGGTGACACTTGGGGTATAGGATAGTGATACTTGGGGTACAGGATATTAACACTTGGGGTACAGGATAATGACACTTGGGGTACAGGATGCTGACACTTGGGGTACAGGATAATAACACTTGGGGTACAGGATAATAACACTTGGGGTACAGGATGGTGACACTTGGGGTACAGGATAATAACACTTGGGGTACAGGATGCTGACACTTGGGGTACAGGATAATAACACTTGGGGTACAGGATGATGACACTTGGGGTACAGGATGATGACACTTGGGGTACAGGATAGTGACACTTGGGGTACAGGATGATGACCTTTAGGGTGTAGGAGGATCACACACTGTCTTTTTTGGGCACAGTATGGTGTTTTCTGGATATTTGGCTTCATAGATAACATCTTTCTCTTCTCTTCCTCTTTAGGAGCACAATGCATTCTGGGATATTTAAGGTGTGTCTGGTGGTGGTGACCGCAATTGTCAATCATCCGCTCCTCTTCCCAAATAACGACACAGCTCTTCCTGCTAGTGATGACCTTATTGTGGAGAAGTTACGGGAGAGAGAAGAAAACCTCAAAAAACAGCAACTGGAACTGGAGCAACTTTTATCATATCATGGGACACCAGCAGAGGGCAACACCGAGCCTGAGAGCAAGGCGTCTGATGAGGGATCAGGGTGGGACTTGTGGAGCACGGTGTCCATGGTCATATTTCTGATGATTGAAGTATGGAGACAAGACTTTAAGGACAACAACTCCCATGAGCAAAACAAAGAGGAGGATGACCTGGTGTTCATAGGGAATAACTGTCATGGTGTGTCTCTTCCCAGTAAGCCAATGCTGGCCATCTTCCATGACCAGTACATCCGAGCCACTACCCATGATGCAGTGCGAAGCAGAGAGTTTGTGGAAGGTTTTGTAGATGACCTACTTGAGGCGCTAAGGAGCCTGTGCAATCGCGATACCGACATGGAGGTCGAAGACAGCATCTGCATTGGGAGTATGTACGAAAACTGGAGGGTCAACAAGCCTCTGATATGTGACCTACTGGTGCCATTTGCACCTCCAGATCCATATCACTTCAGGTGCCAGCCGTGGGTCTCTGATCCTTCCATCGGTCCAGACAAACAAAGCTATGGAACCATTCTTGTCTGCGGTCCAGACGATGAACCTTCCGGTTGTGTATGTGACAGAAAAAGACTTGGAGAAGATATGTTATGTCTCCTTCACAATCCGACCAACAATACAAGAGTGAACAAGGACGTGAATCTGCTCTGTTCTAGAAACACCAACCACCTGGACATTGACCAGGTAACGAAATGGTTCCAGACAGCCGTGACCAAAGCGTGGAGCAAAATTTCCCACAAGTATGAGTTTGAGCTCACCTTCAGCAACTTGGACTCTCCTGGAGCTTTAAGAGTCAAATTCAAGTCTGGTAAAGTCATCAGCTTCAATATAACGCCTGTGGTTCAGTACGAGGACACAGATCTATATTTTATTTCCCATTTTCCCAGCATGCCACGGGAAGACCTCTCCAGTATCTACTGGATGATATCCTTTGCTGTCTATGAGAGACGGTTTCTCAAAGACTTTGCGAAGAAGCTTCCAGACAATTCGTGCCACCTCAGTTGCCTACAGATTATGACTTTCCTCTATTCCAAACAGTGTCACATCACCGGGCCGAGCGGTCTCACTACGTACCACCTAAAGACAGTCCTTATGCATCTTCTTCTAAGCCGACCCTATTCAGATTGGGGCAGTGTCTTGCTAGAAGACCGCTTACGGGACATGTTCAAGAGCTTAGAGAAAAGTCTACTGGAGAAAAAGCTTCACCACTTCATGGTTGGGAACAGCAAACTCCCAGACACCGTGAATCTTCCCGAACACTTTCGAGTAGCAGAACCTGTTAACCTTTTCCGTTCCTTTGTCCTAAACAGGAACCTTTATCAAAAAACTCTGTCCATGTTCTACGAGATGTTGAAGAACGCGACTGTTGTCATCAATGAATACAGCCTCCACCTGCCCAATGGAAACACCAACAAGCCTTCCCATTGACCACCTTCTCATCTCCCAACCACAAGAGTGCTTTTATATTTCCTCCAAGGATGGGTTCAAGTCTTCAGAATTCCATAACAGATTTATAATAAAGAATTATATTTTGTACAATTAAGCAAAGTCCACCATATTACTACCGATCAGCTAATGGCCAGTATAGCTTTATACATTACAGCATACATTCATTCCTCAGATGCTGACCTGTGTTGTGTATTCACATCTCATCCATGGCCGTGTGCAAGAAGGTTACCAATGGGTCCGCCATGCCGCATTGACTTCTACAAGTGTTTTTCTATGTCCATCTACCATGTTATTTATTTATTGTTAATACTTTGGTGCCTTTTACATAAAAGCTCACTGATAAAACTTGAGGTGTTTGCTGTAACTATTCAGATTCTTGTAGCCTGCAATAGACAGATAGGTCATTGTGTAAGATCTACTACAGCTATAGGCTATGTTTACACTTTGTATGACAACGGCCGTTCCGTGACCTAGCCGGGTCACAGAACGGCCGGTGTCAGAAAAGATCATCCCGGTCAGTCCTGCAGTACCGGTCGGTTGATCTTTACTGCTGCTGTATTTGGGTCCGGGGCATCCGTGCGCGCCCGCATCCGAATTCCCTGACGCACACAATGGAGCGTGTGGCCGGAGTTGCTCGCTCCATTGTGTGAACTGACGGGGTTTTGACATGTCAGTTTCCTGCAGCGCCGCTACGTATCCCAGCTGGAGTGTATACTATGTGTATACACTCCAGTCGGGATTCCCTCAGTAGCAGCACTACGTAAGTACCGTAGTAATCACGGCCGTGATCACTACTGTACTTACGTAGTGTGAACATGGCCATATGGTGGATTGTCCCATTAAAAGGGTATTCCCATCTCAGTTTGCTCATCTCTGGGAGTCTGATCGCTGGGACCTCCACCAGTCCCTAAAGCAGGGACAAAACTGTCCCAGGAATTCGTGTACCGTGTATATATGCGGCCAGCTCTCCCTCATTCTCTTCTCTGTGGGGCCAGTGAATATTTCTAACTGCTAAGCTCAGAAATGTTTGGTGTTCCCACAGTGAGATGATGGGGAGAATTTTTTGCCCGTTCTCGGGGAGCAGTGGGGGTCCCAGCAGTTTGACCACGATAGAACGACATGGCATGAGAATAGCTCTTAAAGGGGTTTTTCAGCCTTTTTTTTTCTTTTGATGACCTATGCTCGGTATAGACAGGGGTGTCAAACTGGTGGCCCTTCAACGATTGCAAAACTACAATTCCCATCATAGCTGAACCACAAAAGCTGTCCAGACATGATGGGAATTGTAGTTAGGAAACAGCTGGAGGGCCACCAGTTTGAGACCCCTGGTATACACCATTAATGTTTCAGTGGGGGTCCGGCACCCTCATTTATAAGAATCTGTAAGTTTTGGGGGGCTTTTGCTTCTCATCACTACAGAACACCTATAAGACTCCTTATACCAGCTTGGTGGTCTCCCAAAGGAGACCTCCTCTGATTGATGTCAAAGGCCTCTCTCACAGCCAGCCAGTACCTGGCTGTGTATTAGAGGCAGAAGTCCAACATAGTTGTCTACAGACAGACAGCTCTTCCTTCTAGGTAGGACTGATATTTCTGATATTACTATTCATGTTTTATGACTTATTAATATGTCAATCACTGACTTACGTCCAATAGGCGGCAGTAGAGAGCTCTTTTCTATCTTATGAAGAGATTCTTTGCATTGAAAGATGCTGTCGCAGGGTTTATTCTTGCAAAAGTAGATATCTGTCATATCCAGTATGTAAAAAGTAACTGCCCCCTGCACGTCACGTCTAAAGTAGCAGCTCAGACCAGGAAGCGGCAGCAGGACGGGAAAACGGGACAGCACGATCCGGGACCCGGCACTAAAATCGGGGAGGTAAGTGACCGGTAGCCTCTATATCCACCCCTTTCCCGGCCATACAATAAAAATAACTCCAGCCCAGAGTACCCCTTTAAAGGGAATCTGTTTCTAAGTTTATACTGCCTTAAATGAGGAAAGTATAAACTAGGGACGGAAAAGCTAAACAGATTGGTGTATTACTTACATCATTCTGTTCAGCAGTTCTCCTAATATGCAGGAGAATAGGCTTCATGCCGCACCCCTCTCCCCACCCTCCAGCTGCTGGTCGACAGTTGACTGGCAATACACAGCATGTATAGATAACTGCCAATCAGTAGCTGGTGGGTGGAGTTTGCTGGAGCTCATGAATATCCAGGGCTACTTAGCTCACACACATAATGGAGAGGACTAGATACTTCATTTTGTTCAGTTTCTCCGTCACTAGTTTATGCTACCCTTGAATAGGGCAACATAAACCTACCGACAGAGTCTCTTTAAGTTTATATTCTCTTACAAGGGTTGTCTTCTGTAGGCATCCTGTGCTCATATACGGCATGATATTAGGGTTCAAAGTGGGGGATACCCCCTGTATCATATCTAGATGCCCTATGACACAGCAGGGAAGATCTCTTTGCCTAAGAGGTGTGAGATTCAATTGGCATATCCTTTCTTCCTAGAATTCCCAGTGGAGCAGCAATGGCCTGTAAGTCTGTGGTGTCTGACCGGTCACCTGCTAAGTTGTTCCGGGTGACGCCACTTCTATGGTGGTTGGTCAGTGGAATATAGCTCAGACGGTTAGGATGTAGTCGTGACGCCAGTGCTGGTTTAGTACACAGGTGTGATGGAATACCTGCTTTTAGTTTTTTGTGGCTGGCTATATTGATCCCCAATGGTCGGTGATGTACCGTCACCCACAGAAAGGGGAAAATGACCCAAGGATGGTGTAGCCGGGGTGTAGGTGCTGGTGTAATTATCACTGAGTCCCAGTAGAATAAATAACTTGATCTTTACTGGCAAGTCTCTTGTAATACAGGATAACGAGTGACTGTTGAGATACAGACTTGCGTTAACTGAATCTGTGCTGAGAGATGATAGTAGTGAGGTAGAATAGCAGTGCTGGTTTGGTTGAGTAGAGAGTTCAGAAGAGTGGAGAGGAGTTTGTTGGGAGAGCCCCAACCCAGTTTAGTAATGTGCTCTGCCGGAACTTTGTAAGAAGATATACTTGAAGAAGAAATACTTGAGAGAAGAATACTTGTGCCTGTGTTTCAACCTTTGCCCTTCTGCCCTGCAGTGTTGGGGTATCCATCCTACTAGGGTGATACAAGCCCCAGTCTTGGGTACCTGAGTTGAGCAAAGTGTCCAAGCATGTCCTGGTGTCACCTGCGCTGCGAGATAGAGTACATAGGCCTTGACCATGGCTGCTTTGCTCTATCCGGGTCAGTTCCTCAGTCTCGGATAATGCCCTGCACTGTATAGAGATGTTTACAGCGTGGGTTGAGGTGTGCTCTGACTTGTCCTCCTTAAGTGTTTAGCACTGCATCTTGACTAGAAGTGTAGCTTTTGAGAAGAAAGTCTCTGTGTTCTCCATACGTGTCTACTAACACAGTTGGTCTGTCCTGGACAGGGAACCTGGCAGAGCCAGGCTCCTGGCTAAGTTCAGCAGGGATGCCTGATCTGTGTCTCTTGCTCCACTGAGAATCAGAGGGAAACTGACTAAGTGTGTTCCTACACTTCCTCTCCCCATGTGACTACTTCCTGCATGCAGGAAAATCACTACTTTTTTGGCGCAATTTAGCCCAAATCAGGGCATCATGACTTTATCTATCCTGTACTATGAACACTACGCTTGTGCTTCCATAGTTACAGTGGGGTTGGGGGGCCCAGGCTTGGTGAACAGCCCGGGGCCTATGGTAAAGTTAATCTGCCCCTGCCTACAGGGTGTATCTAACAGCCTCTGTGAGTGGTAGAGAAGAGAGTGTATAGAAGAGAAAATAATAGATATAGGTAGACAAAGAGCAGCATCTCATAGGTGGACAGAAATACAAAATACAATAGTAACCCTTGAATGACTACAGCTGTGCAACATACAAAATAGTACATAGTGACATCTTGTGGTAAAACTTGAGAATACAACTTCATTACCACTTTACTCTTGAAGTACAAGGCTTTACGAGAGGTGTTCAAACTAAAAACATCCGTGGCTTGGCATACATCCCTATTCAATGTTCTAAGACTCCAAGATAGAGTGAGACTTGACTTGAAGGGACATCACTTTGCCTAAGAGGTGGGAGAGCTATTTTGCATATCCTTTCTTCCCAGAATTCCCAGTGGGGCAACAATGGCCTGTAAGTGTTCACATGTCTTTATGATGGACTCTCCTTAAGGGGAATCAGTAACCCTTGGATACAGCAGGAAGACATGCTACATCTAAGGGCCCTATTCAACCGGACATTTATCGTTCGCATAATCGTTAACGATTAACAATCTCAAACGACCGCTATTGCGAAAGACCTGAAAATGTTCACTCATTTCCATGGAACAATAATCGTTACTTATGATTGTATTTGCGATCGTTTTTTCTTCGCTATTGCGTTCGTATCTACTGTGAACGACTAAATGTCTTATTCAATGCAGACGATTTGCGAACGTTTTGCAAACAAGCAACGATAAAAATAGGTCCAGGTCTTATAAAGCGATCAACGATTTCTCGTTCGGTCGTTAATCGTTAACTGCATTTCAACCGAACGATTATCGTTTAGATTCGAACAATTTAACGATAATCTGAGCGATAATCGTCTGGTGGAATAGGGCCCTAAGTAGTTCCTACTCTGGCCAACCCAGACCATCCATGCATTAAATGGAGATCTCCCTTGACCTAGGATGATGCCTAACCAGAAGAGGCTTCCCCTGCAGAGAGCAGCTGACCGCCACCGGTTACCATATCTAGGTCAGGTATTTTTGGATCAGGAGTAGGAGTAACTTTTTTTGCATAGCTGCAAAATTCAAATTTTTTGTGCATTTCAACATTTGTACCATGTAAAGGTTGAAAAGATGTTTCTCTAGGAAGTTCCTCATGCTATACAGAGGGTTTTATTATAACCCACAAGTCCTATAACAAGGAAGAATCACACCCTGGTATTACACATTATTATCCATTAATTACGGACCACTGGGACCCCAGTAATCTCATGGACCAGAAGCTCCTGTCTGAATGGAGACATAGGACGCTCACTTGACCGCCACTCTATATTTATTGTCTATGAGAGTGCTGGGTTGAGTGCTCGGCAATGAATGGTGCTGCAGTCGAGCATGTGCAGCTCCATTCAGATGAGATCATTTGGGAGTCCTGTTCATGGGATTGCAGGGGATTTTTGGTGGTGAAACCCATTGAAGTCTATGGCTCTCAATAACATTTTTCACCTTAGGTTCAGGCTCTTGTCCTGGTGATGCAGTACTAACAGGTTTGGCAACTCCGGCTAACGTCACACGTCATAAGCTCTGAGGTGAGAGGCTAGTGACAAATATGTCCTATGTCATAGCATCTCTAGCACTGGCTTAGTCCTTGGCAGGGACTCCTTTTAGAGCTTTTTCCCCCTTTTCTTTTACCTGCACTTTTTACAATTCCCCCAACAGATGGACCTTTCTTACCGGCTGAAGACATAGGTCTGGCAATCCGGAGAGTCGATCCTGGAGCGGGGCATCATAGAGATAAACCTCAGTCACTAGGAATCTTTTTGTGAGGTTGATGAGCTGCTTGGCATCCCTAGGGTCTGCACCACCCTCTTAGTCCATGATCTGTGTGTATAAAAGGGTGTGGATCATACTGACATGGCAGTTTCGTTTACATTTAACTTCTGGTTGTGGATGCCCCAGCTCAGCGAAAAAGGTGTTAAGTGAGGACGCACAGCACCGCCACTTAACCCCCTGCGGGCCAGAGAGTAGGTAGTGATCTATACAGACCACTGCTTACTGTTGAAAAGGAGAACAACTGCAGCAGCTGAGCGCGTCCTCCTTTTACTAAGGTTTCACTCTCTCTTTCACTTTTTAGATACTGTCATCCTGAGTAGTGATGAGCAAATGACAGAAAATTGTCCGGATTCATCCGTATGGCCGAATCTAAACATTCGTCATTCAACTCCCGGCAGTTGTTTGCTGACCTAGATAGTCCTGGAAACATGGATACAGCCATAGACCATAGGCTGCATCCATGTTTTCCTGGCCGCCCTAGGGCAGCATCTAACTTCTCCAGACGGAGTTGAATGCCGATTGTTTGGGTTTGGCCACACGGCGGAATCAGGAGAATTTTCTAACGATCGCTCATCTGTAATCCTGAGGATAATGTCAGATTTGGTGGACTACATCTATGACTGGCGAAGTATGGGAATGTTTTTATTTCAATAAAAAAATTTATCTGGTGTGTTGTTTTTTGTTTCTCTTTTCAATATACTTTCCAGGCTTAGTAGTGGAAGCTGTCCGAAAAAGCCAGGTACCAGTCCCGGAGTGTCACACATGGTGCTCCTGGTGTGGAGGAGTAGCAGGCTAGTATTTGTAGCCTTGGTATAAATGGCTCTTCCTAGCCTAAGGGCCCTATAACCGGCCAATTCAGCAATAAATACAACGATAAAGACAGCGACCAGTCGGTGACATCAATCATCATGTCTTTTGGTCCAGACTTAAAATCATCGGCCGCCGACTGCGCATCACTCCATTTAATAGTAATATGCGGCTGACGCTGATGACTGTAAAAAAAAAAAAAAAAAAAAGATTTATACATAACCTCTTCATGCTCGCCAGTGTCTTCTTTTCTTCTCCCCGCAGCCGCTGGTGCAACTTCAGGGTGGTCTCTGAAGTGACAGGCTGCTCAGCCAATCATTGGCTTAAAGGGGACCACCATGGTTAGTGATTGGCTGACCAGCCTGTCACTTCAGAGACCACCCTGAAGTTGCACCAGCAGCTGCGGGGAGAAGAAAAGAAGACACTTGGGAGCGTGGAGAGGTAATGTATGAACCTTATTATTTTACACTTTTAGGCTATGTTCACACTACGTATATTTGAGGCTGTATTTGGTCCTCAAGTCAGATCCTCATAGCAACCAAAACCAGGAGTGGATTGAAAACACAGAAGGCTCTGTTCACACAATGTTGTAATTGAGTGGATGGCCGTCATTTAATGGCAAATATTTGCTGGTATTTTAAAACAACGGCTGTTATATTGAAATAATGGCAGTTATTTACCGTTATATGGCGGCCATCCACTCAATTTCAACATTGTGTGAACAGATCCTTTCTGTGTTTTCAATCCCCTGGTTTTGGTTGCTATGAAGCCTGAAATATACAGCCTCAAATATACGTAGTGTGAACATAGCCTCAGGCTATGTTCCCACTACGTATAGAGAATGGCCGGTACCGGACGGATCATCTTTCAGCCGCAGGGTTCTAATGGAGGCGCATCAGCGCGCGCCCGCATCACAACCTCCCATAGCACACAGTGAAGCGAGCAGCCGCAGCCGCTCACTTTACTGTGTGAACTGACAGGGTTTCCTACGGCCGCAATTCACTGAATTGCGGCCGCAGAAAACTGACATGTCAGTTATTTGCGGCCCCGTGCAGGATCCCAGCCGGAGCATATACGATGTGTATACGCTCCGGCCGGGATCCCATAGAACAATAGGCATTGTTTACCCGTACAAAGTACGGGCGTTGTTGCTGATGGCACCAACGGCCGTACTTTTACGCAGTGTGAACAAAGCCTTAGGCTAGGTTCACACACAGTATTTTTGCTCAGTATTTTGCCACCAAAACCAGGAGTGGATTAAAAACACAGAAAGGTTAAGAGTCCTATTTCACGGGCCGATGGGGGCCCGATCAACCATGTAAACGAGTGCCGATCTGCTTCCACGGCCCCATGATTGTTGAGCGAGGGCTGCAAGGACATTGTTACTGATGTCCTTGCAGCCCTTGCACCAAACATTACCTGGTAGGACTTCTCCTCCGCTCCGTCTTCCTCCCCAGGTCCAGTGGCGCATCAGCAGCTCCGGAGCGGCCTGACTGAGCAGTCAGACCGCTCAGCCAATCACTGGCCACGGCAGTCCTGGCCTGTGATTGGCTGAGCGGTCTGACTGCTCAGTCAGGCCGCGCCCGAGCTGCTGATGCGCCGCTGGACCCGGGGAGGAAGACGGAGCGGAGGAGAAGCCCTGCTAGGTAATATATGCTAGGCTTCTCAAATCGTCGGTCGCCTGCCGCGCCTGCTATTCCACCATAGCGATGTGCGGTGGGGGACCCATGATTTTAGGTCTGGCCCTAAATAAACGATCAGCCGATGACACAATCATCGGCTGATCGTTTTCTCTATTCCACCGAGCGATAATCAACCAAATCGGGACGATTCCCTGGAATAGGCCCCTTAGTTCACACACTATCCCTTGACAAAGCAATGAAACGCGCGTAGGGTGAGTAGGTGAGAGGGATGTTTGTACATGCATCCACTAGTATAGCCAGGGCTGTATTTGCCACTAGGCACTCGTGGTCCGGTGCTTTCGGTGAGCTTCCGGCGGGCACACAACTCTATCACAGGCCGGAAGCTCACAGCTGCAGCCCCGCAGTCCTTCTCTCCCGCTCAGCAGCGACGCACGTGACGTCATCGCGACGAACAGGAGAGAAGTTCGTGCACCGCGGGACTGCATCTGTGAACTTTCGGCCTGTGATAGAGGCAGTGTGTGCCCGCCGGAAGCTCACTAGACCAGGACCTGGACCCGGACCCGGCCTACCTGCCTCTGCTCCCCGGCCGCTCCCTCTTCCCCCAGTCTCTTCCCAGCCTCTTCCCCAGCATCCCCCCAGCCTCTTCCCCAGCATCCCCCCAGCCTCTTCCCCAGCATCCCCCAGCCTCTCCCCTAGCACCCCCCACGCATCCCCCCCAGCCTCTCCCCCAGCATCCCCCCGCATCCCCCCCAGCTTCTTCCCCAGCACCCCCCCAGCCTCTCCCCCGGCACCCCCCCAGCACCCCCCACAGCCTCTACTCCTGCATCCCCTGCACCCCCCAGCCTCTCCCCCAGCACCCCCCCAGCATCTCCCCAGCACCCCCCACAGCCTCTACTCCTGCATCCCCTGCACCCCCCAGCCTCTCCCCCAGCTCCCCCCCAGCACCCCCCCAGCCTCTCCCTCTGCACCCCCCCAGCCTCTCCCCAGCACCCCCCCAGCCTCTCCCTCTGCACCTCCCCA
Source organism: Dendropsophus ebraccatus (assembly GCF_027789765.1). Lineage (NCBI taxonomy): Eukaryota > Metazoa > Chordata > Amphibia > Anura > Hylidae > Dendropsophus > Dendropsophus ebraccatus. The sequence goes on from NC_091461.1 coordinate 13,179,558, forward strand.
GCACCCCCCAGCCTCTCCCTCTGCACCCCCCCAGCCTCTCCCCCAGCACCCCCCCCAGCCTCTCCCTCTGCACCCCCCCAGCCTCTCCCCAGCACCCCCCCAGCCTCTCCCTCTGCACCTCCCCAGCACCCCCCCAGCCTCTCCCTCTGCACCCCCCAGCCTCTCCCCCAGCACCCCCCCAGCCTCTCCCTCTGCACCCCCCAGCCTCTCCCCAGCACCCCCCCAGCCTCTCCCTCTGCACCCCCCCAGCCTCTCCCTCTGCACCCCCCAGCCTCTCCCTCTGCACCCCCCTGCCTCTCCCCAGCCTCTCCCCCAGCAACCCCCCGCCTCTCCTGCACCCACCAGCCTCTCCCCTGCACCCGCAGCCTCTCCCCCTGCACCCCCCAGCCTCTCCTCCTACACCCCCCAGCCTTTCCTCTTGCACCCCCCAGCCTTTCCTCCTGCACCCCCCCAGCCTATCCTCCTGCACCCCCCAGCTTTTCCCCCTGCCCCCATCTTCTCCTCCGCCTGTCCCCACTCTTGCTCCCCCTGCCACCCCAGCTTCTCCCTTGCCCCCCAGCTGCTCTCCCTTCCCCCCAGCTTCTCGCCCTGCCTATCACCCCATCTTATCCTGCCCCCTTCTCCTCCGCCTGTCACCCCTTCTGCTCCCCCTGCCACCCCAGCTACTCCCCCTGCCCCCCCTCTTCTCCCCCTGCCACCCCAGCTGCCCCATCTTCTCCCAGGCATCCTAGCTGCTCCCTCTGCCTCCCCAGACTCTCCCCATGCCCCTGCCACCTCTAGCTGCTCCCCCTCACCCCAGCTGCCCGCCTGCAGACGAGTTTTGGTCAGAGAAGTCTTCATGATGCTGCGCCAGATGGAGAAGAAAGCAAAAAAGTGAGCGACGCCAATCGGAGAAGATGTCACCTGTGAGTCATTAGTAACTGCACTGTAATCACTTCTATCGTGTGCAGAGCCTGTGTATCATTGGGTCAGTGTATTGTTTGCGGTAGTGTACGGACACAGCCCTGCGGTCACTACAGTACACTAGCGCAAACTTTTAAACTAGGACCCAACTACAACAGCTTCAGGCACTACAACTCCCAGCATATCCTGAGGGCTGCAGACTGTCAGTAAATGCTGGGAGTTGTAGTGCCTGCAGCTGTTGTAGTTGGGTCCTAGGTGCAATATACACTGGGTGCTTTGTGGGAGATCAGAATACAGAGATCTGTGGGGGCTCAGTGCAGGGAAGTGACCCCAGAACATCACTAATAGGGGATAGGGGGAGATGTTTTTGTTCTATTCCCTATTAGTGATGTTCTGGGGTCACATCCCTCCACTGAGCCCCCACAGATCTATGTATTCTGATCTCCCATAACGCCTCCAGGACCCAACTACAACAGCTGCAGGCACTACAACTCCCAGAACAGTCTGCAGCCCTCAGGATATGCTGGGAGTTGTAGTGCTTGTAGCTGTTGTAGTTGGGTCCTAGGTGCATCATACACTGGAGGCTTTGTGGCATATAAGAATACATAGATCTGTGGGGGCTCAGTGTATGGAAGTGACCCCAGAACATCACTAATAGGGGATAGAACAAAAACATCTCCCCCTACAGCCCCCACAGATCTATGTATTATATGCCACAAAGCATCCAGTGTATAGGACCCAACTACAACTCCCAGCATGTACTGACAGTCTGCAGCCCTCAGGATATGCTGGGAGTTGTAGTACAGTGTAGACAGATGTATTGCTGGACCTTCAGGGCTGATGGTTGTCACCCACAGATTGCAGCCACCAGGAGCCTCTGCACACAGTGATTTATTATAGGGTTGTCTTCTCAGAGACTACAACTCCCAGCATACCCTGAGAGCTGTATAAATAGAGATGGTTCTGAGAGTTTTAGTTCGACTGAAAAAGGGATTTGTCACAGATACAGATGAATCCAAGAAAGGACGGGGTCAACGTGTCGTGTCTCACTGGTTCTATATTGGTGGGCCCCAAGGATCATTTCCTCTGGTGGGCCCCAGGTACCCCAGTCCCACACTGGACAGAAGCGGTCCCTGAACTAAGACGTCCCCGGCCTCTTTTTTGTTACATTGCTTTCATTTTTGTTTACTTTTCCTTTGTGGCTTGTACTTGCTATTTATTCAGAACCTTTTGGTCCTTATACTATTTTCATTATCATCCTTTGTTTGTAGATTGCCCCCCTTGATTTAATCATTTGCTTTTCATTATCTTTTATATTTTGAGCACCACCTACTGGTGGCTGCATGTACTGTTACATACATATACAGCGGTGCCTTGGATTATGAGCATAATTCGTTCCGGGACGGCGCTTGTAATCCAAATCCACTGTTAAACCAAAGCAAATTTTCCCATAAGAAATCATAGCAATGCAGACAATTGGTTCCACACCCCAAAAATAAGGATTTAATATTCTGAATAACATGTAAGACAAATGAATCAAACAAAGAGAAACATCAGAATATGTGATGATATAAGTTACTGTACAGTAATGGAGAAGATGGGAAACACAAGGGCGGACAGAGACTGCAGGGAGCATGAAGGAATGAGCAGGACAGATGTGGGCACATACATGCAGCGCTCTGGGGAGAGAGGGGTTACAGCTATGGAGAGATTACCCACACAGTCCTGTCCTCTGATGTAAGCCCCAGCCTGAAGTGGATCTGCTATGATTTGGAAGGTGAGGGAGACTTCCTGGGTCAGAATACAGGGCTGTAGACCCCGCTATGCAGACCATGCCCCTCCCCCGCTCCCCCTCCCACCCAGTACAGGGAGCTCTTAAACCAAAGCGATGCTCTTACACCAAGTCACAATTTTGAAAAACTGTGAGCCCTTAAACCAAAACGCTCTTAAACCAAATTACTTTTAAACCAAGGTACCACTGTATATATATTGTTGAACATGTGCAATATATGATTATATGAAATTGATATTTTTCTGCCCCCTCACTATATTTTGTGTATGGTATTGTCTTTATGTCTCCATTTTAATGGTTTTAATCTTTGAATTAATAAAAGATTATTTGTTACATTTGTTGATTTGCATCTTTTGTGCATAAGGACACAATATTTTTGGGAATTTTTATTTTATTTTATTTTTTTTCTTGTCATCTTATGTTCACACACTTGAAATTGAGTGGATGGCCGTCATTTAATGGCAAATAACGTCCTGTATTTCAAAACAATGGATATTGTTTTAAAATAACAGGAAATATTTGCCATTAAATGGCGGCCATCCACTCAATTTCAACATTGTGTGAACAGATCCTTTCTGTGTTTTTAATCCACTTCTGATTTTGGTGGCAAAATACTGAGCAAAAATTCTGTAAGTCTAGCCTTAAAGTGAGGGCTGCATGGACATTGGTAATGATTATATATATATATATATATATATATATATATATACAGCCCATGCTGCGTGATAATCGAGCCGTGTAATAGACTCAGTAAACAATTGCTGATCTGGCAGACCGCCGCTCATTGACATTACTAATCCCCCCATATAACACTGCACTGATACTACTCGGCAGAAGCAGAACAGGCTGATTGGTTCATGTTCTTGGATCGGTATAACACACAGTTTAAAGTGTTTATTCTCAGAGTCTAGACCTCATAGTTCTAGAATTTTCTAGCACACCCTGTAATAGTTGGCCTGGAGGGTTCTCTGTCAGTGTCCCTGATTCCTCCCTACAGTCTGACATTACGGAGTGCGCTGTGTTGATCCTCATTTCCTAGTGAACCAGTATGACACATATGAGATGATTCAAAAAGACGGAAAGGTTGTGTGGCGGCATGTTCTCCTGTTCTGCTGTGTGTGCGGTGCACAGGGCTGCGGGTCAGGCTTATATAGACAATCAATGGCTGCATCACCCTGGGGTGTAACCTGAGGCTTCCAATGCAAAATCTATAGCAGGGCCCCCACCAGTCACATCCTATACTGGTCTTCTTTGACTTCTTGTACCTCTTTAAAGTGTCACTTTCTTTTAAATTTTTTTGCAGAAATCACTAGTCCAGGCAATTTTAAGAAACTTTGTAACTTTGGGTTTATTAGCTAAAAATGCATTTATATCATGAAAAAGCAGTTTGAAGCTCTCCCCCCTGTCTTCATGATTGTCTATGGAGAGGGGAGAGGTGGAGGGAGATGAGGCACCAAAACAGGACAACAAAGAGTTAATTTACAGCTACATCTCTGGGCTATCTTCACTGAAGTCAGCACTGACCTCTCTGACCTCTGAATACCGGCTTTCCCACAGCTCCCACTGTGTAATCCTTTGTTCTCTGCTGGCGACTAATCTCCCTCCTCCCCCTCCCCTCTCCATAGGTTACACAGGGCCCGACTGATGTAAAAGAGTCGAGATTTCCTGATAATGAGTAGTGAATGAGAGAGAGGGGGGGGGGGGCCGGGGAAAGTCTTTTTGAATGCAGATAATGGCAGATTTGCCTAATAAACCCGATTACAAAGTTTCTTAAAATTGCCTGGACTATTGATTTCTGCAAAAAACAAAACAAAAACAAAAAAAAAACAGTGACACTTTAAGCTCCAGGGCCTAAGATTGGCTACATATTATATACCGCTGCCTGTAGGCAAAAGATTAAATGTAATATCCACCCTGTCATACCACCCTGTCCAGTGTCCCCTAACCTGTTGCAAAACTTCAACTCCCATCATGCCCTGGCAGCCTGTAGATGTGTGATGCATGATGGGTGATGTTGTTTTTCATCAGGTGCAATGCCACAGGTTGGGGAACACCGGTTTATAAGGAAATAATTGCATCTGGATAGGAGCATATTACAGGAAAACTCACTGCCCGCCACCCTGAATAACTATATATGAGCACAGTTATAGGAGCGCTGGATGCAGCTATTATTTACACAATGGATTTCAGTATCATAAACTCACTTTATGGCACTAATATTTTGTGCACCGTATAGAAGTATTAGTTATACACTGTACGGTACTATTAATTGCACAATGTATGGAGCTATTTTTACACACTGGCAATATGTTATGGGCACTGTAATGCTATTATTTACACACTTTATGGACCATTTTTTGAGCACTCTATGGTACTATTATTCATGCAATGTATGGCACTATTATTAGAGCACTGTATAGTGCTATTATATTATTATTTTCTATTGGAATTTGCAAAAAAAAAATGAATACAAACATTGCTGTGAAAAATTGCTAATGTTAAGGGCCATAGACGCTGCTTGAAATTCTTTATTTTATAAATATAAATTATTTATTTTGAGCACTGTATAGCACTATTATTATGAGCAGAGCACTGTATAACACTATCGTTTAGAGCACTGTATAGCAGTATTATTTTGTGCAGTGTATAGCGCTATTATTTTGAGCACTGTATAGCACTATTATTATGAGCAGAGCACTGTATGGCACTATTATTTTAAACACTGTATAGCAGTATTATTCTGAAGATTAGAAAAATATGAAAAAAGGACCGCTTACGGCGCTGTTCCACGTTAAAAAAAACCCATTAAAGATTTAATTAAAAAGCACAATACGACAAATAAAAATATTTGTTTCAGAGCCAGAACGACTCCTTCTTCAGGTAGGCGCATATATTCAACTAAGTCATGGACCATATTTATAGGAAATGACATATGAACATAGGGGGCGGGTACAATCCCAGCTGGCAATCAGTATAACGGAATCAAAATGAATAAAAAATAAATAAATAAATAAATAAAAAGTAAAAAAAAAAAAATTATAATAATAAATTACCATGTAAATAAAAATAAATGAATATAAATGTAGCAAACAATAGTATACTATCTCACAAAACAACAACAGAAGCAAAAAAATATTATTTTGAGCACTGTATGGCACTATTATTTTGAGCATTGTATAGCACTATTATTTTGAGCACTGTATGGTGCTATTAGTTGGAGCACTATATGGCACTATTATTTTGAGCATTGTATAGCACTATTATTTTGAGCACTGTATGGTGCTATTAGTTGGAGCACTGTATGGCACTATTATTTTGAGCCCTGTATAGTACTATTATTTTTAGCACTGTATAGAAGTATTATTTTGAGCACAGTATAGAAGTATTATTAATGCACTGCATGGCGCTATTATTTGTGCACTCGATGGCACAGAATTACAAAAAGAGCTCCATCAGGAGCTGCAGATTTCGTATACAGAACCACAACTAAGCAATATTATTTGGCCACAAACACCCTATAAGCAGAAGGCGGAGCCTCTAAATTCTTTGGATTTTCCCAAGACTTGGCACTTGCTGGTGGTTTCCTCAAGGTGGAGCTGTTTGTATTGTGATTTCCTTGTGACAAACCTGCTGGGCAGCCCGGAGAGCGGTCACTTCTCACAGGGGAAATGTCTCACATATTTGCAGATTCTTCCCTGGCGGCTGTAAGTAGAGAAGGAGAAATACTGTGTGTGATGTCTGTTTACTCCAGATCTTATACTATATGTCCTCCCGCTGCCGACATGCACTCTATGTCTTATATGTAGAACAGGAATAGCGGTCACTATTGTCTTCTTCTGTTTCCTTCTTAAGGCTCCTTTGACAGGAAAAGCCCCTTTATCTCGGTGCACGCAGCAGCGATACGCTCCGTCGCTGACTTTCTATTACATTTTGGCTTTTTTTGTATTATACGTTTTAATATATGTTAATATTCCTTATGTCTTACTTTTATTTATTTGGAACTGAACCCATAAAATCTATTGTCACTATGTTTCCTAACTACTTCCCTTCCCTGACGTAATAATTCAGAATCCTTGGGGAAGTTGAAGTACCCATTACTGTTCCCAAAAACTCACTGACTGTAAGGGTATGGCCTGGAACGTATAGAATTACCATAAGGAAAATATTCAGCACTATAATATATACAATGTGGAAGGGAGTAAGGTAATTCTGCTTTGTGTGGCTGTACCCTCACCGGCGGCCTATCCTCTGCCGTGATTGCCAGGTATGGAGAGTATTTGCATGTCTCTGTGCAATGGGAGAACAATATACTGGTATGCATAACTACACAGGTATAGTAAAAACACAAAAAATAGAAAGTGCTAGGATACAAATGTTAAATAAAATACAAATTGAATACATAAAAACATAGTTTTTAACTTAAGTTTGTATTCCCAAAACAACATGCACTATGAATATACCGTACAGTGGTGACAAAGACAATGGGGTAGGAACAGGAAAGACAAAGTACAAAAAAAAAAAAACAGCATGTCCAACACTGTGCGGATATCAGTCACTGCAACGGAACATCCGGGATAAATTACTATAGAGTATAACAAAGTATCCAAAGTGAAAGGTAAAATACAGGGGTGGGTGACGTGGCCATAGCAGTGCCGCATTTCTAAGGAACCGACATGAAGATTTACAGGATTTTTTTTTTTTTTTGCCTCTTTCCTCAGGGCTCTTTTCTTCTATAGAAATACTTACAGAATATATCTCCAAGGAAATCCAACATAATGATGACTGAAGAATCTAATGACATGTGCTAAAAGAGAGAAACATGAGGGGGATTGTTCTCTGGAAGATTGTTCAAGATTTCTGTTATTTGACCATATTGATAATATCACTATAGTACAGGAATTAAAGTGACTGTACCCCCAGGCCCAGGCTGAAGCACTGGAGGTGGGCCGGAAGAAACTCCAGTCCCTCCATGACGTGACTCCATTAAAATCAATGGAACCCTATCATAGAGGGGCTAGGGTTTCCTCCCACTAAGGGTGGGTCGGCCCACCTCCAGTGCTTCTGCCTGGGCCTGGGGATACAGTCACTTTAAAGGGGTACTCCGGTGGGGGGGGCTTTATTCCTATCTGGTCGGGGAGGAGGTGGCTGAGGGCAACGACATCCACTCACCTCCCCGGTTCCAGCGGCCGGTCCCGTATCGTTCCCTGCTGCCCGGCCTGCTCAGCCAGTCAGTGACAGAGGTGGGATCCCGCCTCCATCACTAGCTGGCTGAGCGAACTTGAAACGTCACGTCTCGAGCACGCGACAGAGACCAGGAAGCGGCCGGGCAGCAGGGAATGAAGCACCGCTTTTTCAGCTGGCACCCTGTCATTTCAAAAGGCAGCACACAGGCATCATGAGAGGTTAGAGATAAGAGGGAAGCCTTGATTTACCTTTCAGGTGCAGTGTGGATCCTCTAGAGGAGACAGCAAGCTCCAGGTTCTCTCTCCTGTACATAAGAATAGATAAGTCCCTTCCCTTTTTTTTCCCTGGGATAAGGAGTCAAGCAAATATGTTACTGATCACACAGGCTCACATGATGTGCAGGGAAGTTGCTTAACCCAACAGCGACCATGTATGTACTGTGCAAACAGCTCCTTATATCTCAGCTTGCTTATCTGAACATGGAGAACAACATAGAAGAAGGAAGATATTGAGCTGAAGTTTAGTCAGAGCTGAATTCTCACGTTTCCCAGAGAAGCAATATGGCCACAGCCCGTGATGGCTGAGGAAATGACCCAATAAACATACACGCTAAGTGACATTATAATAATCCTAATGATCCGATACTTATCATGGGTGTGAGGCGCAATGTCCTGGCTTACAATTACGGCATGGAGAGGGAACACGACACATATTTATAAATCACTGACCTGATTACAGAATCTATAGCTAAAACAATGGGTGAATATAATGATATATAATAAAGAACTCTAAAATGCACATTATAATAAAAATGGAGAGCGTAGCTATAGACAGTTAGCAGTATGCTACAAATATTAAAGGGGGACTCCAGTGATTTTATTTCTTTCCAATTAAGTGGTGTCAGAAACTTATACAGATTTTTATTGTACCTCTGTTTGAAAATCTCCAGTCTTCCAGTACTTATCAGCTGCTGTATGTCCTGCAGGAAGTGGTGTATTCTTTCCAGTCTGGCACAGTGCACTCTGCTGCCACCTCTGTCCATGTCAGAAACTGTCCAGAGCAGCAGCAAATCCCTATAGAAAACCTCTCCTGCTCTGCACAGTTCCTGACATGGACAGAGGTGGCAACAGAGAGCACTGTGTCAGACTGGAAAGAATACATCACTTCCTGCAGGACATATAGCAGCTGATAAGTACTGGAAGACTGGAGATTTTTTAAATATAAGTAAATTAAAAATTTGTATAACTTTAAAGGGGTTATCCAGAATTAGAAAAAGCACAGCTACATTCTTACAAAAACAGCGCCACCCCTATTCCCAGGTTATAATGGGTATTACAACTTAACTCCATTCATTTAAGAGGAACTGAGAAGAAAAACCCACATCCAAACAAACAACGCTTCCTGCAAGACATACAGCAGCTGATAAGTACTGGAATATTTTTTTTTCACCTGAGTTCCCCTTTAAGGTACCACCAAAGAGTATGAGAGTTTACCAAGTCAAACCCATGCACTGCAAATATGCTATCCATATTTTAAATAACCAACATGTCAATTTGTGACACTGCAGAATTTTTTCCATTAACCCTTTATTTTTAGGGTATATTCACATGCTGCTGATTTGCTGCAGAAAATCTGCATTGTCTGTGCTCGCAAACTAATCAATGCATTTAAATCTCGACTTCAGGTCTGCTGCAAGATATGCACAGCCTGTGACGGTAATGTTGCGGTTTTACTGAAGTTCCTTTCCACGCATAGACGTGGTTTTGCCGCAATTTGTCAAATTTTCAGAAAACACAGATTACTTTATTTTAGAAAATGTGTTGCAAAACTGCAACGTGACTGCAAGATGTGTACATGTGAACAAGAAGCTGCCGTGTATTTAAAGGGGTACTCTGGCTAAAATCTTTTTCTTTAAAATCAACTGAATCAAGAACATTAAAATCAAGAACGTTATATAGATTTGTAATTTACTTCTATTTAAAATTCTCCGGTCTTCCAGTACCAGGAAGTGGTGTATTCTTTCCAGTCTGACACAGTGCTCTCTGCTGCCACCTCTGTCCATGTCAGGAACTGTCCAGAGTAGGAGAGGTTTTCTATAGGGATTTGCTTCTGCTCTGGACAGTTCCTCACATGGACAGAGGTGGCAGCAGAGAGCACTGTGTCAGACTGGAAAGTATACACCACTTCCTGCAGGACATACAGCAGCTGAAAGTGAAATTAGTTAATTTTAAGAAAGAGATTTTCTGCCTACATGTCTAGACATAAATTTGCCATGTGTGAACAAACCCAAATATGTGAAAAGGTGTCGCTTTCCCACACAAGAATGAGCATGTTTCTACAATTCAGCAGAAGAGGTGAGTATACAATTTGCTGGAGATTTCCTAATTTTGGAAAATTCTATTTTTCTACTTTAAAAGCCACAGCGCCATTCTCTCCCCGAGCTGGTGAGCATGTCTGTGTTGTGCTCTGTACTCTGGGCTGCATGTAATGCTATCTCTCTGCCTGTCCCTGCCTGTCTGCTCCCACTGACGTCCAAGCCTTTGTAGGTGTGTCTCACCTGTGCCTCCCCTCCCCCACCCGTCTCTCTGATGTCCCTGACTGCTGCGGCTGTCTCACCTGCCTGCTCTGCTCTCCATTACAGGAAATACCTTTATTCCTGGTGGGACCACAGTGTCACATCCCATTGATAGCGGGGGCTTAGAAGCTGCGGTGGACCCTCCCCGACTAATGTCTGCGCTGCACAGGTAACACAAGAAATTGCATCTTACTTTTGCTCTTTGCTTCCCTCCCTGTCTCTCTACACAGTAACCTTTACCCTCCTGCTGCGTACAGCACTGTGTATACCGGTGGTCTCCAGACCAGAGCATGCTGGGAGCTGTAGTTTTACACCAGCTGGAGAGTTGCAGGTGGCGGACCCCCTTAATTTATGTAATAAAACATGACTAAAGTTCAAGGGCCTGCAAAGCCCTAAGGGGGGCGACGTCGTCTCTTAGAGTCTGATTAGACCCAGTGACTTCTGTGGCTGATCTGTAACTAAAGTGTAATGTTTAACTGGACTCTCAGAGTGGTCAGGACTAAGGAGGAGGGGGTCAGATTCCACCCGCAGACCTGGAACTCTCAGCCTGTCTCCTCCATAATGGGAATCTATTGATTAACCCCCTAATGCCCAGACTTCGTCGACCACTTATCAGGTGCGTGACTGTTACCTGGCCTTCCAGTCTGGCCGGAGATCCTGTGTGTCCCAGCAGGTGAGGCTGATGGTAACGTGGAGGGAGGAAACTTCATTGCTTTATCTTTACAAAAACTTCTTGTTCACGGCCGCCACCTAGGCCATAGTGATAAATCGTGCATGATTGCAGATTATTCACGCATGTGATGTGGCAGCCAGGACGTTACTGGGAGGGTGATACAAATACTCCGACACTGCTGAATTTATTCATTTATGATAGTCCGATTTGGGACGTGCAATCCCATAGAACAGGGGTAGGGAACCTTGGCTCTCCAGCTGTTGCAAAACTACAACCCCCATCATGCCTGGACAGCCAAAGCTTTACTGCATGCAATGCTACTCTATGACAGGGGTAGAGAACCTTGGCTCTCCAGGGGTAGGGAACCTCGGCTCTCCAGCTGTTGCAAAACTACAACCCCCATCATGCCTGGACTGTCCAGGCATGATGGGGGTTGTAGTTTTGCAACAGCCAGAGAGCCAAGGTTCTCTACCCCTGCCATAGAGTAGTATTATATGCGGTATACAGGTGAGTGTATATAATCACCGTGGATGCCTGGTATTAGATTGTGGTAGTAGAGCTTTGCAGCCCTAGAGACTATGGATCTGCAGTCTGTAATTTAATCTTCTGTGATCCGCAAAAAAACCCTTTTATTGCGTCTGTATTTGGAGGTGTACAAGATGGCTACCGGGAGAAGGGTTGCCAGGCAATCGATGCACGGATAGTATACGGATAATCAGTATGTTATCCGTATTTTCACGGACCCGTTGACTTCTATGTATGAGTCCAAGTTTTATCTTTTATTTTTGTGTCTTCCTGTGGATATATGGGGCATGAAAAAATGGTGTGTATTCCAGTGGGATCCAATGGTATTTTAGGATTACATGGCATTAATACAGTTTAATTTACCGTTTTTACCATATGGGTCATGAATAGTGTTGAGCGAATCTGTCAAAATACTCAGGTTCAGCAACGTTATCCGAACCTGAACACTTGATTCCCCGTGGCTGCAGAAGTTGGATGCCACCCTAGGGCTGCCAGGAAAACATGAATAGAGCCTGTGGCCTAGGGCTGTATCTATGTTTTTTACAGCCTCCTTAGGTTGGTATCCAACTTCTGCAACTGCGGGGAATCAATGTTGAGCGTTTGGGTCCGGATAACGTTGCTGAACCTGAATATTTTGACAGATTTGCTCAACACTAGTTATAATATAGGCCTATAAGGGTCCATTTACACAGAAAGATTATCTGCCAAAGATTTGAAGCCAAAGCTAGGAATGGATTTGAAAAGAGGAGAAATCTCAGTCTTTCCTTTATGACCTGATCTCTGTTTATAGTCTGTTTCTGGCTTTGGCTTCAAATCTTTGGCAGATAATCTGTCAGATAATCTTTCTGTGTAAATGGTCCCTAAGGCTACAGTTAGGGTCCTATTCCACGGGCCGAGCAGGGCCCGGTAACGATGTAAACGAGCGCCGATCTGCTTCTTACGGCCCGACAATCGTTTAGCGAGGGCTGCAGGGACATCGTTACCGATGTCCTTGCAGCCCTTGTTTAATACATTACCTGTCCAGGTGCAGGTCGTCTTCTCCCGGTCCCGTGCCGCAGCAGCTTTGGAGTGGCCTGTTTGAACTGACAGACCGCTCAGCCAATTGGCTGAGCGGTCTGTCAGTTCAGACAGGCCGCTCCGAAGCTGCTGCGGCGCGGGACCGAGATAAGGAGAAGACCTGCAGCCTGGACAGGTAATGTATGATGTTTTGAAATCGTCAGTTGCCCAATGCGCACCGCTATTCCACATAGCGATGTGCGGGTGGCGACCGAGGATTTTAGGTTTGAACCTAAATAAACGATCAGCCGATGACAAGATCATCAGCTGATCGTTCTCTCTATTCCACGGAGCGTTAATCGGCCGATTTAGCGATTATCACTCCGTGGAATAGGCCCCTTAGGGTTGGTTAATCGAATTTGTTCACTTTTGTTTAAATAAAGCTTATTGAAGTGATCACATGATTAGTTCCATGACCCTTGTATATAGTCTGATAGAAACATAAATGTTGCCCATAGCAACCAGTCAGATCACTGGGGTAAAATAAAGCTGGATCCTGACTGGTTGCTATAGGCGACAGCTGCACACTTCAATAAACTTTATTCATACAAAATCAGAAAACAACCAATTTTTTCCTGCCATGCGTGCCTGCTGAGTCAGAGGGGGTTTCCCACCACGTGTCTGGAGCGGGATGATTTCACGGCTCAGATATTTGGTCCTGTACCAATGAGGCCGGGGTGGCACAACAATTATACATACATATGTGTACGTGCCACACAGTCTGATATCCCCTCCTTTAATACCCGCCCTGCAGTTACTACTACTGTGGGCAGCATATTACGTCTATGCTATAATCTATCAAAAAACTGCAATGCTACCCCATGGAGGTAACACTCATGCTCTCCTTCCCACCTAACCTACAATATTATACATGTCTCTCTTAGAATGGTTTATTGTTGTTGCTATGATACGTTATATACTATACTGGAATTGTACTGTTTGTAGTGCATCTTATATCCCGTTCAACTAATGGTCCCGGCACAGCAGGAAACAGAGTTTCCTGTCTGCCAACTTGCAGGAAGAGTTGCCAGCGTCACCGCAGGCCTAGACAGAAGCTGGTGTAGTGTTGCTGAGCCCTGCGCCTCATCCCTGACAGAAGGAGACAGGTAGGAGCCCCTCATAGGGACTGTGTTGGTGCCAGTGGAGAGTGTGCGGTGTAACCACATGAGGTGTCTGAGTGGAGTAAGAGCCCTATTCCACCAGACGATTATAGTTTGCATAATCGTTAACGATTACCGAACTCAAACAACCGCTATTGCGAAAGACCTGAAAACGTTCACTCATTTCCATGGAACGATAATCGTTACTTATGATCGTATTTGCGATCGTTTTTTATTCGCTATTGCGTTCGTATCTATTGCAAACGACCGAACAGTGTGTTATTCAATGCGAACGATTTGCGAACGAGCAACGATAAAAATAGGTCCAGGTCTTATAAAGCGATCAACGATTTCTCGCTCGGTCGTTAATCGTTAACTGCATTTCAACCGAACGATTATCGTTTAGATGCGAACGATTTAACGATAATCTGAACGATAATCGTCCGGTGGAATAGGGCCCTAAGCCTGAATGCAGCCATTGAAGAGCGTGCTGGCCGGATGAAGGATCGCCACCATGAGTGCAAGCTAGAGAAACGATGGTGCCAGTGTGGGGGTGCACAGCAAAGCTTCAGTGCCATCGCTAACTATAGAGTAGACCAGTGAATATCAGAGAGACTTGGCACCATTGTTGGTTGTGCAGGCTGTAAAGATGCCAGGAAGGGTGGCCCAGGGAGCAGCAGGTAGTGAGGACGGGCCATCCTGAGGCCTACCAAGAGGCCTGCACGTCCAGCAGAGAGGGTAGGCTGGTGGAAGCTGGAAGGACTGTGACAAGACCAAGGACGATTAGCCAAGCGAGTAGGAATAATCCCTCCTGCTGCATACAGTGAAGGATTAAGTATTGCACCGTGTTTTTTTTAAGATGAAGCTCATCTGTGAGAAGTCGCCGTTACAAGGTACACCTGATTGCTTCTTAAAGAGACAGTTTTATAAAGGACTTGGTCTCAAAGTGTGCTGTCCACCCTGAGGTCTGGAAGTGTAGATTGTTGGATAACATACAGGCCAGATAGTTGCACCAGGGGATGCTTAGGCAATCCATGAAGAAACAGGGCAGATCTATACTAAGTGACCGGCACAATTTCATATCAGTTGGGACTATGGCAGGGACTGGCCTCCCAGAGGCTCAAAATACTGCTGCAGAATGGGTGACTACTGACAGTCACACTGGGTGCAGCTGTGGAGGAACATCTCTAGAAAATTGTTTGTGCCGCTAAGTTTGAATTGCAACCATCAAGTCTGATGTACCATTTGCTGTGTTTTTGTAGCCATCCGGTGTGTTTTTGTAGCCATCAGGTGCGTTGTGCCTGAAATGTAAAGTAATAATTATACTCTTGGCACTTGGCAGTCCTGGGCCGGTGAGTGCAGCTCTTCATACATGAAAACATTCAGAGAATACAGGAGCAGGGTGTGAGCTCCTCGCCTGGGAGGAGTTTGGCTAATTTTATCTTACCGATACTCCCTGATACCACAGTGCGGCTAAACCGGGCTGCTCTGGGGCTTCAAGGGTTAACAGAAAATTCTTGGTGCCGTTGCCTTGTTGCTTCTCTGGAGACTTCCAAGCCGCGGTATGCTTACTGTCATGTGAAATAAGTGTCAGTAAATGGGAGAAAATGATTCAGCAAGTTTAATGCAACAACGAGACTCGCCATGCGCTGTGAGCTGTGGGTACACATGCAGTAGTGAGGGTGACATGGTGGGCTTTCTGGATATGAAGACAATTTCTGCATTGTTCTAATATATTTAAGTTGTAGCTATCCATCGAGCCCCACTAATCCAATATATGTTAGAACAACGTTATTCCCTGCTACTTCTGGCTAAACCAAAGGTCTGACACAGAGGATCATCCCTGATCTTCAGCTGATCTCTTGTTGGATTTTTAAAGGGAATGTGTCACCTAAATTTTCTTTTACTGATTAGAGTCTGATACTAAAACTTGTTGTTGTGTTTTTTTTTTTTTTTTGTTTTTTTTAATTTAAATCTAAAACTTTATTTCACTTTTTGTACATGGATACGGGGGCTGTCAACTTGCCTTGACTGTTCTTAACAGCATTTAAGGACATGCTTTACAGCAAGCCTCATGGACATAGAAGACAATAAACAGACTGTCCACTTTAGATGAATGTGAGCACGCTCTGTGACCTTTGAAAAGGTCATTCCACAGGGAGCTGCTATTGTCTCCTCTATCTACTGGTGTCACATGACGCTGCAATGCTGTACAGATCACTTAACAGCAGCCTCCTCTTATCACCACAGAACAGAAAGTCTCAGCTTAGTTTTACCCCTGGTATTAAGAAAAAACAGCAAGACCTCAGGATTATTATATGCTCCCTTGGCTGATAATTGACCTGTGTAAATGTTACAGCGATCAGCTGAGGTAAACACCCGATTCTTGTCTGACTGTATCTTTTGAACTGCAGCAAAATTTATCGATATTGGCCGCACATCTCCTTGTGCAAAAAGATGTGCAGCCGATAGCAAAGGAAAACTGACAGCACGGATATTCATATTTCCAGATCAGCCAAGCAGTGCATACTTACCTAGTGCACTGCTTTGTGATCCGGCATCCTGCTCCCAGGCTTTTCCGGCCTGCTGTCTGGCTGCTGCCTCCTTCAGAATGGTTGACTGGAGGAGATTGGGGCGGCCTGAAGGCACAGCAGCAGCCGAAGAGCTGGATGCTCTATCACACAGTAGAGCTGATGGTAAGTATGCAATGCTTGTGTGATCTGGAAACTGACAGATATGTGCATATCAGTGCTGTCAGTTTCCATGGCTGCACAAGCGATAGAAGGATCTTTTGTGCGACCTGACCACTCAAGTACTTGTGCTGTGTAAAGGCACTGCATTTTTTTTGCTTGTTTTTATTTTATTGAGCTTTTTTTGTAGTGGGCATGAGCTTTGTGCCCATTTGTCTGTCTTCAGTAGAGATCCGTTCTGCACCGTGCGACTGCAGTGTACAAATAGACTTTCTATTGACTTCCACTGTCAATCCTGACACGGCACACGCCACTGTTGGTGCAGGGCTGAGCTGTGCTAAGACAGACAAACAAGCACAGTGCAAGGTTGAACACTATTTTCCATCTCATTTTAGGAATCTCATGGTTCTCTCAGCACAAAGCGTACAATACACTCCAAAAAACTAAGTGTGACTATAGACTGAAGGCTCTAGTATACAAAACAATTGTCGGCCGTTATGGACGATAATCTACCTGTGTAATAGAAGACAACGATCAGCCGACATGAACAATGTCATTTGACCGCTGCAGCCGTTTGTCTTTCAACATGTTGAATATATGACTAATATAGCAGCAATCTGCTGCCGTCACTCTGCGGAGTAGAAGCGGCGGCAGCAGACCGCTGCTATCTGCTATGGGCTGCCTGGATGATCTAGCGATCACCCGTGCAGCTCCCCGCAGCCTCCCCTGCACTTACCCGCTCACGGCAGCTTCTATGATGCAGCTCCTTTGATTCTAACGGAGCCGCGTCATAGAGGGGAGGGAATTCCCTCCCACTGGGGGCGGGCCGGCTTACCTCCAGTGCTTGAGCAGCGGCCGGTAACCATGGAAAGAACGGCGATGTACAGGTGAACCGGGCCGCAGTTCGAAAAATGGACCGCAGCACCAGCTTCCTCGTGACGGCGCCATTCTATCCCTGTGTCAGGTTAAAGAGGACGTACCTGGTGGTGCATCCTCTTTAATAGACTCTGTAGTAAAGTGCTGATCTACAAGATCAGCGCCTATTTACTGCACACACGGGGTCATTTAAGAGGGCTCTTAAGGTGGCAATACACCTTCAATAACTGTGGGTCCTCCCTAAACACATGATTGTTCAGCACGGCCAAAGCCACATAGCCATACAGCCCTGGTGGTGGCTTATCACCAAAGGGGTCAGACAGTGAAATTGCATAACCCCTGACCTCTATCTCCACCACCATCATCAGTCGATGGAGTCTCAGGAGACCCCCATACACCGCCATGGACTATTGTGGTTCTCCTGACCTCCTGAACAACAGTAACTTTTTGAATCTGTGTACATTTTATTCTTAGTTTCTTTTTCATAACTACTTTTCCATTTATCTTACAGATGGAGTAACAATGGAAAACACTTTAGGAGATGATCAAGGCCCGGAACAAGAAGCTGTTGGCTCACAGAAGTCTGTGACATCTACATGCGGAGGAACAAAACAGACAGACAGCAGAGACCTCAGTTATGCGACAACTATGGAATTGGACTCTGATTTACTGGATAATTTGCAGCCACTTAACATGGAAATGCTGACTAATGAAATTGTAAATCCTGGGACGCAAGCCAGTGTAACTCCCTGCCATAAAGAATCGAGTCAAGGATCACATGACACGTCACCGTCCAACGATGACCCACATGGAATATGTAATGCCATCTTACTAGGTGAACTGGAGTCATCTCATGCTGTGGAAGAGATGGCTACAGGGGAGAGACATGTACACAGTGAAACAAGACCTCTTAAAGAGGAAAACGAGACACCCTTTAAAGAGATTGAAACATCTAGTGATGAAACGGATGACTGGGAGACCGCCAGTGAGGAAAGTGTTAAACTTAATCCTGAAGCTCATGGACTACAAAGGGACAGAGAGGACACTGGGTCATATGGTCAAGAGAAACACAATGAGGATACTGAGTCTCCTGATACAAAAACTGTGAGTGAGGATGGTCAGAAAACAGTCAGTGAGGATACAAGGCATCAAACCCATGAGACAGTGAGTGAGGACAATGGACCACATGGTAAAACAGCACAAGATGAGGAGGCTGAGCCTCGTGGTCTTGAGACGTTAAGTGAGGACACTGAGCATCATAGTCACGAGAAAGTGAGTGAGGACACTGAGCATCATAGTCACAAAAAAGTGAGTGAGGACACTGAGCATCATAGTCACAAAAAAGTGAGTGAGGACACTGAGCATCATAGTCACAAAAAAGTGAGTGAGGACACTGAGCATCATAGTCACGAGAAAGTGAGTGAGGACACTGAGCATCATGGTCACGAGAAAGTGAGTGAGGACACTGAGCATCATAGTCACAAGAAAGTGAGTGAGGACACTGAGCATCATGATCACGAGAAAGTGAGTGAGGACACGGAGCATCATGATCACGAGAAAGTGAGTGAGGACACGGAGCATCATGATCACGAGAAAGTGAGTGAGGACACTGAGCATCATGATCACGAGAAAGTGAGTGAGGACACTGAGCATCATGGTCACGAGAAAGTCAGTGAGGACACTGAGCATCATGGTCACGCGAAAGTCAGTGAGGACACTGAGCATCATGGTCACGCGAAAGTCAGTGAGGACACTGAGCATCATGATCATGAGAAAGTGAGTGAGGACACTGAGCATCATGATCACGCGAAAGTGAGTGAGGACACTGAGCTGCATGGTCACAGGAAAGTGAGCGCGCATTTTGGTCATGAGGCAGTCGGCGAGGACAGTGAGCTATCTAGTCATGAGACAGTCAGTGAAGACGCTGGGGTGTATGATCAAGAAAGAATGAGTGAAGATACTGGACATCATAGTCAGGAGATGTACAGTGAGGAGGCTGGGCCTCATCGATGTGAGACAGTTACTTTGAATGCTGAGCCTCCTGGACATGAGTTGGCGAAAGAGGCCACTAAGCTTCATGATGATGAGACAGTCAGTGAGGATGCTGGGCATCAGTGTCATGACTTAGTTGGTGAAGAAGCTCATGATCATAATACAGTCAATGAGGAGTCTGAACCTCATAGTCATGGGACAATCAGGGAGGAGGTTGAGCCTAATGGTCTTGGGACAGTTTGTAAGGAGATTGAGCCACAGGGACTAGAGACAGTCAGTGAGGAAGCTGGGCCTCATGGACATGAGACATTGGAGGCCAGTCCTCACAGTCAGGAGATAGTAAATTATGTAATTGAGCGCCATGGTCTGGAACCAGTCACTAAGGAAACTTTGCCTTTTGATTTAGAGATGTCCAGGAGAGCGGCAGAGCCTCTTAGTCATGGAAACATGGGAACAGATAACAGGGAAGCAACACTTCATAGTCAGGACACATCTCATGATGTTACTCAGTCTTATGATCAGGAAACTTGTGGTCCTGAAAAGGTAAATGAGGAGGCTGGGCCTCATGATCAGGAGTTGGATAGTGAAGACACTGGGTCTTGTGGCGCGGAAAAAACAGAAACGATTGGTGGCTTGGACAGGAGTCATATAGAGGAGACAGTCAGAGAATCGGTGAGGCCTTTGAGCGATGGGGTGGTTAGTGATATAACTAGACCTCATAGTAGTAATGCAGATATAGAGATACAGGACTATGAGGAAGTCAGTGGGATGAAGAGTGAGGAGTGTGATAAAGACCAGGCACTGAATGATGTTATAGTAACCGTGAATAAAGCAACCACAGATGAAGAGCATAAAAAGAACTTAAGTACAGAGAGGAAAGATGAAAATTATATGCTCAATAGTATAGAAATACCACAGTCCTCTGGAGATGAGCTCAAGACTGTCTCTAACTATGATGAAGATGTTGGTGAAGGAACACATGTTGGCCACCCTGAGACAGATGCAGTCCATCTCAGAACAGACTATAAAGAGACCTCTAAGTCTGTACAGGAGACATCTGATTTTGAGTATACAAAGGTTGACAACATGAATGCCAGCATGGGTGAGATTTTTGAAAGGATTTCTGAAGTCCAAATAGCTGAATCATCCATAGAAGAAAAGGAAGAAAAACAAACTCCGTTGAGATCAAATCAAAATTGTGAACTTCTTGCATCCTCTAAAGCTTCAAGAACCTTAGATGAAAGTGCCACAGAAGAGCTTGACAACCATAATCCCAAGCAGAAATGGGATTTGGCAGAAGCCTCCAATGAACACAAGTTAAGTGGGGTTATAGAGATTGCCTATCTAGAATGTGAGAGACTGGAAGAGAAGCCACATAGCATTAAGACTCTCGTAGGGACTGGTGAAGGGATTTCTGAAGATCTTCCAGATTCACTAAACCAAGAATCCGTACTTAAGTTCCAATATAATACTCCAGTTACTACAGATGAAAGATCCTATATGGGTTGTACAATGGATATAGACTCTCAAGATGTTAGTGGTTCACTACTGATGGAAAAAAAGGGTCAGGGAGACCATTCAAAGCCTATGAGTGATTCTGAAACCAAATCTATAGAACCTGAGTACAAAAGAACTTCAGATACCCAAAATGAACCTTATAATAACCTAGGATTTGGGTACTATGCAGAACCAGAGGTCAAAGTTGTGTCTTCGGATGATCAAGACATCGGTGAACCATATTTGCAGTTATCTGGATCATTTACAGAACAAAGTACTAACTCAACTAAGGTTGACTTAAGCGCCTGTTTACAAAATAAGATGTTAGGTCATCCAGAACCACCCCAGCAAGGGATTGCAACTGTGGATATGTTGGACCTTCACAGTAGCCCAGTTGATCAAAGCTCTCCAGAAATTTGTCGAGATGAGCCTGACCATTATAAACTTAATTTTTTTCCCATGACATTGCAAGAGGTTACATTTGTGCCTGAAGTTGAAGCCGAACTTGGTTCAAAAATCATAGCTCCTGATTTATTACCAGAAAGTATAGACACAGAATTGGCACCAAGAGAAGAAGCCACACAATTGCCTCTACAAGAGTCTATAAAGGAGGCTGTCCACCAAGAAAGTATTTTGGGTGATATTCATCCTGTGTTTGGTGTTAGCCAAGATGCAATAACTCCTGATTCAGAAACTGCAAAAACGTCAGCTACAGATGTGGAAAATATCAAATTGGTGAGGAGGCAGAGGAGTAATACAGATCCCTTATTGATTCATGACCAAGATGAAAAGCTACAGGACATCTCCAATACAGAAGGTTCTTCTAGGAGTAGATTAAGAAGTATAACTCCTCCTTTTGACAGATTTACCTCTTCTTACACCTCTTCTGTACCCCAAACTCTGGAGCAAACCACATCCTCCGTCTTTTATCCAGTGCCGAATGAAAACAAAAATTCTCATTGTGAAAAGGACACAACATCTGGACAGGAGCATACATTTTACCCTACACAAATATTTAACCCCATGCTTCTGCTAGGCCACTCAATAGAAGAATCTGGGTTCTACCAGGAAGAGTCTTTCAGACAAGACCACACGGAGAACACAAGTCAAGGACAGTCACCACCTATGGATAATCAGGTCCGTCTACGCACCCAAAACCCTGAAAGAGTTGTTAAAGAATCAAGCACTTCCCGTAAATCTGAGGAAAACTATAATTTCAAACCATTGTCAACTCCTTTGGTTTCCCCCTTGTGGCTGCCACCTCAACCAACGCGTTACACAGGAAGCTCTAATAGGGTAAATGAAGTCAGATCTATGATACCATCAGAGAATCCTCTGGTGAGACGAGCCACCATAAGGCACAAAAAGAGCAATGTTGGGGCTAAACCAACCACTAACAGGTTCAGTAACACAAGTCTACCTGCTATTCCTCAGAAAGATTACCCAACGGCACCACGGACATGTAACTTTCCTAGGGTCCAACCAATGAATGTCAACAGTATCCAAATTTCATCCAAAAATAGATCTTTAGCTCGCCAACAAAAGATTCCAGAAGAGATGGGTAAATCGAAACCTTTACCTTCTGTGGAAACAGTAAGAGGTGAGTAGCAGGGGTATACTATCGTAATCATTTCTTAAGCACTTTGTATACTGTAAATTATAAAGATTGAGGTCTTAATGGCAACCCCAGGATGAAGAGCGGTGGTTCTGTGCCTCGCGCACATGACCATGTAAAGAATATGGTACCATATGATGCTATAGAGTGTACCACACAGGTTTTGTACAGTCAATAATTTTTTTTGTATAGTGTTCTGCACTGCACCCTATTTGTTCTGTATGACTGGCCATGGTGGCATCAATAGATGTATGGAAACCACAATAGGAACCATATTATTCATTGGCGCCACATGATACTGGTAGGCATCTGCATTCTTATATGCATCAGGCCATTTGATTTACCCATGTAGCCAGTTTTGGATAGTTTAGCCAATGGTTGTTGGCAGGGGCGTAGCTAAAGGCTGATGGGCCCTGGTGCAAAATTTTAGCTTGGGGCCCCCCCATCTCCCCCCGATCAGGCAAAGTCCTATCTAACGTTATATCCAATTACTCTAATGTGCCACCATGTTCTAATGCCCTGTCACTGCCTCCACCTCATGTACTGCACTACTGCCCCCTATAATTAATGGACTGTACTGTGTCATTGTCTAATCATTGTATTCCAATCTTTGACTCTACAGCTGAAAAACTACAACTCTCATCATGAACTGCCAGTTGGAAACGATGGGGGTTGTAGTGCTGCAACCTGAAGAGCCACATGCTGCAAAACTACAACTCCCATTATAAACTGTCAGCAGGGCATGATGAAGTTTGAACTTCTGCAACCTGGAGAAGTCACCTGATATCACCTGCAGTCCTATGTAACACCACAGATAACAGTGATATCCCTCTGAGTACAGATAATGTAGTAGTCATCTGCAGTCCTATGTAACACCACAGATAACGCAGTGATATCTCTGAGTACAGATAATGTAGTAGATGTCCCCTGCAGTCCTATGTAACACCACAGATAACACAGTGATATCTCTGAGTACAGATAATGTAGATGCAGCACAAGCTGGAGCTCAACGCGGTAAAGATACGGCCATAGGACATAGCTTGGGCCACCAAGGCAGATGTCTGGAGGAGGGGGCGCTGGTACTTGCTGTCATCTGATTAGGTAAGAGGCCCAATCAGATGACAGCATGTGCCAGCGGGCGCAGCGGGACAGATTAGCGCAGTGCTTCCCAACCTTTTCCACCTCGGGGAACCTCTACTAAATAATGTTCTACAAAATAAGAAAACCGTCATACAGTGACTCACCGGTGATGTCTTCTTTGATCTGAGGCGTCACTTTCCCTTTTCCTCTCCATCCGGCCCAGACCTCCATGATGATTCCTTCCAGATACGTTTCATCCCCTTAGAACCTGCGAGACAAGCAATTTAGGCTCCGCACATTTCTAGCAACTTCCTTCCCTTCCTCCCCCCTGTCGGCTCCCATAGTAACTGCCCTGTTTGGTGTAATGTGCAGTAAAGTGAGTAGGAATGTGGGATGCCCCCTGTATGTAGGATTCCCTGCTGTGCCCGCATGAGCTAATAATGCCCCCAGAGG
Source organism: Dendropsophus ebraccatus (assembly GCF_027789765.1). NCBI lineage: Eukaryota > Metazoa > Chordata > Amphibia > Anura > Hylidae > Dendropsophus > Dendropsophus ebraccatus. The sequence goes on from NC_091461.1 coordinate 13,203,569, forward strand.
TGCCCCCATACAATAATAATGCCCCCAGAGGTGCCCCCATATACTAATAATGCCCCCAGAGGTGCCCACATGAGCTAATAGTGCCCCCAAGAACTAATAATGCCCCCAGAGGTTCCCCCATCAACTAATAATGCCCCCAGAGGTGCCCCCATATACTAATAATGCCCCCAGAGGTGCCCCCATGAACTAATAATGCCCCTAGAGGTTCCCCCATCAACTAATAATGCCCCCAGAGGTGCCCCCATATACTAATAATGCCCCCAGAGGTGCCCCCATCAACTAATAATGCCCCCAGAGGTGCCCCCATGAACTAATAATGCCCCCAGAGGTGCCCCCATGAGCTAATAGTGCCCCCAGAGGTGCCCCCATATACTAATAATGCCCCCAGAGGTGCCCACATCAACTAATCATGCCCCCAGAGGTGCCCCATGAACTAATAATGCCCCCAGAGGTGCCCCCATATACTAATAATGCCCCCAGAGGTGCCCCCATGAGCTAATAATGCCCCCAGAGTTGCCCCCATCAACTAATGATGCCCCCAGAGGTGCCCCCATGAGCTAATGATGCCCCCAGAGGTGCCCCCATGAGCTAATGATGCCCCCAGAGGTGCCCCCATACACTAATAATGCCCCCAGAGGTGCCCCCATACAATAATAATGCCCCCAGAGGTGCCCCCAAGAACTAATAATGCCCTCAGAGGTGCCCCCATATACTAATAATGCCCCCAGAGGTGCCCCTAAAAAAACAAACATCCTACTCACCTAATCGGCGCTGTGTGGCTGCAGGCAGCAGCTCTCCTCCTCCTCTTCGGGCTCCATCTTGCGAGCCGCAGGGACGGGACTTCCGGCAGGCGTGATGACGTCACATGATCACGCCTGCCGGAGAGGTCACGGCCCGGCCTCCCATAGGCTGCGTGTATGAAGTGCCGGCAGCCTATGGGAGAGAATACAGGAGGAGGACGCTGACAGGTCCTTCTCCTGTATTCTGATCGCTTTGATGCTCCGCCCGCTCAATGTGCTCACTGTGCGGGCGGAACATCAAAGCGATCTGTGCATCCTGAGAAGCTGCGCGGCCGCAGCTTCTCTGGATGCTCAAAAACAAGTGGCAAGGGGGGCCGTGCGGGCCCCCCTAGCGTAGGGGCCCGGTCGCCATGGCGACCCCTATAGCTACGCCACTGGTTGTTGGGAAAATAATGTATGCTTTAAAGGGGTACTCCAGCGAAAATATTTTTCTTTGAAATCAACTGGTTTCAGAAAGTTATATAGATTTGTAATTTGCTTCTATTTAAAAATCTCAGGTCTTCCCATACTTATCAGCTGCTGTATGTCTTGCAGGAAATGTTGTTTTCTTTCCAGTCTGACACAGTGCTCTCTGTTGCCACCCCTGTCCATGTCAGGAACTGTCCAGAGCAGCACCAAATGCTCATTGGAAACTTCTCCTGCTCTGGACAGTTCCTGACATGGACAGAGATGGCAGCAGAGAGCACATATGTGGGAGGAAAGCATCCTTTTGTTCTTGAGGAGATAATCTACCACCAATTGAGTCTGGCAACATTTTAATCTCCACCATTCCACCCCCTTCCATTTTACACACACAAACACACAGTCAATCCAATAGTTCATGCTGATAACCATACACATAAAAGGTAGCTATCTTAAAGGGGTACTCCCGCCATATAAAATTTGTCATATTATGGCCTTTGCCCTTGTGGTCTTCCTGCAGCTTCTTAGGGTCCCCCTTCTAAACACTCCCTCCCCTGCTTTTGAGATGGACCTGTCATGGTAGCGACAGGGGACAGCCGCCTTGAGCCCTACGGGGCAGTCAGACCTTAGAGGGAAGCCTTGATTTATCTTTGAGAAACACTGTGGATCATTTGAAGCCTGCAGATTTCAGGTATACAAACTAGAATCTAGTGTCTCTCTTGCATATAGCACAGGCTAAGGGGCCTATTCCACGGAGCGATAATCGGCCGAATCGGCCTGATTCGGCCAATTATCGCTCCGTGGAATAGAGAAAACGATCAGCCGATGATCGTGCCATCGGCTGATCGTTCATTTAGGTTTAAACCTAAAATCATCGGTCGCCACCCGCGCATCGCTATGTGGAATAGGGGGCGCGGCGGGCGACCGACAATTTCACAAACATCATACATTACCTGTCCAGGCTGCAGGTCTTCTCCTTCTCTCCCGGTCCTGCGCGGCAGCATCAGCTTCGAAGTGGCCTGTCTGAGCTGACAGAGTGCTCAGCCAATCACTGGGTATGACCGCCGCGGCCAGTGATTGGCTGAGCGTTCTGTCTGTTCAGTCAGGCCGCTCCAAAGCTGATGCTGCTGCGCAGGACCGGGAGAAGGAGAAGACCTGCGCCTGGACAGGTAATGTATGAAACAAGGGCTGCAAGGACATCGGTAACAATGTCCCTGCAGCCCTCGCTCTCGTTTGTCAGGCCGTGGAATAGGCCCAGTAAACGAGCGGCGATCTAGTAGATCGGCGCTCGTTTACTTTGTTGATTGGGCCCTGCTCGGCCCGTGGAATAGGACCTTAAGCCCCGCCTCACTACCTGTAACCTGTCCTGATCTAGCTGTTACTAGAGACAGAATTCTTCTAACAATAGGTAGTGGACAGCAGTTTGCACAGAAATGACACACGTAATGACCTAAGACTTCAGAGCTGTCTTTTTTTTCTGGGGTAAGGAGTAGTTTTGTTAAATTAAAAGGCTATTACCATCTCAACTAAGAGTATGTTCCCACTACGGTATAGGCGCAGAGAGTTCAAGCGGATTCTGCCACGTGGCCTCCGCTTCAAGTTCCGCCCATCCCACGGACTCAAGTATATTTGTCGGCGAATTAAGTCTGTGGGACAGACGGAACGTCAAGCAGAGGCTGTGCGGAAGAAACCGCTTGAAGTCTCCGTGCCTATTCCGTAGCGGGAACATACCCAAACATAGTTAAACTTGTAGGACTCGTCAAGATAAATATTTTTGCAAATACATTAATTTAGCAAACTTGCCTCTTTCCCCTGATATGCTCTTTTCCCTGCCATTGTTGACAGCTCGCTACCTAGGTAACAGACCTCACTCTGCTCTAAAAGCAGTGGTCTGCCAGTCAAACCAGTTTTCAGATACAGAATGGTGATGGGTAACCTTGACAACGAGCTGTCAACAGTGGGATAGAGAGAGCAGCGTATCAGGAGAAGGAGGCAAGCTTGCAAAATGAATGTATTTAGGAGACTATTAACTTGACGGGTCCTACAAGTATAGCTATATCAGTTGAGATGGGAGTACCCCTTTAAGCGATTGACAAATATGTAAGAGGGAAATTCCACTGATGAGATCCAAATTTAGTGAATCCCCCCCCCCCCCCCCTCACAAATTATTGGCAGCCAAGAGACCATTTAAAGGGACACTGTCAGCTGTAATTCATGTTTCTAACTGCGGACACTGTTAGATAGCTCTTAGGTCAAGGAGACACCTGGTACATTTTCATATATCCAGCTGTGCTTCCAGAATGTAAAATAAATTCTTTTTTTCTCTGGTATTCTCAGCTGCTCTCTCCCCCCTCCCTGCTTGATTGACACCTGGAAGCTGAGTCCCAACAGGGTCAGGGATGGTAGGGGGAGAGAGGAGGTCTTAGGGTGTTATTAAACGGGCCAATGGGGGCCCAATAATAACTGTAAACGAGCGCCGATCTGCTAGATCTGCCGATCTGCATATTACACGGCCCAATAATCGTTTAACAAGGGCTGCAGGCAGAGCCGTTTTAATACATTGGTGGGCCCAGTGCACAGCCCTCAAGAGTGGGCCCCCCTTCCCTTTCGGCACATTGTATAATGTACTGAATTTGCCCCCACACTGTATCAAGAGCCCCAATACATACAGTAGTTACCTTATAACACTATTTCCACCATACAGTGATAACATATTACATAAAAACTGCACTGAACAAAACAGAAAGATATCGCCAATGATACCATTACATAATACCGCCACACCATGACCCCTAACACTACAACCCTATAACAGAGTGCAGTTACATCCAGTGACTCACCGGGGGCGTCTTCTCCGATCAGAGTCTGTCACCTTTTCTTTTTCTCTCCATCCAGCCTGGGCCACCTTGAAGTCTTCTCCTGGCTGTGAATCTTCTCTCCAGAATCTGCCAGACAAATATTTTAGGCTCCAACACATACAGTAGTTAGGTCCCTTGTACCCCTATACAGTAGTTACACCCCTCTGTACCCCTACATAGTTACACCCCTCTGTGCCTCCATAGTTTTAAGGTGTCCCTGTAGTATATAGCCCCTCATGTGCTCCTCCAGTTATATACAGCCCTCCTGTGCGCTCCCCCATTAGTATATAGCCCCCCTGTGCACTCTCCCCAGTAGTATATAGCCCCCCCTGTGCTCTCCCACAATAGTATATAGCTCCCCTGTGCTCTCCCACAATAGTATATAGCCCCCCTGTGCGCTCCCCCAATAGTATATAGCCCCCTGTGCTCCCCCCCAATAGTATATAGCCCCCTGTGCTCTCCCCAATAGTAGATAGCCCCCCTGTGCTCTCCATAATATATAGCCCCCCTGTGCTCTCCCCATAGTATATAGACCCCTGTGCTCTCCCACAATAGTATATAGCCCCCCTGTGCTCTCCCACAATAGTATATAGCCCCCCTGTGCTCTCCAATAGTATATAGACCCCTATGCTCTCCCACAATAGTATATAGCCCCCCTGTGCTCTCCCCCAATAGTATATAGCCCCCCTGTGCTCCCCCCAATAGTATATAGCCCCCTGTGCTCTCCCCAATAGTATATAGCCCCCACTGTGCTCTCCATAATATATAGCCCCCCTGTGCTCTCCCCCATAGTATATAGACCCCTGTGCTCCTCAATAGTATATAGCTCCCTGTGCTCCCCAATAGTATATAGCCCCCTGTGCTCCCCAATAGTATATAGCTCCCCAGTGCTCCCCCATAGTATATAGCCCCCTGTGCTCCCCCATAGTATATAGCCCCCTGTGCTCCCCAGTAGTATATAGCCCCCTGTGCTCCCCAGTAGTATATAGCTCCCCTGTGCTCCCCAGTAGTATATAGCTCCCCTGTGCTCCCCAGTAGTATATAGCTCCCCTGTGCTCCCCAGTAGTATATAGCTTCCCTGTGCTCCCCATAGTATATAGACCCCTGTGCTCCCCAGTAGTATATAGACCCCTGTGCTCCCCAGTAGTATATAGTCCCCTGTGCTCCCCCATAGTATATAGCTCCCCTGTGCTCCCCCATAGTATATAGCTCCCCTGTGCTCCCCCATAGTATATAGCTCCCCTGTGCTCCCCCATAGTATATAGCTCCCTGTGCTCCCCAGTAGTATATAGCCCCCTGTGCTCCCCAGTAGTATATAGCTCCCTGTGCTCCCCAGTAGTATATAGCTCCCTGTGCTCCCCCATAGTATATAGCTCCCTGTGCTCCCCAGTAGTATATAGCCCCCTGTGCTCCCCAGTAGTATATAGCCCCCTGTGCTCCCCCGTAGTATATAGCTCCCCTGTGCTCCCCAGTAGTATATAGCCCCCTGTGCTCCCCAGTAGTATATAGCCCTGTGCTCCCCCATAGTATATAGCTCCCCTGTGCTCCCCCATAGTATATAGCTCCCCTGTGCTCCCCCATAGTATATAGCTCCCCTGAGCTCCCCCATAGTATATAGCCCCCTGTGCTCCCCAGTAGTATATAGCCCCCTGTGCTCCCCCATAGTATATAGCTCCCCTGTGCTCCCCCATAGTATATAGCTCCCCTGTGCTCCCCCATAGTATATAGGCCCCCTGTGCTCCCCAGTAGTATATAGCCCCCTGTGCTCCCCCATAGTATATAGCTCCCCTGTGCTCCCCAGTAGTATATAGCCCCCTGTGCTCCCCCATAGTATATAGCCCCCTGTCCTCCCCCATAGTATATAGCCCCCTGTGCCCCCCCATAGTATATAGCCCCCTGTGCCCCCCCATAGTATATAGCCCCCCTGTGCCCCCCCCCCCATAGTATATAGCTCCCCCTCCCATATAACATTGAAAAAAACAAACACTGTTACTCACCTAGGTCCACGCGTTCCTCTTCTCTTCCCTCCTGTGGCCGCACTTCCTGCGGTCACAAGAGGCTGCACTCCCCTTACCCTCGCGCCGACGCTCCAGTGACGTCGGGTGCTAGAGGGAGAGTGCGGCCTCTTGTGACCGCAGGAAGTGCGGCCACAAGAGTGACTGACAGGGTGGGAGCCAATGGCTCTCTCTCTGTCAGTAACGCTGAAGCGCCGCAGCGGCAGCAGGCGGGCGGGGGCAGCGGCGGACGTGGGGGGCCCTGCAGGGGGCGCCATGGAGGGGTAAGTAGATTACCCATCCATGGCGCTCCCCCCTGACAGGCTGGTGGCCGGAGCCCTGTGCGACCGCACTGGTCGCACATAGCAACGGCCGGCCTGCTCGGGGGGCCCCTTTAACCAGTGGGCCCGGTGCACGTGCACCATGTGCCCTCTGGTTAAAGCGGCCCTGGCTGCAGGGACATTGTTACCGATGTCCTTACAGCCCTTGTTTAAACTGTATACATTACCTGTCAAGGTGTCAGGGCTCCTCTTCCTCTGTGCTTTTCCCCGGGTCCGCGCGCTCCAGCTTCAGAGCGGCCTTCCTCAGTTGACAGGCCGCTCAGCCAGTCACTGGCCACAGCGGTCCCAGCCTGTGATTGGCTGTCAGCTCAGACAGGCCGCTCTGAAGCTGCAGAGCGCGGACCTGGGGGAGAAGCACAGAGAAAGAGGAGCCCTGCAGCATGGATAGGTAATGTATTCTTCTTTGCATATCATCAGCACGCGGTCAGCGCCTGACAATTATAGGTCCAAACCTATATCAACAATCAGCCAATGATCGTTGTCATCGGCTGATTGTTGTGTTTATTACACGGAATGATAGGGCCGATTCGGACAATTTATCAGCTCAGGGGTCTTTGACTCTTTTTATTATAATGTTATTCTACATTATAGAAGCGCAGACAAATATATGAAAGGTACCGGTGTCTCCTGGCCTATCTAACAGAGTCAGCAGCCATAACCCCAAATACCTGGTCTAGCTGAAGCCTGAGAGGTCTGGGTGATGTGGCTCCTCTACCAATGCTATTCTTCATATCACTGTCTGCTGACAGCAACAATGAACTCCATTCCAAGTATATAACCAGAGGCGAAACGTATAGCTCCTGTGCCCCGGTGCAGAACCTGTAACATGGCTCCCGTCTACTCTGTCATTTCTAATACTGGTGCCTTATTATGAGCCTTGGGGCCACCTCAGCCGCCGGGACCTCTGCTCCCCCTATAGTTACACACGCTACTGTATATAACTCATTGTTAAACATTTCATTCATCTGTTTTTGTTTTGCACAAAATTGTGTGACCACCATATGGTCCCTGTAAGCCCGGGGGCAGAGGTTCCTTTCATAGTCCTAGACCTGTTTTGAAGTCGGACAATGACACCGGCTTGGTCACCTTAATTACATAAGGCTTCATGTCAGAGGTTCCCGGCCGCCTCACCTGACAACAGAGCACCGGAAGGTGCTGGAGGTAATTGCGTCTCTCTAGGTCACTACACCTTAAATACAAGTAAATCCACTTTGAGGAGTCGTCCTGTGACATTCACCAATGTTTATGTACGAGTCCCTGGGTAGGCCTGTCACAAGCTGCAAAGACAATAATTACGCAAGTCGTCTAAATTGAGCGTCTTGCCCGGAGCTTGGAGCAATGTCCTTGGGCCTGGCTGATATGCTGGGATAATATTTACATGCTACAGCCGGCTGTCTACAAATAATCTGATCACCAGTGATCGGCTGTAATCATCAGGACACCAAGTGTTCAATCTCCCTGCAGTGCCACCACAGGGGAAATTAGGCATTACATTTGTGGTGACTGCCCCGCCAGTGAGCAGGGACAGACGGCCGGTCACAAGCTAGCTGGTACAGCGTGACTCCACTGTTGGCTGAGGTATAGCTCTGCCCTGGGGAAGTAGTCACTTGGTGGGAGGAAGTGTAGCAGTAGTCTTACCCAGATTCTCGTGGGAAGAGGACACACCAAGCAGACATTCCTGCCGTAGGCCAAGTTAGGGCCCTATTCCACCGGACGATTATCGTTTGCATAATCGTTAAGATTAACAATCTCAAATGACCGCTATTGCGAAAGACCTGAAAACGTTCACTCATTTCCATGGAACGATAATCGTTACTTATGATCCTAATTGCGATAGTTTTTTCTTCGCTATTTATTCACTATTGCGTTAGTATCTATTGCGAACGACCGAACAATGTCTTATTTAATGCGAACGATTTGCGAACGTTTTGCGAACGAGCAACGATAAAAATAGGTCCAGGCCTTATAAAGCGATCAACGATTTCTCGTTCGGTCGTTAATCGTTAACTGCATTTCAACTGAACGATTATTGTTTAGATTCGAACCATTTAACGATAATCTGAACGATAATCGTCCGGTGGAATAGGGCCCTTAGGGCCTGGCTCTGGCTTTATGCAAGGCAGCAGTAAGGGGGCAATGCAGCCTCTCTGCTGCCCCTTTATAGCTGCGTTGAGAACTGCAGGGCTGCTCAAGTCCTGATCCCAGCACAGTTACATATCACTTGAGTTGATGCATGCAGACACTGAGCCTCCCCTGGTGTCTATATAATGCATGTTAGTATTGGAATAGACATTGGGAAAGCTGTCTAGTGTATCAGAGTGAGCAGTGACCAATGGTTACCCTGCTCCCCCTGCTACACTGTGCCAAGTTGGCAGGACTAATGACAGACAGCTTTGCCCATCTATTCTAATGCTAAATATCTGCATACAGCAGCATTAGCTATAACTAACTGTGCTAGGAACAAGGCTTCAGCAACCCTGCAAGTCCCAACACAGCCATTTGGCACCCCCTAATGCGTCACTCAATGTAAATACAGCGGTACTTCGGTTTAAGAGTAACTTGGATTAAGAGCATTTTGCAAGAAGAGCTCACAGTTTTTTTAAAATTGTGACTTGGTTTAAGAGCATTGCTTTGGTGTAAGAGCTCTCTGTACTGGGTGGGAGGAGGAGTGGGGGAAGGGCATGGTCTGCATAACGGGGTCTACAGCCCTGTACTCTGACCCAGGAAGTCTCTCTCACCTTCCAAATCATAGCAGATCCACTTCAGGCTGGGGCTTTCATCAGGGGACAGGACTGTGGAGGTAATCTCTTCATAGCTGTAACCACTCTCTCCCCGAACAGAGAGCGCTGCATGTATGTGCCCTCGTATGTCCTGCTCATTCCTTCATGCTCCCTGCAGTCTCTGTCAGTACTTGTGTTTCCCATCCTCTTCATTCCTAATAAAATGTGCCTGCACTTACATTCAGCCATTCACACTGCTGCTATAATGTGCCTGCACTCACACTCAGCTATACACACTGCTGCTATAATGTGCCTGCACTTACACTGAGCCATTCACACTGCTGTATAGAAAAGTTTCTGTTACTGTCCTACCGCACAGCTCTGTGATTCTCACTTCCTGATTGGTCCATGCTGAACACACACCCCTTCCCCACTGCTGTCATGTGACCACACAGACCTCTGACAGCTGCCCTGCTTCTCTATTCTAGCCTGTTGTACTACACTACTGCATTATGGGGATCTGCAGCTCCATCCTGTATCTACAATCTGCTGCTATGTTATCAGGGTTATGCAGTTACTATACATTATATACCACATGCTGCTATACTGTACAGTAACTTATATATCACATATCCAGCTGCTGTGTTATCAGGGTTATACAGTTACTATACATTATACACCACATGCTGCTATACTGTACGGTAACTTATATATCACATATCCAGCTGCTGTGTTATCAGGGTTATACAGTTACTATACATTATATACCACATGCTGACTGCTATACTGTACAGTAACTTATACATCACATATCCAGCTGCTGCTGTGTTATCAGGGTTATACAGTTACTATACATTATACACCACATGCTGATTTTTATACTATACAGTAACTTATAATATCACAGATTCTGCTGTTTCTGAATGTTTGTTTCATCTGTTTTACATGTTATTCAGAATAAATAATGATTTTTGGGGTGTGGAACCAATTGTCTGCATTTCTATGATTTCTTATGGGAAAATTTGCTTTGGTTTAAGAGTGGATTTGGATTACAAGCATGGTCCCGAACGAATTATGCTCGTAATCCAAGGCACCACTGTATAAATATGTCCATCAAGCCATGATGGGAGTTGTAGTTTTTTGACAGTTGGAGGGCCACAAGCTCTTGAAGTTTAGAGACGAGGAGCTCCACGTTAACAAGCACAGTGTAGCGCTACCTTATGTTCTTATAGTCTCTACAGCATAGGATACGGCTACTATATTTTTATATATTGCCCTCGTTAGAACCACCTTGGAAATGGTCAGCTGAAGCCACCTATACTTGCCGTTCCCATATATATATATATATATATATATATATATATATATATATATATATATATACACACACATACAGAGACAGATATTCTTTGTCTCTGCAGAGGAAGGACTCCACACCAAGAGAGAGAAGCCATCCCAAAGTCCCGAATCTGTACTACTAAGGTAAGACCACAAGCTCTATGGTCATTGACTCAAGATATGGTTGAAATACACGCAGTCCTCTATAAGACTGCGGGCATACTTATTATTTACTGATCCTGAGTCATATTCACTATTCTGCTGCTGGGGTCACTGTGTACATACATTACATTACTGATCCTGAGTTACACCCTGTATTATACTCCAGAGCTGCACTCTCTATTCTGCTGGTGAGGTCATTGTGTACATACATTACATTACTGTTCCGAGTTTCTTTTTAACCCTACACTTTTTGTTTTGTTTGTTTTTTCCAAGAGGGAGCCGCAGCAGGACCAAACCACCTTCGTTAGAATCATCAATGAGCATGCACCGGCGTTACTCCACTTTCATAAACTCTTGTAAGTCTTCCCCTCTTACACAGAACAGACCTTCCAGGTATCCCTTGCTCTGGAGACTCCACCATGTCTGCCCCTTTAGTAGATAACCTATTGATTTAAATGTTGTAATGCCTCATATTACCTCTAGGGGTGCTAAAGGGAAATAGTCTGTCCCAAGGATTGTGCCGATCACTGTGATCAGCTTATAGTCTCCTAACTCTTCAGGTTGTAACTTAGTTGTGCGATGTGACTAGCCCCTTAGGTACGTCCTATAAATACTGTTTAGTCATAAAGTGAGGCATAAAGTCTGAGAAGTCCAGGCCAAAGTTCAGTGTAATGTTGTTGTTCTTGTCTGACGTCTTCTCGTTCCTGCAGCCAACCTTCTGTATCAGGAGTACAGCGATGTGGCCCTGAACCAGGAGATCCAGAGACAGAAGCCGGGTGATTCCCCAGCAGAGGAGAACCTGCCCAGCTCCCCCAGAGTGCGGAGGAGGATCCTATCATCCCAGAACTCCTACCTGCAGCGTCTGTCCGTCTCCTCCGCAGACTCCCTATGGCAGGACATTCCCAAAATCCGGGACAGTGTGACCTTCATGTCAATGACCCGAGAGGAGCAGAAGCTGCAGGAGGTGAGAGGACAGTCCTACAATAACTATGGAAGGGGCAGATTGGCTGATCCCTGATGGAACAAGAGATTGTTCAGAAGTAGAAAAACATGGCTGCTTTCTTCCAGAAATAGTTCCACAGCTCTGTCTGGTACTGTACCTGCTGTACCACACACAACCTATGGATAAGTATGGCGCTGTTTGTGGAAGATGGGCATATAGGGGATGTGTAGATGACACTGTTATGGGGGATGTGTAGATGTGTTATGGGGGATGTGTAGAGGACACTGTTATGGGGGGATGTGTAGATGACACTGTTATGGGGGATGTGTAGATGACTGCGTTATGGGGGATGTGTAGATGACACTGTGTTATGGGGGATGTGTTATGGGGGATGTGTAGATGACACTGTTATGGGGGATGTGTAGATGACTGTGTTATGGGGGATGTGTAGATGACACTGTGTTATGGGGGATGTGTAGATGACACTGTGTTATGGGGGATGTGTAGATGACACTGTGTTATGGGGGATGTGTAGATGACACTGTTATGGGGGATGTGTAGGTGACACTGTGTTCTGGGGGATGTGTAGATGACACTGTTATGGGGGATGTGTAGATGACACTTATGGGGGCATGTGTAGATGACACTGTTATGGGGGGATGTGTAGAGGACACTGTTATGGGGGGATGTGTAGATGACACTGTTATGGGGGGATGTGTAGATGACACTGTTATGGGGGGGATGTGTAGATGACACTTATGGGGGGGATGTGTAGATGACACTGTTATGGGGGGGATGTGTAGATGACACTGTTATGGGGGGATGTGTAGATGACACTGTTATGGGGGGATGTGTAGATGACACTGTTATGGGGGGATGTGTAGATGACACTGTTATGGGGGATCTGTACTATTAAGGGGTTATGTGTGGGTGACTAACATGGTCTGTCTGTGCTGGACCTATCCCTTGCTGTTCATCATTTAGAGGCTGACAATCCTAACCCTGCTCACACAGCTGAGAATCTGTTACAATGTATGAGTCTAATCATATAAACCCGGATTGTTCTTTGACAGTTTCTGCTCTATCCCGTCACCAGGCTAAGTTTGAGCTCATCATGTCGGAGGCGCTATACCTGCGCAGTCTCAACATCGCTGTGGATCATTTTCAGCGAAACGCAGAGTTGCAGGAGATTCTGAGCGCTCAGGATCGGCAGTGGCTTTTCTCCCGTCTGTCTGAAGTCCGGGACGCCAGCGCGGAGTGAGTATCCTCTTCTTATGAGATTGTGGTGTACGCTCGACCGGATACTTGCTAGATGGTAATGTGCGACGCCACTTCTGTGGTGGCTGGTCGGAATATAGCTCAGCCAGATGTTGGGTTGTCGTAACGCCAGTGCTGGTTGGGCACACAGGTATGGTGGCACACTGTGGTCGGTAACCTGCCGGGACGTGAGGGGGTCCCTTGGGCGCTTATCACGGTGGTCCAGAGTGGAGTTGGGACCCACCCGGACTATTGATACCGCCACCCACAGAAAAGGAAGATGACCCAAGGAGAAAGTGAATAACCACTGAGTCCAGTTAAAATAAACTCTTCTTTACTGCAGGAAGGCTTAATACAGTGATATACAGTAGGATCTTGACTTGATAATATACTTTAATCTTTAGTGACACCACCTGTGCTGAGAACTCAAGGAGAGGTACAGCTGTGCTGACTGAGTTGCATGCTGAGAGGTAGAAGAGGTTCAGAGAAGTAGAGAGGAGGATGTCGAGAGAGTCCCACCCCAAAGTAGTACTGTGCTCTGCTTGAACTTTGGAAGTAGAATGAGTAGAATACTTCAGAGTAGAGAGAATACTTGTGCCTGTGTTTTGGCTCTTTGGTCTTTGCACCTCCTATTGCCCACCAGTGTCAGACAACCTGTCCTAGAGGGTGACACAAGCCCCAGACCTTGTTACCTGGGTTGAGCAGAGTGGTCAGAGTTCCCTGGTTACACCCCCGGATTACACCGGATCTGTAGATGACATTGTTATGGGGGATGTGTAGGTGACACTGTTATGGGGGATGTGTAGGTGACACTGTTATGGGGGACGTGTAGGTGACACTGTTATGGGGGACGTGTAGGTGACACTGTTATGGGGGACGTGTAGGTGACACTGTTATGGGGGACGTGTAGGTGACACTGTTATGGGGGACGTGTAGGTGACACTGTTATGGGGGACGTGTAGGTGACACTGTTATGGGGGACGTGTAGGTGTTATAAGGATCTCTCTTTCTTCCTCTTATTACGGCCGACCCCTAGCATCACCGACATCATCTGCCGATGGTTGTTCATGACTGCCTCATACAAGCTTGATTGACATCCGAACCCGCCACCAGTGGTGGGTAGGGCCGACAGTAGTCTAAAGTGTTTGGGGACCATAAGAAGTGTAGGTCTGTCCTACAGAAGATTTGCAGAGGAAGCCAAGGTGGCAGTCCGTATAGTTTGTTTCCTCTACCATCACAGTCAGCAGTCTGCGTGATCAGCTCCTCATAGCGCAGAATCTTCAAGCGCAGTAAAGAAGGTTTTCATTTCAGCTGTGAAGAGTAGACGTCTATCTGCAAATTGGCCGGTCGATTGTAAAAATGAGTGATGAAACAAAATGACATCAGGCAGGGTTCTGTATATCATCGAGGAGGTGAAAGCATGTGACGCCACACTAAGGAGTGGGAAGCGTGATGGTCTGGGACTCTCTTGCTGGATCCCAGTTGGTATCCTGCACACTGTGCCATGCAATACCCTCTGATGTACGCTTAGATGGTCAGGGGTTTATATTAGAGCAAACACTGAGCCAGTACACACTTCTGGGTTATGTCAAAGCAACCTAGGAAAACAAGAAGCCGTCAGTAGGTACCAAACAATGGAATAGCCGGTATAGCCTCCAGACTTCAACCCGCTGAGCTTGTTTGGGATGAACTGCAATTGAAGAAAATAACTTCTGCCCACCATTCTGAGGAAGTCTGGGTGACATCCCCTATGGGCACAGTATAGTAGTATGGATGTAGGAGTATGTGAGTGCCGGATTCTTTGTTTCAGTCAGTTATTACATAGCTATTTTGCTTCCAGAGCACCCTTCCGCTACACAGTCTCACATCAGTATCCCTATAGTGGTCACACAGGTCCCCTAGTTGGGCACACAGGTATGGTGGCACACCTGCTTTTATTTTAGATAAGCGACCGTTTAGTAGAGACCAAACTAAAAACCTCCACAGGGGACCTGGCATAAGCCAGGACCCTACTTGGCTACTGCAGGGACCGTTCTGGCTTGCGTCCTTCTTCTACCAAAGCCAGAGTAAGACTCACCTAGGGTGTGGCTACACTTCCTCTCCCCATGTGACTTCCTCCTACAGCATCTGTAACGTGTGCTGTGAGTGGGCGAGAAGACAGTGCAAGTGATAGAGAAGGATTGCTCCGTAGTCTCCCGTATACACAGTAGTGCCGATCATCTATTTCCACTATTGCATAAAGTAGTAAGGATGCCACTAGCAGTTATCAGTCAGCATGGAGATTCAGCTGGCAGCTCATCTATTGAGGATTTTAGGGGTCGGAGCCCTTGATGGTTTATTGATGTGTTTTCTTTCTGATCAGTTTCCTTTTTGACTTGGAAGAAGAATTTGAAAGCAACATGTACAACTTCCAAGTGTGCGATGTGGTGATCAACCATGAGCCCAACTTCCGCAGGGTCTACCGACCATACGTCACCAACCAGAGTTACCAGGACAGGACCTATCAAACGTTAATGTAAGTGATAGATCCGGCCTGCCCACCCGGAGGGTCCCACTGCTCACAGTACAGCCAAGAGGCTGTTATATTATAGGGAAATATATGTGGCCATTGTGGTAACATGACTGACTTGTGTTCGTCTCTATGACAGAAATGGTAACCCGCGTTTCCAGCAAGTTTTGGCCAAGCTAGAGAGCGACCCTGTGTGCCAAAGACTGAGCCTCAAATCGTTCCTCATCCTTCCCTTCCAGAGGATCACTCGTCTGCGGCTGCTCCTACAAGTAATGTAGTTCTTTATCATAATCATAAAGGGGTATTCCAGAGGGAAAAAAATGTTTCAAAATCAACTGGTGCCAGAAAGTTATACAGATTTTATAATTTACTTCTATTTAAAAAATCGCCAGTCTCCCAGTACTTATCAGCTGCTGTATGTCCTGCAGGAAGTGGTGTATTATTTCCAGTCTGACACAGTGCTCTTTTCTGCCACCTCTGTCCATGTCAGGAACTGTCCAGAGCAGCAGATGTTTTCTATGGGGATTTGCTGCTGCCTTGGACAGTTCCAGACATGGACAGAGGTGGCAGCAGAGAGCACTGTGTCAGACTGGAAAGAATAGACCACTTCCTGCAGGACATACAGCAGCTGGTAAGTATTGGTAGGCTGGAGATTTTAAATAAAAGAAATTTACAAGTCTGTTTAACTTTTTGACACCAGGTCATTTAAAATTATTTTTTTTTTTACTCTGGAGTCCCCCTTTAAATGTGTGTAAACTTTCCCCTATAGAGGTGTATTACACTGTACACTCTGTGATGGTTGTGTAACAGCTGGAGGGGAACACTGCCGTATAGAATGAATAAGCTTTATTTGTATACATCTAGAACCCCCTAAAACTGATGATAACTCTCATGCTCTTTCTCTACATCTTTCCACAGAATATTCTGAAGCGTTCAGCCCCAGGATCTACTGAAGAGCTGCAAGCCACCGAGGCCCACAATGCACTGGAGAAGGTAGGGGCTGTGGGTTGTGTCCTCTGATACCTGGAAGTGATTGTTGGCCAGGAGATAAGATTTCCTTAGGGAAGTTTTGGGGAGGGATCCAATAATCATACAGGGACGATTATCACACTGGACGATTATTGTGCTAAAAATCGTTATATCATTCGAATATAAACGATAATCGTTCTGTGTAACAGCACATTGCCCATTGTGTTGCTGGGATCAGAAGGAAGAAACGATCATAGTAACGATCGTAATGATCGTATCTAACGACTATCGTTCTGTGTAATATGGTGAACGATTTCTGGTTGACGATAAACAATCTCGTTTGCGATCGTTTATCGTTAATCGTTAAAAGTCGCTCTGTGTAATAGGACCCGAAGGCTGGGTCCACATTGCGTTTTTGCTGCCTAACGGATCCAGTATTAAATGTTTAATTTTAACGTACAGAAAAACGGGGTCAGACACGTATTTCTGCATGCTGGACACTGTAAAAAATACATGTGTGACCTATCCTGTGTCTTTAGTCAGAAAGCTCCTTTACAGGGGGTGGCTACTTTATAGTATAATTGCTTAGTGTACAGTATTAGTAAGTGTACTCACTGTATATACTGACAGCAGCTCCCTGTGTACTCACTGTATATACTGACAGCAGCTCCCTGTGTACTCACTGTATATACTGACAGCAGCTCCCTGTGTACTCACTGTATATACTGACAGCAGCTCCCAGTGTACTCACTGTATATACTGACAGCAGCTCCCTGTGCACTCACTGTATATACTGACTGGAGCTCCCTGTGTACTCACTGTATATACTGACTGCAGCTCCCTGTGTACTCACTGTATATACTGACGGCAGCTCCCTGTGCACTCATTGTATATACTGACAGCAGCTCCCTGTGTACTCACTGTATATACTGACAGTAGCTCCTGTGTACCCACTGTATATACTGACAGCAGCTCCCTGTGTACTCATTGTATATACTGACAGCAGCTCCCTGTGTACTCACTGTATATACTGACAGCAGCTCCCTGTGTACTCACTGTATATACTGACGGCAGCTCCCGGTGTACTCACTGTATATACTGACAGTAGCTCCTGTGTACTCACTGTATATACTGACAGCTGCTCCCTGTGTACAGTGTACTCATTGTATATACTGACAGCGGCTCCCTGTGTACTCACTGTATATACTGACGGCAGCTCCCTGTGTACTCACTGTATATACTGACGGCAGCTCCCTGTGTACTCACTGTATATACTGACGGCAGCTCCCTGTGTACTCATTGTATATACTGACAGCAGCTCCCTATGTACTCACTGTATATACGGACAGCAGCTCCCTGTGTATCTCAGAGCTAAAATCAGACTCCCCTCCTCCAGGCTGTGCTGTCCTGCTCTGTGGTGAGTCTGTCCATAAGATGGTGGACATGGAGGAGCATGTGACTATGCCCCGCCCCCAGTGTCCTCCACTGAGCCTGTATTTGCCAATGGAGAACACTAGGGGGGGAGGGGGGGTGTCACATACTCCTCCATGTCGGCCATCTTATGGACACCACACCACAGAGTCACCACAGAGCAGGACCGCACAGCCTGGAGGAGGGGAGCCTACTTTTAGCTCTATGCTGTACACAGCTGCTGTCAGTATATACAGTGAGTACACTTAATACTGTACACTGAACAATTTTACTATAAAGTGGGCAACCCCTTTAAGAAATAAAGGGCGTATAGGCACTTATAGTCACAATAGCCTCTATTAACAGTCTTACATCAGGTTGTGTGGACTGAATCCATTGACTTGTTGACTAGCAGAGACCTACAAGGGCACTTGAGGCGGCGTCACTCACTCACAAGACGCCTCTTGACCTGCTATAAGCTCTTCAGCTCTATGTGACTCTCAGATACAAATATACAGGATTTATAGAGACACTCACTCAGAGAGAAGGGAGGCGTCCAGAAGACCAAGCAGAAGATCATTAAAGGGCTTGTTTATATGGTTCTTCGGATGTCCATGCCATGACATCATGCAGTCATGGGACCAGTTCACTGGTTCAAGAAAAATCTTTTAATCATAATTAAAGGGAAACGGGCACCAAGACAATGCTATCTAATCTATCACCACTATGTTAGAGAGCAGGAAGAGCTGAGCAGATTGATATATAAATTTGTGGGAAAAGATTAAGTATAACTTGTAATGTGTTGTTTCTGAGTTAAGGAGTCCAGGGGGCGGGGTCACTCCAATGGACTGGACTCTTTAGCATGAAAAGATCTGAGATTTTAATCAATAATTTAAAAGTTATACTAAATCTTTTCCCATAAAGATATATATGAATCTGCTCTGTTCTATTAAGTAATGCTGATAGATTAGGTAGCCTTTTCATGGTGGGTAGCCTTTTCATGGTGAGAGGTTCCCTTTAAGTGGCCACATCTATATCCAGTGTAGACAATGCTCAATAAGCTACATAATGTAATGCAGTTTACTGCTAACAAACATCCAAGAATAAAGAGAATAACCTGTGAAAATATTTTGTCTGTTTGGCAGCTGATACGAGACTGTAATGAGAGCGTGCAGAGGATGAAGGACACTGAGGAGCTGATTCTGCTCAACCAGAAGATTCAGTTTGAGTGTAAGGTGAGTGCTGGTGCCGTATGCCAGGGTAGCCTATGCCATGTTGTGGGTGTAGGGTCACTTGGGCACTTGTCACTGTAGCCTGGAGTGGTGCTGAGACCCACCACTGGACAAGTGGTCACCACATGTATTATTCCTCACCTGGTGTGTAGGTGCAGGTGAGGATAATAGACCAGAGTCCAATAGCTTAAACAGGATAACTTCTGTTTACGTAGGATCTTCAGTGCAATACAAGGCGATAACACCTTAGAATGCAGGTGGAGGCAAGAGGTAGTTGTATAGACTTTGTAGGTAGGAGCAGAATGGAGTAGAGGAGTGTCTTGAGTGTCCAATGTAGCAATGTACTCTGCTGGCATATTGTAGTAGAGAAGAGAAGATACTCGTACTCATGTATAGATCGCTCTCATCTGACCGTCTTATGTCCTATAGTGTCGGGGTACCCATCCTGCTAGGGTAGTACTAGGTTCCAGGCCCCTG
Organism: Dendropsophus ebraccatus; assembly: GCF_027789765.1. Lineage (NCBI taxonomy): Eukaryota > Metazoa > Chordata > Amphibia > Anura > Hylidae > Dendropsophus > Dendropsophus ebraccatus. The sequence continues at coordinate 13,222,981 of NC_091461.1, forward strand.
CACCGGGTTGAGCAGACTTCCCAGGGTGTTTCCCAGAATAGCCGTGCGTTACAGTAGGATACGTAGGCTTGAACTGCAGCTTTGTCCGACTGGGGTCAGGCTGCTTCCTGCACATGCTCCGTAACAAGCGGGCTAGCTATGCAAATATGAATATGCATAGTGGGCGGGCCAGGAGGGGGCAGGCTAGGGTGGCCGAGCGGGTGCTCCGGGAGCATGGGGAATGCCCCAAATGGTCCGAGCACGCTAATTAGCATATTAGCAAATAGCCAAAAACACCACTATAATGGACCCGACCGGAATAAGGAGGACAGCCCGGGATTCCAAAGGTAGCAGCTGGCTCATATCAGCAGGTTCACTGGCCCAAAACTGCTCATAGTGCCGCTTTTAAAGGAATTTTAATATACTGTAGATAGAATCTGGCCAGTCTGGAGTTAACCATAAAGGTTAAAAGGGGCTAACCAGGCTTACAAAAACATGGCCACCTTCTTCCAGAAACATCACCTCTCTTGTCCTTAGTTAAGGTGCTCCGTTCCATTAAAGCTGAATTGTAATACTACACACAATCTGAGGACAGGGTGGAGCTTTTTTTTTTTTTTTTTTAATCCTGCATAACACCTTTAAAGTTTCAGTACTTTTTGTCTTTTCAGATCTTTCCCCTCATCTCTCAGTCGCGGCGTCTTGTAAAACACGGAGAGGTGACGTCTCTGGAGTTCAATTCCATGAGCATTAAATGGAAGGTCACCACCCGGCCTGTCTACCTGCACCTCTTCAATGACTGTCTGCTGCTGTCTCGCGTCAGAGAGTGAGTCTGAACTTCGGTCTTCTGATTCAGTCCCTATACGGTCTAATAAATGGCAGAAAGCTACTTTCAGAATGTTACCCCCCTCTACTAGGCCCATGTTCACTGCGTAGGTTGCACATATGGTGTTCGGTGTATGGTGCCATTCAATATATCTAAAAATCTCCCTATGGCTACCACTAGTATTTGTCTCCAAGCACTTGTCAACCATATAAGAGAAATATACAGCACAGTTTCTGGACTATTGTAACTTTGTTTGTGCTTTTATTGTATCTTAGGGGAGGACGTTTCATTGTATTTGATCACTCATCCGAGTTTCGGGTAGAACGATGTGAAATTAAACTTCACACCAACCAGAAGAACATTTTCCGCGTCTTCTTGCGTGATTCTGCTGCTATGGGGAGGGAGTCCTCTCCGGATGCAAGAGAGACGGCGTACATCTTCAGGACGGAGACACAGTGAGTTTCTTCAGGTCTTTGCATTTGGGAGGTAACCATACACAGTAGTCCAGTTCTGCCCGTGTATTACTAATGTGTATGGCGGCATTTATAGTTCTATTCACTCTAAATAAACCTTTGTGAGTTAAAGGGGTAGTGCGGCGGTAAACAATTATTCACAGAATAACACACATTACAAAGTTATACAACTTTGTAATGTATGTTATGTCTGTGAATGGCCCCCTTCCCCGTGTCCCACCACCCCCGCACGTGTACCCGGAAGTGTGGTGCGCTATACATACCTGTCACGTGCCGACTCGTCTCCGATCTTCAGTCAGCGATGTCGTCTTCGGCCGAATCCCTCCGAGCGTCCTGAGTGCCGTTTGCCCTCTGCCGCGTCATCGTCTGCTCAGCCGCGATTGGCTGAGCCAAACTGTGCTCAGCCAATCGCGGCTGAGCATCTGATGACGCTGAAGAGGGCGGCCGGCACTCAGGACGCTCGGAGGGATTCGGCCGGGCCGTCCGAAGACTACATCGCAGACTGAAGATCGGAGACGAGACAGCACGTGACAGGTGTGTATACCGCACCACATTTCCGGGTACACGGGTGGGGGTGGTGGGACACTGGGAAGGGGGCCATTCACAGACATAACATACATTACAAAGTTGTATAACTTTTGTAATGTGTGTTATTCTGTGAATAATTGTTTACCGCCGCACTACCCCTTTAACCCCTTAACGACATAGGGCGTATATTTACGCCCTGATGCCGTTAGGGACGTTCAGAGCGGGGCCGCGCTCTGAACCGCGGCGGTCCCGAGTGCCGCTTGTAGCCCAGGACCGCAGGTATTAGCGGGCACGGTCCGATCGCCGTGCCCGCTAATACAGTAATCAGATGCAGCTGTCAAAGTTGACAGCTGCATCCGATTACTGGAAGCAGCGTCATCCCTGGTGTCTAGTGGGGAGATCGCTCCTCTGGGATGTTATCCCGGAGGAGCGATCTCCGTAACTGAAGCCGGCCGGGGACCACTCCAAGATGGCGCCGTCCCCGACTCGGCACTCGTTTACTTCCGGCTGCAGCAGCCGGAAGTAAACGAGTGCCTATCTCATGGATCTATGCAGCATATCTATGCTGCAGTGATCTCTATGAGAGATCAAAGCACTTATACTAGAAGCCCCCCTGGGGGACTTCTAGTATAAGTGTAAAAATTAAAAAAAAAAGTGTTGTTAATAGTAAAAAGTCCCCTCCCCTAATAAAAGTCTGAATCACCCCCCTTTTCCCAGGTTATTAATAAAAGTAAACAAATAAATAAATAAATAAATAAACATGTTTGGTATCGCCGCGTGCGTAATCGCCCGAACTATTAATTAATCACATTCCTGATCTCGCATGATAAACGACGTCAGCGCAAAAAAAGGCGCATTTTTGGTTGCATCAAATCCAGAAAAATTTTAATAAAAAGCGATCAAAAAGTCGTATATGCGCAATCAAGGTACCGATAGAAAGAACATATCATGGCGCAAAAAAATGACACCTCACACAGCCCCATAGACCAAAGGATAAAAGCGCTATAAGCCTGGGAATAGAGCGATTTTAAGTGACATATATTTGTTAACAATGGTTTGAATTTTTTACAGGCTATCAGATAATATAAAAGTTATACATGTTACATATCGTTATAATCGTAACGACTTGAGGAACATATATAACAAGTCAGTTTTACCCCAGGGCGAATGGCGTAAAAACACATTTCCCCCAAATAAACAAAATGCGTTGTTTTTTTTTTCAATTTCACCACACTTTGAATTTTTTTTTGGTTTCGCAGTGTACTTTATGCAAAAATTCAGCCTGTCATTGCAAAGTACAATCAGTGACGCAAAAAATAAGGGCTCATGTGGGTTTCTAGGTGGAAAAATGCAAGTGCTATGACCTTTTAAGGAGGGAAAAACGAAAACGCAAAAATGGAAATTGGCTCTGTCCTTAAGGGGTTAAACCTGTCAGCAACACAAACCCCTCCCCTGTATCAACCGGTGTAGCAGGCTCCAGGTTTTTGTGGGCCCTTGGGCGACAGAGCCTCGGCGGGCCCCTTTCAGGAGCAAATCACGGAGAGACAGGCGAGGAAAGATTTGCAGCAGAAGAAACATGCAGCTGCTGCATATCTTTCTCCTCCTGTATCTCCTGATCTCTGCAGTAGTCAGGACTCTGGAGGAGTCAGACCCAATGACAGGATTTTATTTATACACACAGAGCAGGAGCTGTATACAGAACTAGCAGCCCCAGCATGATATATTATATATATATTAGGGATGGTCCGAACCTGGTCCGAACACTCTCGGCATCGATTCCCTCAGTCTGCAGCCTCCGTGCAGTGGGTGGATACAGCGGGAGGACCGCCTGGAAAACTGGGATATAGCCATAGGCTGTATCCCAGTTTTTCAGGTGGTCCTCCCGCTGTATCCACCCGCTGCACGGAGCCGGCCATTTATTTATTTATTTATTTATATACAGAGCAGTAGCTGTATACAGAACTAGCATAATATATATATATATATATATATATATATATATATATATATATATATATATATATATATATATATATATATATATACAGACGGGAGTGGGCCCCTAGAGGAGCTGTGGGCCCCGGCACTTGCCCTAGTCAGCCGGGTGCTGACGCCGGCCCTGCACATTCTACCCGGGTATAGTTTGGCCATGTTTCTTGTGTATGCTAAAAAAGGATGCATTTGGAGCCAATTTTTTGACCCATTTTTTATTATGGAAGGTAATGGAAAAACTGATCGAAATGGAGGAATACAAACGCTTGCTTTTTATCATCCATTTTGAAAAAAAACAGATGGGAAAAACAAAACAAAAAAATGACTGCAAAAACAGTGTCAACCCAGCCTAAACCAGCTTGGATACAAAGCTACACTAGGGTAGGATTTTTCGCAAAAAAAAAACAAACCCCGCCCCCTCCCTGAGCAAACACTGAAAAAAGGTGCAGGCGACGGAAACTAGTGTAAAATAGCGCAGAACACTTAAGTCTTGCACAGATATTTATAAAGTGCACAAAATCTCAATATTAGCCAACAAAAAAAAATTGCGCAAACACAATAATTAATGTCCCCGATGTATTTAGATTTTTAAGATTTCCATCAGTAGCTTCTTACTTATCTTAGCAGACAAAGCTGAATCCCCAATAAAATGTTGAAAAATCAACTAATTCTTGTGCTGCTGCTGATTTAATGGAGGTATAAACTGGCCTGAGGGGGTATGAATTGGCCCAGCCAAAATATACCCGGGGTATAATCTAGCCTAGGCCATTTTAACCCCAGGTATAGTCTGGGCTGTTACACCGGTATAAGGGATCAATGCTGGTAACATGTAAGGGTGAAATATATTGGGGAAGATTTATCAAACATGGTGTAAAGTGAAACTGGCTCAGTTGCCCCTAGCAACCAATCAGATTCCACCTTTCATTCATCACAGACTCTTTGGAAAATGAAAGGTGGAATCTGATTGGTTCTGATTCACTTCACACCATCTTATATCATAAAAATGAAAGTCTGTCTGTCTGTCCTCTATAGACTTCCAAACGCCTGAACCGTTTGACCCCAAATTTGGCACACAGATACAATGGGTGCCCGGGAAGGTTTTAGCGAAGGTCCCGTCCCCGCCAGATGTACAGGAGGGGAGGGGGAGGGGGAAGAGCGGCGCCCCATAGAGATGAATGGGAAAATCTCCTCACTGCAAACACAGGTGATATAATTAGCTGCAGCAGACACGGCAGTTGGAGCCTTAGCAACCAATAGGATTACTGCTTTCATTTTCATAGGGAGCAATGGTTGCTAGGGAAGCTGCCTCACAACATCCACAGTAATAACTGGTAGACCCCCTACTCTATCTATACAGTACATGTATATACAGGACCCCCTACTCCATCTATACAGCACATGTATATACAGGACCCCCTACTCCATCTATACAGTACATGTATATACAGGACCCCCTACTCCATCTATACAGTACATGTATATACAGGACCCCCTACTCCATCTATACAGCACATGTATATACAGGACCCCCTACTCCATCTATACAGTACATGTATATACAGGACCCCCTACTCCATCTATACAGTACATGTATATACAGGACCCCCTACTCCATCTATACAGTACATGTATATACAGGACCCCCTACTCCATCTATACAGTACATGTATATACAGGACCCCCTACTCCATCTATACAGTACATGTATATACAGGACCCCCTACTCCATCTATACAGTACATGTATACAGGGCCCCCTACTTCATCTATACAGTACATGTATACAGGACTCCCTACACCATCTATACAGTACATGTATACAGGACTCCCTACTCCATCTATACAGTACATGTATACAGGACTCCCTACCCCATCTATACAGTACAAGTATACAGGACCCCCTACTCAATCTATACAGGACATGTATACAGGACCCCCTACTCTATCTATACAGGACATGTATATACAGGGCACTACAGGTATACCAAACTTTGACTGGGTAACACTGCCACACCAGACCTGACCAATACCGCCATACTGTGACTGGATAACACCGCTATACCAGACCTGACCAATACCACCATACTGTGACTGGATAACACTATCAAAACACACCTGACCAATACCACCATACTATGACTGGAAAAAACTGCTATACCAGACCTGACCAATACCGCCATACTGTGACTGGATAACACTGCCATACCACACCTGACCAATACCGCCATACTGTGACTGGATAACACCGCCACACCAGACCTGACCAATACCGCCATACTGTGACTGAATAACACTGCCGTACCAGACCTGACCAATACTGCCATACTGTGACTGGATAACACCGCCATACCAGACATGACCAATACCGACACACTGTGACTGAATAACACTGATATAATTAGCTGCAGCAGACACGGCAGTTGGGAGCCTTAGCAACCAATAGGATTACTGCTTTCATTTTCACAGGAAGCAATGGTTGCTAGGGCAGCTGCCTCACAATATCCCCAGTAATAACTGGTAGACCCCCTACTCCATCTATACAGGACATGTATATACAGGGCACTACAGGTATACCAAACTGTGACTGGGTAACACTGCCACACCAGACCTGACCAATACCACCATACTGTGACTGGATAACACTGCCAGACCTGACCAATACCGCCATACTGTGCTGGATAACATTGTCATACCAGACCTGACCAATACCGCCATACTGTGCTGGATAACACTGTCATACCAGACCTGACCAATACCGCCATACTGTGCTGGATAACTGTCATACCAGACCTGACCAATACCGCCATACTGTGACTGGATAACACTGCCATACCAGACCTGATCAATACCGCCAAACTGTGACTAGGTAACACCGCCACACCAGACCTGACCAAAACCGCCATACTGTGACTGGATAACACCATCATATCAGACCTGACCAATACTGCCATACTGTGACTGGATAACACCGCTATACCAGACCTGACCAATACCGCCATACTGTAACTGGATAACACTGTCATACCACACCTGACCAATACCGCCATACTGTAACTGGATAACACTGCCATACCAGACCTGACCAATACCGCCATACTGTGACTGGATAACACCACTATACCAGACCTGACCAATACCGCCACACTGTGACTGGAGAACACCGCCACACCAGACCTGACCAATACTGCCATACTGTGACTGGATAACACCGCTATACCAGACCTGACCAATACCACCATACTGTGACTAGGTAACACTGTCATAACACACCTGACCAATACCACCATACTATGACTGGAAAAAACTGCTATAACAGACCTGACCAATACCGCCATACTGTAACTGGATAACACTGCCATACCAGACCTGACCAATACCACCATACTGTGACTGGATAACACCACTATACCAGACCTGACCAATACTGCCACACTGTGACTGGAGAACACCGCCACACCAGACCTGACCAATACCGCCATACTGTGACTGGATAACACCGCCATACCAGACATGACCAATACCGACACACTGTGACTGCATAACACTGCCATATGGGTAAATATGACCCTGCAGGTAAACAGGACACTACAGGTATACAGGACCCCAAAACTATACACTACAGGTGCATGCGACCTCTACAAAGTATATACTACAGGTATACAGGACCCCAATCTTTACACTACAGGTATAAAGGACCCCTAAACTATACACTACAGGTATACAGGAACTCCACCAACTATATACTACAGGTATATAGGACCCCAAACTATACACTACAGTTATACAGGACCTCAAAACTATACATTACAGGTATACAGGACCTACACCAACTCGATAATACAGGTATACAGCACCTTTACCAACTCTATACTACAGGTATACAGGACCTCCACCAACTCTATACTATAGTTATACAGGACCCTCAAACTATGCACTACAGGTATACAGGACCCCGAACTATATACTACAGGTATACAAGACCTCCACCAATTATACACTACAGGTATCCAGGACCCTCAAACTATAAACTACAGGTATACAAGACCTTCACCAACTGTACACTGCAGATATATAGGACCTCCCTCAACTATACACTACAGGTATACAGCCCCCCCAACTACACACTACAGGTATAAAGGACCCCCCCCAACTATACACTATAGGTATACAGCCCCCCCCAACTATGCACTACAGATATGCGAGACCCCTAAAAACTATACATTGTGGGTATACAGAACCTCTCCAACTATGCACTACAGGTATACACTAATTCCACTGATTAACTCAGATGAAACAATACCTTTAGCTTGGCCTCCTGGGCACCTTAGAACAAATCTAATTAACACACTGACACTTTATACCCGGGCAGCGCCGGGTACATTTTCTAGTGTTTAATAAATCTCCCCCTATATGTTTCTTATCTTGTCACTTTTATTATTTTTCTGATTTTTTTTTTTTTTTTTGCTAATTTTTTTTTAATATTATGTCACCCTTCTAGGAGTCAGAAGCTGAGATGGATTTGTGCATTGTCTCCCCCAAAACAAGAGATTGACTTCATAAGAAATCACGGTAGGATATTAATTTTGACAGTGGCCAAATATAACCACTGTAATACTGCCCCCTATAAACAAGAATATAACTACTATAATACTGCCCCCTATAAACAAGAATATAACTACTATAATACTGCCCCCTATAAACAAGAATATAACTACTATAATACTGCCCCCTATAAACAAGAATATAACTACTATAATACTGCCCCCTATATACAAGAATATAACTACTATAATACTGCCCCCTATATACAAGAATATAACTACTATAGGGCTGGGTTCACACTACGTATATTTCAGTCAGTATTGTGGTCCTCATATTGCAACCAAAACCAGGAGTGGATTAAAAACACAGAAAGGATCTGTTCACACAATGTTGAAATTGAGTGGATGGCCGCCATATAACAGTAAATAACTGCCATTATTTCAATATAACAGCCGTTGTTTTAAAATAACAGCAAATATTTGCCATTAAATGGCGGCCATCCACTCAATTTCAACATTGTGTGAACAGATCCTTTCTGTGTTTTTAATCCACTCCTGGTTTTGGTTGCAATATGAGGACCACAATACTGACTGAAATATACGTAGTGTGAACCCAGCCTAATACTGCTCCTATATACAAGAATATAACTACTATAATACTGCTCTTATATAAAGAATATAACTACTATAATACTGCCCCCTATATACAGGAATATAACTACTATAATACTGCTCCTATATACAAGAATATAACTACTATAATACTGCTCCTATATACAAGAATATAACTACTATAATACTGCTCCTATATACAGGAATATAACTACTATAATACTGCTCCTATATACAGGAATATAACTACTATAATACTGCTCCCTATATACAAGAATATAACTACTATAATACTGCTCCTATATACAAGAATATAATTACTATCATACTGCTCCTATATACAGGAATATAACTACTATAATACTGCTCCCTATATACAAGAATATAACTACTATAATACTGCTCCTATATACAAGAATATAACTACTATAATACTGCTCCTATATACAGGGATATAACTACTATAATACTGCTCCTATATACAAGAATATAACTACTATAATACTGCTCCTATATACAAGAATATAACTACTATAATACTGCTCCCTATATACAGGAATATAACTACTATAATACTGCTCCTATATACAGGAATATAACTACTATAATACTGCTCCTATATACAGGAATATAACTACTATAATACTGCTCCTATATACAGGAATATAACTACTATAATACTGCTCCTATATACAAGAATATAACTACTATCATACTGCTCCTATATACAGGAATATAACTACTATAATACTGCTCCCTATATACAGGAATATAACTACTATAATACTGCTCCCTATATACAGGAATATACTACTATAATACTGCTCCCTATATACAGGAATATAACTACTATAATACTGCTCCCTATATACAGGAATATAACTACTATAATACTGCTCCTATATACAGGAATATAACTACTATAATATGGCCTTTTATATACAAGAATATGAGAATACATGTTTTGTATAACCTAAGAGCAAGATGTGGATGTTATATTTTGTAATGTAGTCAGGACAGTGTGATAATTTCAGAAAACATTTGCGTATTTAGCATTGTGCAGTAGATAATTCTTCCTCCTCTTCCTCCTCCTCCTCTTCCTCCTCCGTATTGTCACTGCTGTGTTTGATGTTCCAGGTCTCTCCCAGATGCAATGTCTAAAGTCTTATAAAGCACGAGAAAATGATGAACTGTCTCTGGAGAAAGCGGATATTGTCATGATAACTCAGAACAGCGATGATGGTAAATATACAGTACAGAAATAGTCCATGTGTTGTTCCACCATTATAACTCACACAGTACCTGGCAATAAATCATCCTGCTCACTTATCAGTCAGGTGTTGGGAAAGCTGGGTGACCTCCGGTGTCCCATCCTTATTGTTCACGAAGTAGTAACATAAAAGCAATGGCTAATGCTGGATTCACTCTCATCCAGCTATACTCTCATCCAGCTATACTCTCATCCAGCTATACTCTCATCCAGCTATACTCTCATCCAGCTATACTCTCATCCAGCTATACTCTCATCCAGCTATACTCTCATCCAGCTATACTCTCATCCAGCTATACCCTCATCCAGCTATACCCTCATCCAGCTATACCCTCATCCAGCTATACCCTCATCCAGCTATACCCTCATCCAGCTATACCCTCATCCAGCTATACCCTCATACAGCTATTTGATGAGTGAGGATCTTTCATATACTACATAACCGGAGACCACTAATTTCTAGAACAGGCAGAGGTGCGTACAGGAGCGTTGTACCCCTCCATTGGGCTCAGTAATAGGGCTGGTGCTTATGGCCGACTGATCCATTATTTGCACTTATAAAGCAACATGAGCGCTGCAAAGATTTTTAGAAAATCTAAAAGATTTTCTAAAACTTAAAGGACAACTCCGGGGGGACCCCCAAAAAAACAAAAACACGGTCACCGGAGGGATGGTGAGTATGGTGTCTGTGTGTGTCTACCGCCACTCCATTCGCCCGCCGTACGCCTCACCGTCACCTGTGTCTGCCATCCAGCGATGTCTCTCACTTCGGGTCCATGGGAGAGAAAAGGCTGCCAGAGCGCTTGCGCACCGGCAGCCTTTTCATTGGCTGGAGCGCATCACATGGATTCCAGCAAGCTCAGCCAATCAGGGCTGAGCAAGCTGGAAGCCATGTGATGCGCTCCAGCCAATGAAAAGGCTGCTGGTGTGCATGTGCACCAGCAGCCTTTTCCATCCCATTCACTTTCCATGAAGACGCCGAGGAGGAAGAAGACCCGGACCGCCCCCCGGCTCTGACGTCGTCGTCACCAGATGCCGCCCGGGAGAAGAGGACCGTGACGATGGTAATAGGTAATGTATACATTCTTTAACTTCCGGGGGGGTGGGGCCCCGAAAGTGGGGGAAGGGGGCCAGACCGGGTATTTAACCACATTACAAAGTTATATAACTTTGTATTGTGTGTTAAATAAGCCAAAAAAAAATTTCGTGGGAGCTGTCCTTTAAAGGGGTACTCCATTGATTTTTTTTTTTCTTCTTTCCAATCAACTGGCTTTAGAAATTGATACAGATTTTTAATTTTTTTCTATTTAAAAATCTCCAGTCTTAAAGTACTTATCAGCTTTTGTGGTCAGGTGAAAATTGGGACATCTGTCCTATATGTATATGAGAGGTTAGTTTGGGTTTTAGTGTTACAGACTCAGGCTTTAGCAGTGGAATAGGGTGGTGCCTGCTCCTCGGGGGCGTTTCCTATGCTAATTTACCTTTTTGTTCCTTTCAGGATGGCTACACGGTATCCGCCTCTCAGATCAGCAGTCTGGTTGGTTCCCACAGTCTCACGTCCAACCCCTCAGCCGAGACGCCTGTATCCGGAACCTGGAAGTAGAACAAAGATTACAGACCGCACGGGCCAAGATGCAACCCACAGACGCTAAGGGACAGTAATGGAGTAACAGATGGCAACCCGCTGCCTGATGAACTCTCTCTCCAGCTTACCCGCTGTGTCACACTGTAATGCCGCCTTTGCCCATTCAGTTCTATGAAGTCTCATCTATTTCCTTATACTGGGGTCACCAGTACTGCGGGTCCTACGAAAAAGATGCACTGACAGATTTCAAGATGTTCGCACTTCACTACAACCATAATTACACCATAGGCCTGCATCCAGCTCAGTCCACCGTCTGTCCGAGCAGAAATCATTTAAAGGGACAGTTCAGAACGGCCTCCAATTTATTGTAAATTTACAATAAAAATCTGAGAAAAATGATTTAAGACGTAAATAGTTTTTCTCGGAATTTCCTTCTTCTCTGCTGCCTGTTTAGATCCGCACGAAAAATCCTGAACGCTGGCGACTTCTCCTTCTAGTACATAGATGTATTTATATTTTTAATTACCAACCTTTCCGAACGCCTTACGTATTTAAAAAAAAAAAAAAAAGAAAATCAAAGTCTGAGCACTTTCCAGGGTTGTCGACCTCTGTAAATAATTTTACATTAAATTTTATAAAAATGTGCTTGACATATATAGTAATAAAATAAGGGCCTCTGGTGGAAGAGGGGCAGAGAATGTAATAAACTGGTTACCAAACCTTCACTGTGCGGTCGTTTTGTGTGTGCGTCATGTGAGGCAGTGGACAGCAGGTGGCAGTGTTAACTGCTTTATTTTTTTGTTGTGTGCTTTGTTTGTTGTTTTTTTTTTTAATTTTCCATTTTAATGATGGGTAAAATCCATGACCCTTACACATGTTAGACCTAAGTAGAAATAATAGAGTGGTAGTAAACACGTATTCTTTCTGATCACATTGGTGGCATGGATTCTGTATGAAGATGGAAATGCCAGTGTGGAAAATCCATAGCGTTCCTAAAGGTTGAACCGCTGCTGCCAATAAAAGGACAATTTTTAAAGGGGTTATCCAGCGCTACAAAAACATGGCCACTTTTCCCCCTACTGTTGTCACCAGTTCAGGTGCAGTTTGCAATTAAGCTCCATTTACTTCAATGGAACTGAGTTTCAAAACCCCATCCAAACTGGAGACAACAGTAGGGGGAAAGTGGCCCTGTTTTTGTAGCGCTGGATAATCCCTTTAAGGTTGAGTTCACATTGCAAGTTTTATTTATTTTGCAGGACTTAAGTGGACAATAAAACTCTGCTCAATGATTCCCCCTCCCCTACACACAAACACACACACACACACACAAACACACACACACACACACTTATATACACAGTCGAAAGTTCAAGTAACTATGGACATGACCACGCAGGGTGGGTTCTGTGCACAAGCTCTATTGAGTCAGAATGGGGCTTGTGCATCGGCGTAGTTGTATCCATAGTAACCCAAACAGGAGTGACTGAATGTCGATTGGGAGAGAAAACATCATGACTGGTCCCCTATGGTGGCGTGCTGGACGATGACATCATCAACATGGCGAAGGAGCTCCTACACAAACTTTGATATCCAGGGCAGTTTCTAGGTAATTTTGACTACAGGGCGAATCTTGACAGAAGCGCCACCCCCCCCCCCCCCCCCCCATGATGTCCGAGATGCACAGAGCAGTGTTACCCAACGTTTCAAAAATCATCATACAAGTGATTGACAGGTGAAGTCTTCTTTGATCTGAGGCGTCACTTTCCATTTTCCTCTCCATCCGGCCCAGACCACCATGATGATTTCTTGCAGCTTCAATTCATCTCTTCCCAACCTGCAAGACAAACATCTTAGGCTCCGCACCTTTACAACAACTTCCTTCCACGTTTGGTGCAGTAAAGTTAGTAGCTTTGTGGGTTGCCCCCTGTATATAGGATCCTCTGCTGTGCCCCCATATAGTAATAATGCCCTATGCTTTGCCCCCATATAGGAATAATGCCCCATGTTGTGCTCCCATATAGGAATAATGCCCACTGCTGTGCCCTCCATACAGTAATAATGTCCCCCTGTGCTCTGTCCTTATAGTAATACTGCCCCCATAGTAATACTGCCCCCTGTGCTCTGTCCCCATAGCATTACTGTTTCCATAGTAATAATTCCCCGTGCTCTGTCCCCATGGTAATAATGTCCCCCCTGTGCTCTGTCCCCAATGTAATACTGTCCCCACAGTAATAATGCCCCCTGTGCTTTGTCCCCATTGTAATACTATCCCCCTGTGCTCTGTTCCCAGTGCTCTGTCCCCGTTGTAATACTGTTCTCCTGTGCTGTCGCCATTGTAATACTGTCCCCTGTGCGGTCCCCAATGTAACGCTGTCCCCCTGTGCTGTCCCCATTGTAATACTGTCCCACTGTGCTGTCCCCATTGTAATACTGTCCCCCTGTACTGTCCCCATTGTCCCCTGCATTGCCCAGCACAAAAAAAAATACATATACTCACCAAATCCTGGCATGGAGCGGGTCTCTCTGTCTTCGGATCTTCTCTCCTGTCACCGCAGGGACGGATCCTCCAGCAGGCGCAGTGACGTCATATCAGTGCGCCTGCTAGAGGGGGAGATCACGTCCAGGTCAGATAATGGATGGCGGCAGCAGGGGAGTAGCTTACGACCAAGTTTTGCTATTGGTATATATATATATATATATATATATATATATATGTATATTACACACACCAAGACAGATATTACCAATTACACCAGCATATAGGAAGAGAAAATACTATCACCATACATATTACCGCCATACTGTTACTAACCAAATCCTGTATACTGAGACCAATATTACCTGTAATACCAGTATATAGGAAGGGAATATTACCTCCACACCACAACCACTACCATCTCCACTATATTGTTACTGACCAAATCCAGTATACCAAGACCAATAAAACACAGTACCAGATAACAAGGAAGAAATAATACCACCACATGCTGACTGATAGCACCATATATTGACTAACAACGCCGCATACTGACTAACAGCACCGCATACTGACTAATACCACCACCACCACCACATACTGGCTAATACCACCACATACTAACACCACCACATACTGACTAACACCACCGCCGTTACTGAATAACATCCACTGTATACAGATCACCTCATACAGTCATATAGAGGTGGACGCAGCTCTACACAGGTTCTATACACCATATACATTACAGTGCAGTTATATCCAGTGACTCACAGAGGATGTCTTCTCTGATTGGAGTTTTTCCCTTTTTATCTTCTTCTCCATCTGTCCTGGGCCATTATGAGAACTTCTCCGAGCCACAAATCTGCATATTAGGCTGCTCACACTGACACCATCCTCATCTCTATACACACTGCACATCTGTATTGGCCCCTTCACACCCTCATTTAGTGGGTAGGCTGACTCTATGTGATCCCCTAATAATATATGCCCCATCTGTGTTGTCCCTCTTATAGATGTCCCCTTCTCCCCCTATGTTGCCCCCCTGTAGATGTCCCCCTCTCCCCCTATGTTGTCCCCTTATAGATGTCCCCTTCTCCCCCTATATTGCCCCCCCTGTAGGTTGCCCCCTCCTTATAGATAGCCCCCTCTCCCCCCCTTATAGATAGGGTGAGGAGGAGGGTGGTGGTGGTGGTGGTGGTGGTGGTAGTGGTCAGGATGACCACCATCCCTTATAGATAGCCCCCTCTCTCCCCCCTTATAGATGTCCCCCTCTCCCCCTATGTTCCCCCCCCCTTGTAGATGCCCCCCCCCCCCCCATTATAGATAGCCCCCTCTCTCCCCTTGTAGATAGGGTGAGGAGGATGATGATGATGGTGGTGGTGGTAGTGAGGAGGATGATGGTGGTGAAGATGACCATCACCCCTAATAGATGCCCCCCTCCTTATAGATGGCCCCCCTTTCCCTTATAGATGCCCCCCCTTTCTTATGGATGGCCCCCCCTCTCTTATAGATGCCCCCCCCTCTTTTATAGATGGCCCCTCTCCCCTTCGTGCAGGCAGATGTAAAAAAATAAAAAAACAAACACACAACTCACCTACCCCTCGTTCCCTCGTCGAGCCTCTCTCCTTATGCAGCCTCCGGCTGATGTGCGGCTTCCGGGGGTGTCCCGTCCTATCCCCGGCAGCGCGCATCACATAGCTCCCTGTACGCCTGGGCCCTGACTTCCGGTACAGAGAGCGTCAGTACCGGAAGTCAGGGCCCAGGCGTACAGGGAGCTGTGTGATGCGCGCGCTGCCGGGGATAGGACGGGACACCCCCGGCAGCCGCACATCAGCCGGGGGGGGGGGAGACAGAGCCGGTCACAAGAGTGATTGAAAGGGGGGGGGGGGGGAAAGGGGGCTGATCAGGTGATGTGCGGGGGTGCTGCAGCCAGGAATAAGGCGGGGTGGCACCTTGAGCAGGGGGGAGTGGGCGGCGCCAGAGCGTGTAGTGCGGCGTGTGCCGGCGGCCAGGCCGGGGGTGCGGGGCATGTGGCACACTATCCAAGCCAGCTGGGTGAGGTCCCGGGGGCGCCAGTAGCGCCCCCTAGCTGGCGGCGCCCCGTGCCGTCGCCCGGCCCGCCCGGCACAAGAATCGTCCCTGTTGATATCCTACAGCCTGTTTGCGCCCGTCATGTGCCAGGGTACAACGTAATAATGAAGGCTGTACAAATCCACTACGATGAGGGCAGAATGCACTGGCTGACAACCTGCTTCAAAAATGGTGACATCCTGGTGGCTGACAGCACCAAGACCTGTGACAAGATTAATAATGTCTATGGCGACATGATCTATTGTTTTGTTAACTCTGAAGCAAAAGGTTCAGATAAATATTTAAAGAAGACGACTAATTAAAGGACAACTCCGGTGTTATTCTTTTTTAGCTTATTTAACACACATTACAAAGTTATATAACTTTGTAATGTGCGGTCTGGCCCCGATTTCCCCCCCCCCCCCCCTTCGGAAACCCAGGAGATTCAAGTTGCGATCATCACCGGAGGGATGGTGAGTGTGGAGTGTGTGTGTCTGTGGTGTTTTTCTTGTTTTTTTTTTAAGGTCCCCTCCGGAGTTGTCCTTTAACCCCTTAAGGACAGAGCCTGAAATGGCCTTAATGACAGAGACAAATTTTATGAATATGACCAGTGTCACTTTATTCATTAATAACTTCGGGATGCTTTTACCTATCCAGCTGATTCTGAGATTGTTTTCTCGCGACATATTGTACTTTACATTTCTGGTAAATTGGAGTCGATACTCATAACAAATCTTTATGAAAAAAAACCAAATAATGTGAAAAAATGCATTTTTTCAACTTTGAAACTTTTTTGCGTATACAGAAAGTGGTTATACCACATAAATTATATATTAAATAGCATTAGCAACATGTCTACTTTATGTTGGCGGCATTTATTAAACTATCTTTCATTTTTTTTAGACGATAGGAAGCTTAAAACATTAGCAGCAAATTTCCAAATTTTTAGTAAAATTTCAAAATCAGATATTTTTAGGGACCTGTTCAGGTTAATTAGCTGGGTTCACACTATGTATATTTCAGGCAGTATTTGGTCCTCATGTCAGGTCCTCATAGCAACCAAAACCAGGAGTGGATTGAAAACACAGAAAGGATCTGTTCCCACAATGTTGAAATGGAGTGGATGGCCGTCATATAACAGTAAATAACGGCCATTATTTCAATACAACAGCCGTTGTTTTTAAATAACAGCAAATATTTGCCATTAAATGATGGCCATCCACTCAATTACAACATTGTGTGAACAGAGCCTTTCTGTGTTTTCAATCCACTCCTAGTTTTGGTTGCCATGAGGACCTGACATGAGGACCAAATACTGCCTGAAATATACTGTGTGTGAACCCAAAGTGTATTTGAGGGGCCTGTATGTTAGAAAGCCCCACAAAGCACCCCATTTCAGAAACTGCACCCCCCAAACTCTGCAAAAGCATATCCAGAAAGTGTTTTAACCCTTTAGGGGAGTCACAGAAATAAAAGCTAAGTGTGTAAGGAATTTGAAAATTTTAATTTTCTGTGCAGAGATTTTATTGTAATCCAATATTTTTCATAATTATAAACCTATTACCAGAGAAATGCACCCCAATAATTATTTTCCCGTTTCTGCAGTTTATAGAAATACCCCATATGTGACCCTATTGCGCTATTTGACGCAACCACAAGCCTCAGATATAAAGGAGTGAATTTCAACGCCTAGTGAATTTCAACGCCTCCGTTATATTTGGTCATTTCTGACTGTACCACTTCAGGTTGGCAGAGGCTCTGGGGTGGCAAAACCTAAAAAACACCCCTAAAGGGACACCATTTAGAAAACTGCATCCCTCAAGGAATGTAACAAGGGGTGCGGTGAGCATCTGGACCCCACAGGTGCTTCACAGATTTTCAGAACAATATGGCGTGAAAAAAGAAAAATTTATTTTTTACACTAAAACGTTGTTCTAGCCTTCAGTTTTTCATTTTCTTAAAGGGATAAGAGGCAAAAAAAGACACAAAATGTGTAGTGCAGTTTCTCCTGAGTACGGAAATACCCCACATGTGGCGATAAAGTGCCAAGCGGGCGCAGGACGAGCCTCCAAAGGGAAGGAGTGCCAATTGGCTTTTGGAAGCTGAATTTCACTGAAAAGGATTTCAAGGGCCATGTCGCATTTACAGAGCCCTCGTGCTGCCAAGACACTGGAAACCCCCCACAAGTGACCCCATTCTGTAAACAACACCCCACAAGGAATCTAACAAGGGGCACAGTGAGCATATGGACCCCACTGGTGACGGGCACAAATGTGGAACAATGTGACGTAAAAGTAAAAAATTTCATTTTTTCACTTTCATGGTACAAATGTGCCCGTCATCAAGGGGTCCATATCCTCATTGCACCCCTTGTTAGATTCCCTGAGGGGTGTAGTTTCCAGAATGGGGTCACTTGTGGGGGGTTTCCAGTGTGTTGGCAGCACGAGGGCTCTGTAAATGCGACATGGCGTTCATCATCCATTCTAGCCAAATCCAACCTCCAAAATCCAAATGGCGCTCCTTCCCTTGGGAGGCTTGCCCTGCGCCCACATGGCGCTTTATGTCCACATGTGGGGTATTTACGGACTCGGGGGAAATTGCTCTACACATTTTGTTTTTTTTTTCCTCTTTTAACCCCTTGTGAAAATGATAAATTCAAGGCTAAACCAACATTATAGTGTAAAAAATGTAATATTTCATTTTCACGCCACATTGTTCCACATTTGTGCCCGTCACCAGTGGGGTCCATATGCTCATTACACCCCTTGTTACATTCCCTGAGGGGTGCAGTTTCCATAATGGGGTCACTTGTGGGGGGTTTCAACTGTCTTGGCAACACAGAGGCCTTTTGAATGCAACATGGCCACTCGAAATCCATTCCATCCAAATCCAGCCTTCAAAAACCAAATGGCGCTCCGTCCCTTCGGACGCTTACCTTGCACCCAAATGGCGCTTTATGTACACATGTGGGGTATTTCCATACTCAGGGAAAATTGCGCTACACATTAAATGTTTTTTTTTTATCTTTTAACCCCTTGTGAAAATGAAAAAATCATGACAAGAATAATGATTTAGAGTAAAAATTTTACAAAAATTACACTAAATGTTGGTCTAGCCTTGATTTTTTTCCATTTCCACAAGGGGTTAAAAAAGAAAATGAACACAAAACGTGTAGGGTAGTTTCCCCTGAGTACGAAAATACCCCACATGTGGGCATAATGTGCCATATGGGCACAGGGCAAGTCACCTAAGGGACAGAGCGCCATTTAGAGGCTGGAATGGAGGATGGAGGCCATGTCGCAATTACAAAGCTCCTGTGCTGCCAGGACAGTAGAAACCCCCGACAAGTGACCCCATTCTGGAAACTACACCCCATAAGGAATCTAACAAGGGGTGTAGTGAGGATATGGACCCCACTGGTGACGGGCACTTACGTAGAACATGTGCCGAGAAAATAAAAAATAAATTTTTTTTCATTTTCACGTCCCAAATGTGGCCGTCACCAGGGGGCCATATCCCCACTGCCCCCCTTGTTAGATTCCTTATGGGGTGTAGTTTCCAGAATGGGGTCACTTGTGGGGGGTTTCTACTGTCCTGGCCGCACAGAGGCTTTGTAATTGCATCATGGCATCCTCTAATGGGAATGGCGGCCATACCTACTTAGCTGGGGAAAAGGGACAATTCTAATTTATTTGGGGGTATTAGGGCAATTATTAGTTTATAAGGTTGAAAATGACAGGTGTCCATCAAACTCAACCTGTGTTGATCCAGAGGAAGGCAAAAACCCCTCGTGAGGCAGACGACAGTAGCCTCATCACAGGGGAAAAATTCCTTCCCGACTCCATAATGGCGATCAGAATAATCCCTGGATCAACGTGACCCCTGAAATAGGAATAAGGTACAGAATTTAGAAAATGTAGAACCCCAGTGACGTGTGGTGCGCCTTGGAGCGATCCAGTATGCAGAGGCCGGGGGGATCAGGACAGGTGTCACACTGGTAAATGGTTTCCTTCCTGATCCCCCTGTTACGCCACACTCTGCACTTCTTCTGGGGTCTCCCTTTCTCCAGTGTGGGGGACGTCACCTGGAAAATGTTGTCCTGGTGCGATACGGGGTCCTTCATATCCAGAAGCGCTGGGTCCGCTCCATGGCTGCTAAATATTAGGGCTCTATTACAACTTCTGATATGTTCGGATCGTGCCGCAAGCTACAGTAGCTCGGGCAGCAAAGGAACCGGAAGAGGGGGTGCTGGTATAAAAGTTATCCCCGTACAGGTGGTGACCTTTATCCAGCAGTGGGAAGATCAGTTCCCGGACGATCTTCCCACTTGTTCCGAGGATGGGGGGGAGGGGGCATCTGGGGGCTGCATTCGGGTGTCCCTTCCTACATACACTCTAAGGGTACGTGCACACTGCAGAATCGTGACAGATAACCCTTCATGCATTCCGCAGTTGGCACCCGCCAGCGGACTGATGCAGGCGCATGTCTCCACACGTGTCATAGACTCCATTCTATGCACGGGCGGATTCCGCTCTCCGTCCAACGTGTTCATTCTTTGGATGGACGATGGAATCCGCCCATGCATAACATGGAGTCTATGACACGGGCGGAGACGCACGCCCGCATCAGTCAACCGGTGGGTGCCAGCTGCGGAATGCACAAAGGGTTATCCTTCGCCATTCCGCAGTGTGCACGTACCCTAAATCTGTAAGTGTACCCTGAGGTACGCTCACAGAGTTTGTAGAATTTCACTCCATACCGTCATCTCTTATTGGGACGGTACTGGCAGAAAAGACGTGTCTGGGGGGCAGCGTACGCTACGCTACCCCCAGACACGTCACTGGATGATGAGGATGATGAGGATGAATGGAGGAAAGAAGGATCCCTCCCATTCATCCTCACTGGCTGTTTCGGTGTCGGAGGCAATAACGTATCCCTCTGACGCCAAAAACACCCTGGGGGCCATCTTTATACGGGGAATGGTATATGGGGTATGTAGTGGTGTAGTGTCAAACTTTATTCAATGTAGTGTGGTGTAATGTAGTGTTTTTTACGTGTTTTTTTACAGTAAGTATAAAAAAAAAAACCTACGCCAACAAAGGAGTTGCTGATAAATACCGCACTTATGTGCGGCACTTATAAGCAGACCGTGGCAGTAGAATATAGAAAAAAAACACCCTACGCCATAGCCGCATATCAGCCGCTAGAGGGCAGCAGAGCGCAAAATACGGAAAAAGCCGACGCTGGAGCCGAAAATAGCCGAGAGAAGCCGAACGTGACGTCACGGAGGAAGCCGAAGACCCGAACGAACACGAGGACGCCGCGAACCCGGAAGACGCCGATCAGGAGCCCGGGACAGGTGGGTAATGTACAAATACCTGCTCTGGACCCCTCGGCTACCTAGCTGAGGGGTCCAGGGCAGGTATTTACTATTTTGTGGGACTCTGATCGCCGTGCCACCGGCCCGATCGGCGATCGGGCCGGTGGCACGGTGACCACCATTACTTTGGCGGTAATGGCGGTAATGGCAGTAATGGCGGTCGGTGCCGTCCTCGGACAGCACCGACCGCCATTTTTTTCCGGTTCATCGGGTCACCGATGACCCGGAAAGGTTCCGATCGCCGCTATTGGCTGATCTGAATTGATCAGCCTATAGCGGCGATCGTAAGCACCCCCCGTGCCGTGAAGCTAAGATGGCCTGCTATGATTTGTAGCAGGCCATCTTCCCCGATCGCTGTGTGCGAACACACAGCGATCGGGGAAACATCGGGCGTACGTATACGCCCGTTTGCGTTAAAGCCCACCCTGCGGGGGCGTATACGTACGCCCGATGTCGTTAAGGGGTTAAGATACAACACAATTTTATTAAATAAATGATTAAAAAGATTCTAAGAAATCTGTAAAAAGATTATATACATATGGTAAGGCAGACATACAATAACCGGGTGTTCTTAGTATGAGATTGCGGACACTTTTGCATAGATATGAATACAAAGTTGAAGAACTTACACAAGCAAGCAACCACAAGCAAAGCCACAAGTGGCCGAAAGCAAACATCAGCTGCACGTGTCAGTGTGTGTATGTATCTGTGGCTATATATGTATATGTCAGTGTGTGTATGTATCTGTGACTATATATGTATATGTCAGTTTGTATATGTATCTGTGGGTATACATGTATATGTTAGTGTGTGTATGTATCTGTGCAGGGCCGGATTAAGGTTGGTGGAGGCCCTGGGCGACAATTTTTTTGGGCCCCCCCCCATTCCCCCCCCTCTCAAAAAAACTATACTGCAATCTATACAGGTGGCTGATTACTGTAGGCGACTTAGCACAGACCCCTTCTCACTTCTGGCTGTGTGGCTCAGCATCCTCCTATGTTGTGCATGTGATGGTCACTGGAGGCTGCAGTGCAGAGGAAGATGCCAGGCCTAGAGACAGGAGCGGGGAAGGCTGACTATCAGGGTGTGTTCTCACATTGCATTATTATCACAAACACAATGTGAGAACCCAGCACCTTCTGTGTGTTCTTACCCACTGGGTAAGTAGCATCGTTCTGCTAGATTGGCGCTCGCTTACAGAGCCTTTTATAAGGCTGGATCAGCCATCGGTCGCACATCACTATTAAACGTAGCGATGCACGGCCAGTGGCAGATTTTGAACATGTGGGGAGATTTTGCTAGGGAGAAGCAGTGTGGGTATTATGGCTTAGAGCAATATAGTCTAACATTTTTTTTATTTTACCCTGGGGCACCCCTACCGAATAATGTGCTAAAAAATACAAAAAAACAAAACAAAACATGATTCAGTGACTCACAGGTGATGTCTTCTTTGATCTGAAGTGTCACTTTCCTTTTCCTCTCCATCTGGCCTGGACCACCATGATGATTTCTTCCAGCTACAATTCGTCTCTTTAGAACCTGCCAGACAAACATCTTAGGCTCCGCACTTTTTCAACAACTTACTTCCTTTTTCCCAACCTATAAGGTCTCAAACAGTAGTAATTCCACTTTTTGGTGTGATTTCCAGTAAAGTGAGTAAGTACTGTATGTGAGTTGCCCGTGTATGTAGAATTCCCTTGTTGTGCGCCCAAATAGTTATAAAGTCCCTATGTCCCCATATAGTAGTAATGTCTCCCGCTGTGCCTCCATATAGTAGTAATGTCTCCTGCTGTGCCTCCATATAGTCATAATGTCCCTGGCTGTGCCTCCATATAGCAATAATATCTTCTGCTCCTGCTGTGTCCGCACTTAATGTTATACTGTGTGCAGATGTGCTGTGTGTGGGTTAGCAGCACCTGGGGCAAGGAAAAGTACTTGCACCCCCAGTGCCCCTAGCATTGTAATTAACGATTTAGTGGTGCTCATGTAGCTATCCCCTGTGGTGTGCTGATAGCTGTAGTTCTCCCCCCCCCCCCCAATGCCCTGTGGTGTGCTGAATGCTGTAGTTCTCCCCCCCCCCCATCCCCTGTGGTGTGCTGATAGCTGTAGTTCTCCCCCCCCCCAAGCCCCTGTGGTGTGCTGATAGCTGTAGTTCTCCCCCCCCATCCCCTGTGGTGTGCTGATAGCTGTAGTTCTCCCCCCCATCCCCTGTGGTGTGCTGATAGCTGTAGTTCTCCACCCCCCCCAATCCCCTGTGGTGTGCTGGTAGCTGTATCCCCCCCCCCCAATCCCCTCTTGGGTGCTGGTAGCTGTACCCCCCCCCCAATCCCCTGTGGTGTGCTGGTAGCTGTATCCCCCCCCCCCCCAATCCCCTCTGGTGTGCTGGTAGCTGTACCCCCCCCCCCCCAATCCCCTCTGGTGTGCTGATGTAGAAAAAAAAAAAAAAAAAACCACTCCACTCACCTTTCCTCGCTCCTGAGCTGGCCGGGCCCTCTGCCATCTTCTGCAGCGCACGTCTTTTCCATCAGGCGGCGCGCGATGAAATGACGTCATCGCGGGCAGCCCGCCAGAGAGAAGAGGCGTGCGCTGCCTCCCCGGAGCTGACAGGCACAGCGCTCTCCTGTGTCTAGCGGCAACCGGACGCAGGAGAGCCCTGGAGCTGGTGAGGGCTGCCATAGATGCACCAATCTGAACCCGGAACTCTGCTTCCGGGTTCGGGTTGGTGGGGGCCCCTTTGTGGTGGGGGCCCAGGGGCACGTGCCCCTGGTGCCCATTCCTTAATCCGGCCCTGTATCTGTGGGTATACATGTATATGTCAGTGTGTGTATGCATCTGTGGGTATACATGTATGTGTCAGTTTGTGTATGCATCTGTGGGTATACATGTATGTGTCAGTGTGTGTATGCATCTGTGGGTATACATGTATGTGTCAGTGTGTGTATGCATCTGTGGGTATACATGTATGTGTCAGTGTGTGTATGCATCTGTGGGTATACATGTATGTGTCAGTGTGTGTATGCATCTGTGGGTATACATGTATGTGTCAGTGTGTGTATGCATCTGTGGGTATACATGTATGTGTCAGTGTGTGTATGCATCTGTGGGTATACATGTATGTGTCAGTGTGTGTATGTATCTGTGGCTATATATGTATAAGTCAGTGTGTGTATGTATCTGTGGATATATATGTATGTGTCAGTGTGTGTATGCATCTGTGGCTGTATATGTCCGTGTGTGTATGTATCTGTGGATATATATGTACAGTATGTGTCAGTGTGTGTATGTATCTGTGGGTATACATGTATATGTCAGTGTGTGTATGTATCTGTGGATATATATGTATGTGTCAGTGTGTGTATGCATCTGTGTAAAATGATAGGCAACTAGCATAACATATTTTATTTAACGGCTTTTAAAAAAATTTAAACATTTAAAAAAAAATGTTCCTTAAAATTCCCATCCATATAACACTTTTATTCTTTGGTCTATGGGGCTGTGTGAGATGTCATTTTTTGCGCCATGATGTGTTCTTTCTATCGGCACCTTACTTGCATATATGAGACTTTTTGATCACTTTTTATCTCAATTTTCTGGATTTGATGTGACCAAAAACGCGCAATTTTGCACTTTGAAATTTTTTGGCGATTACGCCGTTTACCGTGCAAAATCAAGAATGTGATCATTTATTAGTACGGGTGATTACGCACGCGGCGATAACAAACATGTTTACTTCTTTCTTTATTTTTATTTATAACATGGGAGGGGATTTTTTTTATTAATAAAAATGTATACATGGAGACATAACTGCATGGCTTCCAATTCCCAGCATACCAAGACAGTCACAGCATAAGGGCCCGTTCACACTGAGCAAAAACTTCACTGGGAGATATGATTGTGTTCCTGGTGTGTGCCACAGAAGAGGGGAAGATAGGTTGGTGCGGGTGGATTTTGGGGGTGTGGCCAGGGAGGAGGCGTGGCCTCCTCTAGTGTCAGATTTATCATGTACTTGGAGGTATACACCTTTTATTAAATTCCGGGGGGGAAGGGGGCGGGGCTTTAGAAATCTTTCCCGATGTGTTTTCAGTTTGCTTACTCCCCTACACAAGTCTAAGGGGAAATATGTTTCTTTTTAAAAACACAGAATAAGGAGGAAAAAACTGCCCTGAAAAAAAATGCCATAGGGAAAAAAAAGGTCGTGAGGGTATCGTGTTTCTTATTTCCTCACTGACTCTCAGGTAAAATCTGTACGCAGCATTTTTGACGTAAAAGAACGACACGAGTCTAATGAAACATTTTTAGGCTCTGTTCACACATAGTATTTCTGTCAGTTTTTTTTTTTCAACCAAAACCAGGAGGGGAACTGACAGGGGGAAAAGTTATAATGGAAAGATTTGCACAGCTTCTGTGTTTTCAATCCACTCCTGGTTTTGGTTGAAAAAAGACTGACGGAAATACTGTATGTGAACACAGCCTGAGTGACCTTCGGAAAAGTCTGGTTCCAGGCTTAGGTCATGTTCACACACCATAAAATTAAGGTAAAATACGACTGTATTTTCTATATAATAGTGTGCTCCATTGAAGTCAATGGTAATCTAGCCGACAGTGCACACGTCGTATAGAACCGTCCATATAATAAACACGCTCATTATTTGTTTTTGAAACATACGGCTTCCCCCCCCCTCTCTGTTCATACATAGTTTTACTTCTGTATTTAGCTTTTATTTTACTGTGTGTGAACCTAGCCTTAAAGTGTACCTGTCGTTATTACTTACAAATCAACAGTAGATGTACATTCATTGTTTTTTTAGTTATCACGCTGTAAAACGTGGCTATACTTACCATAATTCCAGGTCCAGTGAAGCTTTTTAGTCTTGTGCTGGTTGAAAAAAAACACTAAACACAGGAAGTCCCAAGAGAGTCATGGCTCACTGTGTCCATCAATCACAGATGACCTGGGAAACACGGGAATTCTTGTGTTTAGATTCTGGAAAAAAACAAAACAAAACTAAGGGTGGGTTCAAACATAACAGATCTGCAGCAGATTTCACACTGAGAATCCGCAGCGAAATCTGCTCCGAATCCTTTACTGTTATTCTGAATAAGGTTACATACTCGCAATGGAATTTTCCACTGCAAGTATGCAAATGCCGTCAGGAGTCCGGGAGCGAAAGAAGGCGGGGCGTGGACCATGTAATGTATGCACCGGGCCTCCGTTATGGAGGCCGGCAGTAACATACTCGCAGTGGTCCCTGGTGGTCTAGTGGGGGGTGCAGTGTCCCAGAACAGAGTATTTATTTGCCACTTTATCTCTGCACCTTTATTATAGCCAGTTCTGTTCTGGAAGGTTATGGTCCACTGCAAACTGTGTGTATTGTGTCACCCCTCTCAGTGTTCAGTAGTAATTGGTAGTTCGTGAGTGATTAGTTCAAAATGAACTTATCTTCAGAGTGAACTAGTTCATCTAGTTCACCATCCTGACAGAGATTAGTTCATTATGAACTAAACAGAAAGTGGGAGAAGCCAGTGATCCCTCATCCAGCTCCAGGAAACAAGATCCCTGCTCTCACACTTGCTCTATAGCTCCTGAAGCTGTAAAATAAGGTAGTAAAACACTATACCGCACACATCACATACAAATATAATATTAATAACATTGAAATTGCACAGTAGACAGACACAGCCCATAGGTGTGTATGAGAGAGAGAGAGAAAGTTTCTATGTGTGGTTCATGTCCCTCACCTGTCTTTGGGATTAGATCAGCCTCCTGGAGCCTAGAAGATCAGTCTTGCTAAAATCTTTACCCCCTGGCTCCTGTTCTGTACTCAGAATGGTGGCTGCTGATCTGCTTCTCAGCTCCCTCATACACATTCATTATGAGTCAGTACTCTACACTACCACAAGGGGCAGTGCTGTGCTCAGTCATATGCATCACATTGAACTAGACTGTCCTGATTCACTCTCAAACCATTTAGTTCACCAGTTCATCTAGTTCATTTAGTTCACAGGTCACATGATGCCTCTCTCTATCAGCTCCTCATAGGATATGGGTGGAGAATCCGCAGGCTGTTTTAGAGGAAGATTTTCTTTGCCCCCATAGCAACCAATCACAGCTCAGCTTTCTGATATTGCTCTGACAAGTGAGAGAACTGGAGAATGATGAAAGTTAAACATTTAAAAAAAAGTAAGCTTTCCAGTACTTATCAGTTGCTGTATGCCCCACATGAAGTCATGTAATCTTCCCAGTCTGACACAGAGCTCCTTGCAACATGACATTATGTGGGACATACAGCAGCTGATAAGTACTGGGAGGCTTGAATATTTAAAAAAAGAAAAAAAAGGAAATTACTAACTTGAATAAATAATTTTTGAATTTATTTTCTCCAGAGTACCCCTTTAACAAAAGTTTGTTATGGTTACAAACACACTTGGCGGGTCTGCAGCGAGTCTCCATGCTGCGTTTTTGCAGCGAGACTCGCTGCAGATCCCGGCCCTATACTTTTAATGGCAGACAAACACGCAGCAGGGATGTACATCCCTGCTGCGAGTTTGTTTGCAGCCCACCCCATTAACCCCCCGGCCGCCGGAGCTGATACTTCACCTGATCCCGGCTCCGGCGGTTCCCGATGTCTTCAGCCCCCCCGCAGCACCGATCGCACGCCCCCCCGCAGCCCCGGCCGCTCGATCGCCCCCCGGCAGCACCGATCGCCCACCTGCAGCCCCCATCGGGCGACTGGGGCTGCAGGGGGGCATGCGAGCGAACGGTGCTGCGGGGGGTCGAGCGATCGGTGCTGCGGGGGGGGGGGGTCGATTGGGGGGGGCGTGCGATCGGGCGGCCAGCTGGCTGGAGCATATACTTCACCTGGTCCCCGCTCCGGCTTGCTGAAGACATCGGGAACCGCCAAAGCCGGGATCAGGTGAAGTATCAGCTCCGGCGGCCGGGGGGTTAATGGGGAGGGCTGCAGACAAACTCGCAGCAGGGATGTACATCCCTGCTGCGTGTTTGTCTGCCATTAAAAGTATAGGGCCGGGATCTGCAGCGAGTGTCGCTGCAAAAACGCAGCATGGAGACTCGCTGCAGACCCGCCAAGTGGGTTTGTAACCTATATAATGATCAGATGTATTAACTATATCTGATCATTTTAACAAGACTATAACTCATCCTAGGAGCCACAGCTTCTGTGTAATAAACTAGAACTGTTCAAAATCTTCTCAGCAGAATCCAGAGAAATACTGAACTAAATGAACTAATCTTTTGAACTAATCTTGTCAGTGAACTAGTTCATAGTGAACTAATCTCCAAAACTAACTAGATTTCCCATCACTAGTGTTCAGGTCTGCTATTCCATTCATTTCTTGTATACATATTCAGTTATCAGTGCCTAAGGCTATTATGTCGCCCCCCCAGTGTTCAAGTATGGTACATCTCATGTATATTTGGTCCTATATGTCCTAATAGTGTGATGATGCAATAGCTGGAAGTCACGTGACTGCCTCTGCTGCCATGGTAACCCCAATGGCCATCGAGCTTTGGCTGGGAATACCATGTGACTGTAACGCCTGGAGTAGTGGATCCACTGGACCGGCACCAACGATGGCACTAACCTCACCAGGGAGCGGAGTCTAAGGGGCCGCTGGTTTTCACCAGAGCCCGCCGCAAGGCGGGATGGACTTGCTGCGGCAGGCGACCCCCAGGTCGCTACCCCTGGCTTGGTTGCTGGTGACGGCAGGCGAGGCGTGGCAGGAGCAGTAGGCGTGTCCGCAGGTGACAGGCTGAACTCAGGAGCCTTGGTGACACAGGGGAACAGGAACCAGGAACACAGACTAGGGACCAGGTAACGGATAGGAACCAGAAACAAGGACTAGGGACCAGGTACCGGGAAGGAATCAGGAACAAGGACTTGGGACCAGGTGGCAGATAGGAAACAGGAACACCAGGGGCTGGGCCAACGCTATGGGAAGCATGTAGAGGCTCCAACACAAGGGACAGGGCATGCTGGGATTTATAGGGGAGTGATTGGGTGCAACTACCAATTAGGAGCGCACTGCCCCTTTAAATCTGAGACAGCCGGCGCGCGCGCGCCCTAGGAGGCGGGGAAGCGCGCGCCGGCCGGCACAGCGAGAGACAGGAGCGTGGAGAGGTGAGGCGCCCCCCGGGGCCGAAGTAATAGCAGCGCCGGGTCCCTGACTATGGACACCGGCTGCTGCATGGGGCAGGAGGCGGTCGCGGCGGCGGCCCGGAACGCGGGACGCCGCTGCGGCCGTGACAGTACCCCCCCCCCCTTTGGCCTCCCCCTCTTTCTTGCCTGCAGATGGCACAGGAAGCCACAAAGTCTTTGACATCTTGGAACAGACTGGACCACCAGTAGTGGCGGGAGATCCGTTGGCCGGTCTTACGGACTCCAGAGTGCCCGGCCTCCAATGAGGAATGTCCCCACTTCAAAATACCTCTTCGAAGCGCAGGGTGAACATGGGTCTTTCTGGGGGGTACTTTCCGAAGAGTAGAGGTGACGACTGGTACTAGACGGTCAGGAGATATAACGTGGCAAAGGGATGTGGGTTTGTGGAAGAGATCCTTCTGTAAGTTCTCCCGGTGGTAAGAGGACATAGAGTGCTTGGTGAGGTGCTGAGGTGACTTGAGACACTGGCTGGAACAGTCCTGACCCCAACTGAGAATCTCCCCGGTTCTCCAGTCCAGCTTAGGGGCATGTAATTGCAGCCAAGGGAGTCCCAGGAGAACGGTGGGGGAAGAATGGGGCAGGACGTAGAAGGATATCTTTTCCTGATGTAAAGGACCCACCTGGAGGACTAAAGGTGCGGTCTGGTAGTACACACGGTCGGTAAGAATTTCGCTCGTGACCGAGGAGATAGTCAGGGGCCTGGCTAGGCGGGTCACGGGTAGCTGCCATCTTTGGACCAATGTAGCCGCAATAAAACTGCCTGCTGACCCAGAATCGAGAAAGGCAGTAGTCTGGTGATTTTGTCCTGAGGGAGTCCGGATGGAAACTGGCATAGACAGACTTGGAAGGGTAGCATTCACACCTAGGGACACCTGTCCCACCGGACCTAGGTGCGAGCCTTTTCCGGACGTTTGAGGACGTAGGGGACATCTCAGCCGAAAGTGATCTGAACCACCGCAATAGAGACAGAGATTCAACTCCAGACGCTGGATTCTTTCATCAGGCGTCAGGTGAGCCCGTTCCACCTCCATAGGAATATCAGGAGAGGGCTGGGACATCGGAAAATCAGGATTCTGGAAAACCGGCGCCAGCTGGGGATGGCGACGGGAACGGCTTAGTAGATGTTCATGCCGAACCTCCTCCTCCCTCTCCGAAAAACGAGTATCAACTCTGGTGGCCAGTAGGATGAGTTCGTTCAGGGAGGTAGGTAGGTCTCGGGCAGCGAGCACGTCTTTCACTTGACTGGATAGGCCCTTCTTGAAGGTGGCTATTAGAGCGGCTTCATTCCAGTCCAATTCAGCCGCCAGGGTACGGAACTGGATGGCGTAGTCACCAACAGAGGAGCTCCCTTGAGAGAGGTTGAGGAGAGCAGTCTCGGCTGAAGAAGCACGGGCAGGTTCCTCAAAGACAGAGCGAAACTCGAATAGGAAGGCCCGGAGATTGGCAGCAACAGGATCATCACGGTCCCACAGTGGCGTGGCCCAGGCCAGGGCTCTACCCTCCAATAGGCTGATGATGAAAGCCACTTTAGAGCGCTCGGTGGAAAACTGACTACTTAAAAGTTCAATATGCATGGTGCACTGAGTCAGGAATCCTCTGCACAACTTGGAGTCACCAGAGTATTTGCTTGGGAGAGCAAGTCGGAGTGTAGAAACAGCGTCAGGAGGTGGTGTGCGCTGTAAGGCGGCAGTGAGTTGCTGGATCTGCTGCGACTGTTTCTGGATTTGTTGCGCCTGTTGAGCGACCACTCTGGCGACGTCACGGAGATCAGGCACCTTGCCGGGATCCATGGTTGGAGCCTACTGTAACGCCTGGAGTAGTGGATCCACTGGACCGGCACCAACGATGGCACTAACCTCACCAGGGAGCGGAGTCTAAGGGGCCGCTGGTTTTCACCAGAGCCCGCCGCAAGGCGGGATGGACTTGCTGCGGCAGGCGACCCCCAGGTCGCTACCCCTGGCTTGGTTGCTGGTGACGGCAGGCGAGGCGTGGCAGGAGCAGTAGGCGTGTCCGCAGGTGACAGGCTGAACTCAGGAGCCACGGTGACACAGGGGAACAGGAACCAGGAACACAGACTAGGGACCAGGTAACGGATAGGAACCAGAAACAAGGACTAGGGACCAGGTACCGGGAAGGAATCAGGAACAAGGACTTGGGACCAGGTGGCAGATAGGAAACAGGAACACCAGGGGCTGGGCCAACGCTATGGGAAGCATGTAGAGGCTCCAACACAAGGGACAGGGCATGCTGGGATTTATAGGGGAGTGATTGGGTGCAACTACCAATTAGGAGCGCACTGCCCCTTTAAATCTGAGACAGCCGGCGCGCGCGCGCCCTAGGAGGCGGGGACGCACGCGCCGGCCGGCACAGCGAGAGACAGGAGCGTGGAGAGGTGAGGCGCCCCCCGGGGCCGAAGTAATAGCAGCGCCGGGTCCCTGACTATGGACACCGGCTGCTGCATGGGGCAGGAGGCGGTCGCGGCGGCGGCCCGGAACGCGGGACGCCGCTGCGGCCGTGACAGTGACTTCCTGAGTCCTTCCTCAGTCTTGTCTTCCACCTTCAGGGGGACAGGTTGTGTATGTGACCTCTCTCCCCTGTCAGGAGAGAGGTACGTGTGCTCTGCTGCTCCAGCTTCACCAGAAGTGTTCCTGGCTGTGTTCTATTCTCACGTCCTCAAGATTCTTATCCTAACCACAAGATCTGGGTGCCGTTCTTCAGTCATTCCTTTCATCATCATCTCTAATCATCAACAGCAAGTATTCATCTCAGTTCCATTCCGCCCAGCATCTCAACTTCAGTCTCACTACTACTCCCATCATTCAGCACGCTATCATCACAGCCTATTGCAGCATCACACATTACTCTGCCTTATCCAAGTCTGCCTTATACCCGGTTGCATCCGGAGAGACTGTTGCTACTAGTTACCACCGTTACAATAAATACACAACTACCGTTGTTTCTGAACCTTGGCTTTGGTGTAATTATTGGTGCCCTGACTAAGGACAACGAAGAATTGCTCGGCCTCCGCATGGTCAGGTTCCTGCTGGTAAGCTGCATCGCCTTGTGCCATAACCGTGACCTAACATCTGGCAGGCAGCTGCCCGGGATCCTACCCGGTACTACCATCTACCACTACTCTCAGCGGAGTGCCCAGCGCAGGGGAATCTCCCCCCGCGACGTGATCACGGAGGAACGATCCCCACATCTGGTCCCGGACA
This sequence comes from Dendropsophus ebraccatus, assembly GCF_027789765.1. Taxonomy (NCBI): domain Eukaryota; kingdom Metazoa; phylum Chordata; class Amphibia; order Anura; family Hylidae; genus Dendropsophus; species Dendropsophus ebraccatus. The sequence goes on from NC_091461.1 coordinate 13,256,107, forward strand.
GAGGCTGCGCCGAGAGCAATAAAACACCTATCTCATGGATCTATGCAGTATATCTATACTGCATAGATCTCAATGAGAGATCAGAGTAGTGATACAAGAAGTCCCCCAGGGGGAATAACCCTAACCCCAGGGGGAATAACCCTAATCCCAGGGGAAGTAACCCTAACTCCAGGGGGAATAACCCTAACCCCAGGGGGAATAACCCTAATCCCAGGGGGACTTCTAGCATGTGTGTAAAAAAAAAATGTTTTTTTTTTATTAATAAAAGATCCCCTCCCCTAATAAAAGTTTGAATCACCCCCCTCCCTTTTACCATTTTATAAATAAAAAATAAATGAATAAACAAAGATGTTTGATATCGCCACATGCGTAATCACCCAAACTATCAATTCATTTCATTTCTGATCTCGCACAGTAAACAGCGTAAGCGCCAGAAATTGCAAAATTGCGCATTTTGGTCGCATCAAATACAGAAAAATTGTAATTAAAAACTGATCAAAAAGTTGCATATATGCAATCAAGGTACCAATAGAAAGTACAGATCATGGCGCAAAAAATGACACCTCACACAGCCCCATAGACCAAAGGATAAAGGCGCTATAAGCCTGGGAATAGAGTGATTTTAAGTATTTTTTTTTAAGGTTTTAATTTTTTTAAAAGCTATCAAATAAAAGTTACACAAGTTACATATCGTTTTAGGCTGGGTTCACACTACGTATATTTCAGTCAGTATTGTGGTCCTCATATTGCAACCAAAACCAGGAGTGTATTAAAAACACAGAAAGGCTCTGTTCACACAATGGTGAAATTGAGTGGATGGCCGCCATATAACAGTAAATAACGGCCATTATTTCAATATAACAGCCGTTGTTTTAAAATAACAGCAAATATTTGCCATTAAATGGCGGCCATCCACTCAATTTCAACATTGTGTGAACAGAGCCTTTCTGTGTCTTCAATCCACTCCTGGTTTTGGTTGCTATGAGGACCACAATACTGACTGAAATACTGTATAACAAGTCAGTTTTACCCCAGGGCGAACAGCATAAACACGAAACCTCCCAAAATAAAAAAAAAATTGCTGTTTTTTTTCCAGTTTCACCACACATTTAATTTTTTCTGGTTTCGCAGTATACTTCATGCTAAAAATTCAGCCGGTCATTGCAAAGTACAATTAGTGTCGCAAAAAATAAGGGCTCATGTGGGTCTCTAGGTGGAAAAATGGAAATTGGCTCGCAGTAACTACTATAGCATCCCGACCAAAGTGTATACACTCTGGCCGGGATTCCATGTGCCCGTACAGAAAACCGCCATGTCTATTTAGTGCGGCCACTATTCATTGAAATAGACTGTGCAGACAATGTAAAGTGCGGCTCCGACTCCTGGCCGTACATTATCTGCTATGGCTAAATGGAGTGAAGTCACACCTGAATGTGCCGCACGCCAAAGAATTAAAAAGACGTGATGTTAACCAGGCTAATACTGCAGTTGAACACCTCAGACAGCGGCCGTACTGTGACATGGCCTTGTCACAGAACGGCCGCTGTCTTGCCATGTGTGAAAATGGCCAAAAACAGGAAGTGTCGTGTTTTCCATGAGAAAAAAAAAAAAAAAAAAGACTAGATATTTTACGTCTTTTCTACAATTTTCATTGTTGCTGATATGCTGTAAGAAATTGTAGGCATGATATTATTTTATTGTATTTAGACAATATCACTAAGGTTCTACTATTATAATCCGAATTATTTTCACATGCTCCTTTTGAAATGTTTTCTTGCTTTTGCCTACTTAATAAAATATTGTTAAAAAAAAACGACTGTAAATTGCAAACTTGCTTTATATCACATCTACTGATGATTTAGATGATAAAAGTTATAATGACAGGGACACTTTAAATTGCACCTGTCGCTATCCAGCTGTACCTGATTGCTATACAGCCGCTCCTGTCGCCAGAGGTCGGGTCACTTCAGTATGTGCACCCGCCGTAGCTGTATCCGTAATTACCCAATGCTCCAGCGGCAGGAGTGACGTCTGCTGCCGGATAGTGACAGGCACGCTTTAACTACAAAATCTTCTCTTTTTCCTGAATGTTTTTGGATCAAAAAAGTCTGAAAAAAATTGTGTTTTTTTGGGATAAATAATAATAATATGTCAGCTGAAAGTCATACATAGAGGTGATATAAGATGCAACATTACTTGTGTTTTTGGATCAGTTTTTTTTTTAACTCTAGATCTTTCTCCCACAGATCGCCTTGTTTTTTTTTCTGCTTGAAAAAATATATGTGGAATTGTGTTGTTTTTGTGTTTTTTTTTTAATTCATATTCTTCGATAGAAATCCTTTGTTCACATGAAAAGAAATGTATAAAAAATATATGCAACCAACTTGTACTAAGAAAACAGAAAAACGCCACATGAGAGAGTGTGAAGAGGCGCTTGAGCTTCCAACCTGCTGTAATGCAGCCTCTCCATCACCTGGGCTTCCTCAGCTTTGGACCAAACCACCTGCACCAAAGAGGGGAGGACGGGACATGTCCTGTGCCATCCTCCAGAGACTATTCCCAGGCTGTAACCTTCTCTGCTCTCCAGACCTCCTAGAGACATGACGGAGTGCCCGATGTGAGGTACAGAGTCCTGACACACAGACAGGGGAGAGGAGCTGCCCCCCCCCCCCCGGGAGGGAATGGAAGCGTCCAAAAAGTTAGTGAGAAAACGCAAACTAGTGCAAAGTGAAGGTAAAAAGTGCAAAGAGCTGAAGCCAAAGAGAAGATGGATGAAGAGGAAGGAGGAGGAGGCTTCCAGGTGCAGAGGCAGCCATGTGCACTGGGTTAGTAATGGGGGATATTAGATTATTAGTTCTATTATATCAGTCTCATTATTACTGCTCATTGAGGGAAATGCAGAGTGATAGGAAGCTATAAGAGCTCAATGAGGAGTCAGTATGCAGAGCCCCCTCACTGATCCAGAGCTGTGTACTACCCCCCCTCACTGATCCAGGGCTGTGTACAGAGCACCCTCACTGATCCAGAGCTGTATACCGCCCCCCCCCCCCCCCTCTCACTGATCCAGAGCTGTATACCACCACCACCCCCCTCACTGATCCAGGGCTGTGTACCGCCCCCCCCCCCTCACTGATCCAGAGCTGTATACCACCCCCCCTCCTCACTGATCCAGAGCTGTATACCACCCCCCCTCACTGATCCAGAGCTGTGTACAGAGCCCCCTCACTGATCCAGAGCTGTATACCGCCCCCCCCCTCACTGATCCAGAGCTGTGTACAGAGCCCCCTCACTGATCCAGAGCTGTATACAGACCCCCCCCTCACTGATCCATAGCTGTATACAGAGCCCCCCTCATTGATCCAGAGCTGTGTAATAACCCCCCCTCACTGATCCAGAGCTGTGTACAGACCCCCCCCTCACTGTTCCAGAGCTGTGTAATAACCCCCCCTCACTGATCCAGAGCTGTGTACAGACCCCCCCCCTCACTGATCCAGAGCTGTATACAGAGCCCCCCTCACTGATCCAGAGCTGTATACAGACCCCCTCACTGATCCATAGCTGTGTACAGCCCCCTCCTCACTGATCCAGAGCTGTGTACTAACACCCCCCCCCATCCTCACTGATCCAGAGCTGTATACAGAGCCCCCCTCACTGATCCAGAGCTGTATACAGACCCCCTCACTGATCCATAGCTGTGTACAGCCCCCTCCTCACTGATCCAGAGCTGTGTACAGACCCCCCCTCACTGATCCAGAGCTGTGTACAGACCCCCCTCACTGATCCAGAGCTGTGTACAACCCCCCCCCCCACTGATCCAGAGCTGTGTACAACCCCCCCCCCTCACTGATCCAGAGCTGTGTACAACCCCCCCCCCTCACTGATCCAGAGCTGTGTACAACCCCCCCCCTCACTGATCCAGAGCTGTGTACAACCCCCCCCTCACTGATCCCAGAGCTGTATACAGAGCCCCCCTCACTGATCCCAAAGCTGTATACAGACCCCCCCACACACTGATCCCAAAGCTGTATACAGACTCCCCCACACACACTGATCCCAGAGCTGTATACAGACACCCCCCCACACACACACACTGATCCCAGAGTTGTATACAGAGCCCCCCTCACTGATCCAGAGCTGTGTAAAGAGCCCCCCTCACTGATCCATAGCTGTATACAGAGCCCCCCTCACTGATCCAGAGCTGTGTACAGAGCCCCCTCACTGATCCCAAAGCTGTATACAGACCCCCCACACACGCTGATCCCAGAGCTGTATACAGACCCCCCACACACACTGATCCCAGAGTTGTATACAGACCCCCCCACACACACACACACTGATCCCAGAGTTGTATACAGAGCCCCCCTCACTGATCCCAAAGCTGCATACGGAGCCCCCCCTCACTGACCCCAGATCCAGCCCGCAGAGCCCCTCAATGACCCCAGTATGTGAGGACTCTATCCTCTACCAGGTGGTTCTCTAACAGTTACTAAACTACAAATCCCATTATCCCAGACCTGCTGTATTTTAGGGAACTGCTGTTTTAGTAACTGTGTTCACGTCTTCCTATAACTTGCTACATTGTCCTCCCCGTTCTCAGCTTGGTAATCTGCACAGCAAGAACTATTCCTAATGTACTGTGGGGCTTGTCATCGTAGCACTTGTCTTCCCATAATGCCTTAAAAACCCCAAGAGGGCACAATGTACAATAAAAACCCCTATGAGCATCTGGCCCTTTATCTACAGGTTACCAGCTCTATAGGACGCTCTCCGTCTACAAAACTACAACTCCCATCATGCTCCGACAGCTCTGTGATTATACCATTCATTTTGATGGAGCCTTCAGAACTCAGTTTTGCAGTTTTCTAATCATAAACATTTCTGCAACAAATGTAATCGGGCTGCCATACGAAACACAGAGGATGAGAGGGGCGCTGTTTCAGGAAGAAAGCGGCCATGGTTTTCTATTCCTGTGTGACCCCTAGAGTAGGATCAGGGCCCCTTATTCTTTATCTGTAGAGTTTTCCTTCTTAAATCAGCAGATTCTTAGTAGAGGTAAAAGCTATAATCATTATTTTTGGGGGTATATCTGTTCCTGGGAAAGTTGGGTGATTTGCAGTATGGATACCAACCATTACACCATAGGTGTCACACATCATGCTTACTCCAGTAAAAAAAAAATTTCTTTCAAATCAACTGGTTTCACAAAGTTATATAGATTTGTAAATTACTTCTATTTAAAAAATCTCAAGTCTTCCAGTACTTATCAGCTGCTTTATGTCCTGCAGCAGAGTATTCTTTCCAGTCTGACACAGTTCTCTCTGCTGCCACCTCTGTTCATGTCAGGAACTGTCCAGAGCAGCAAATCTCCATAGAAAACCTCTCCTGCTCTGGACAGTTCCTGACATGGACAGAGGTGGCAGCAGAGAGCACTGTGTCAGACTGGAGAGAATATACCACTTCCTGCAGGACAAACAGCAGCTGATAAGTACTGGAAGACTGGAGATTTTTAAATAGAAGTAAATTGCAAATCTATATCATTTTCTGAAACCAGTTCATTCGAAAGAAAAAGATTTTCGACGGAGCACCCCTTTGAGGTCATGAATGATCAGTCTACTCATGTGGAGGAGGGAGGCACCACTGGGTATCTGCCATTCCTGGGATAGCTGGGTGGGAGCTGTAATGTTACCCTAATAAGATTCTGGAAAAGCTTGTGACAACCAGAAGGCAACCATTCCTGTTTCCAGCTTGGTAATGGTAATCCTCCCTAGTTTATGCAGCCATATGGGAATGGAGAGTGTGCGAGAGCAATAGTAGCGGCTGTGCTGTTCAGGAGCCTGGGAAAGCTAGGTGACCACTCCCTTTAATGTCACTTAGCTATGTCTGTAAAACCAGATTATAACGATTACCTTTGCTCGATTATGCTGTACCCTTTAATATATTGCTAAAATCTGAAAACAAATATGGCAAATCTGTGTATAGCAGCGAAGATTCCCTGGATTCATTATGGATGCTTACTTACGAACCTGGGAAAGCCGAGTGATTACTCCATAAGAGCTGTAATGGCGGCCATAGTGATTGTCACTCAACTAAGTGGAGGCCGAGTGGACTCTTTGACAACTTAAAGGACAATGCTGGCCAAAAGTATTTTTTATATGTTATTTCTTATGGAAAATTAGACAAATTTCTAATGTGCATTAATTATGAGGAATGCACATATAGGGCTATTTCTCTTAATTTAGTAGATCATGGAGTGTTCAAATTCTCTCAAAAACCGTGACGTCACGAATCAGGTGTAATTACTATGGAGTGTCCAGCAGGGGGCGCAGTATATGTAGAAGTCTATGGACTGTTTTGAAGTCTATGGAAGATGTAATGTAATGTAAAAACTACACTTTGTTGATGGACTATGTTTATGGAATAATTTAGGGAGCAAGGCTGAGGGGGGGGGGGACTTGGTGATGGGAATCTCTCTAGTACTACTCCTTCCTTCATCTGCTCATACTATGGTCAGATGTTGGGAGTAGTAGTAGTTCTGTGCCTGCTCTGTGCCCTCCATTTGGGGAGCAAGTGTCCTTGCTCCCCAAATTATTCCATAAACATAGTCCATCAATAAAGGGTAGTTTTTACATTACATTACATCTTCCATAGTCTCCAATACAGTCCATAGACTTCTACATATATTGTGCCCCCTGCTGGACACTCCATAGGAATTACACCTGATTCGTGAGGTCACAGTTTTTGACAGAATTTGAACACTCCATGATTTACTAAATTAGGGTAAATAGCCCTATATGTGCATTTCACGCATTTCACATAATTAATGTACATTAGGAATTTGTCTAACTTTCCATAAGAAATAACATATAAATAATACTTTTGGCCGAACTTCTCCTTTAATAGGAAATGATAATAAAGGGTTATGCCTATCTGGACATTTATGACATATGCACAGGATATCTGATACACATGTAATGGGTGGTAAGCTGGATGAATACCCAGTTCTGTTATTGACTGTAAACCTGGCAGTGAAGTGGCAACATCATGGTCACCTCTCTGTCTTCTCTTTCGGCAGAGTCGAAGGAAGAGCCATCTCTGCTGTGTTCAGAGCAGGAAGGAGAAGAGTCGTCCTCAGACTACAGCACAGTAATGGGAACCAGACAGAGAGATGAACTGGAGGGATCAGACCCCAGAGAATTCACCCATAATGCCCCTGAGAGTGGGCCAGCTGATGGTGGGCACTGCCAGCTGGGTCTCCTAACAGTATCTGGGCCTCTAGCTGATGCCTCAATGGGCGGATTGTATGGTAGATACAGTATAGAGGCTTCCCAGGAGCCCCATTTTTATACTGCAGGGGGACAGTTTCAACCAGTCAACCTGAAAATGGGGGGAACTTACCCCACAACGGCCCCCATCCCCCGGCGCTCTGCTCGGTGCGCAGCCTCGTGTAAGCTGCCAGCCTTTATATATGATACAGGACCAGGAGGAGAGCGACCAAAGTCTAAATACCAGGGAGAAAGTGTTGATGACATGACAGCACCATGCAGGAAGAAGAGCCGAACGCTATACAATGTTGGTGAGATCCGCAGTGTTGGGTATTTTACTCCCATCTGTTACCTGTTAAAGGTCAAGTATGTATGTACAAGAGTTTAACTACTATAATACTGCCTCCTATATACAAGAATAAAACTACTATAATACTGCCTCCTATATACAAGAATAAAACTACTATAATACTGCTCCTACATACAAGAATATAACTACTATAATACTGCCTCCTATATACAAGAATAAAACTACTATAATACTGCTCCTATATACAAGAATATAACTACTATAATACTGCTCCTTTATACAAGAATATACCTACTATAATACTGCCCCCTATATACAGGAATATAACTACTATAATACTGCTCTCTATACACAAGAATATAACTACTATAATACTACCCCCTATATACAAGAATATAACTACTATAATACTGCTGCTATATACAGGAATATAACTACTATAATACTGTTCCTATATACAAGAATATAACTACTATAATACTGCTCCCTATATACATGAATATAACTACTATAATACTGCTCCTATATACAAGAATATAACTACTATAATACTGCTGCTATATACAGGAATATAACTACTATAATACTGCTCCTATATACAAGAATATAACTACTATAATATTGCTCCTATATACAAGAATATAGCTACTATACTACTGCCCCCTATATATAGGAATATAACTACTATAATACTGTTCCTATATACAAGAATATAACTAGTATAATACTGCTCCTATATACAAGAATATAACTACTATAATACTGCTCCTATATACAGGGATATAACTACTATAATACTGCCTCCTATATACAGGGATATAACTACTATAATACTGCTCCTATATACAGGGATATAACTACTATAATACTGCTCCCTATATACAGGAATATAACTACTATAATACTGCTCCTATACAAGAATATAACTACTATAATATTGCTCCTATATACAAGAATATAACTACTATAATACTGCCCCCTATATACAAGAATATAACTACTATAATACTGCTCCTATATACAAGAATATAACTACTATAATACTGCCCCCTATATACAAGAATATAACTACTATAATACTGCCCCCTATATACAAGAATATAACTACTATAATAATGCCCTTATATCCGAGAATATAACTACTAAAATACCGTAGCCTTAAGGATGAGAACATTATGCCCTGTGTATTTGCTCCACTAATGTCTCACCTTCTTTGTCATCCTCTCTATACCTTGCACTATTGTGTAGACCAGTTGCAGGAACTGGAACGAATATTCATGGAGGATCATTACCCCGACAATGAGAAGAGACGGGAAATAGCAGAAATTATTGGGGTGACTCCACAGAGAATAATGGTAAGTTTAATGCTTGATTATTCTGTACACTGTTGGGGTATATGGAGCGCATTGGATAAAGGTGTCTATTCTGAAATGTTATGGAGCTGTGTCTGGGTGACATCAGGTGATGCATATTTCTGGTCTTATCCTTCTATTAATGTTAGTTGGACATCTTCAGCAGGGATACATTGCATCGCATACAACAGATGAAGCTACTTTGTAAAAAGTCTTTATTAAAAATTCCCTACCGCTTTGTGTCTCGCAGCTTCTATTCTAAACTATGTGTCTCCTTAGTTAAAGACTACAAGTCACCTCTTTACTTTGACTATAATCTTTGCATTGCGTTCAGGTCTGGTTTCAGAACCGGCGAGCCAAATGGCGCAAAACAGAAAAATCCTCCAGTAAGGGGGGCAAGAAGCCGGACCTCAACTCTGTGGGCATGTCTCATCCCGAGAGCGTCGTAATTTCTTCTTCTGCACTTTCCCGACCAGAAACTGTCTCGTTTGCAGTGGCTCCAGGTCATCACTCCTATGGTCCGATATCAGGAATTAGGAATGGGTGAGGGAAGCAGATGGTGTCTGAAATGCTCTGTGCTGCTGTACAAAGTTCCTTCATCCTATATTTTTATCTATAGTTTTCTCACCTTCTAATATTACAATCCCCGCCACATACAGCTGTGATCCCATTAACATCTAACATCCCTAATGGAAGATTATCCTGTGCTGTGATATGGCCACCATTTATGGGGGTCCTATGCATTTAAAGTGATACTTCCCTCTCTCCAGTTTTCCTGTGTGCTGTTGTGGGCACCATCAGCAGATAGCCCCCCCACCATCCATCATCATATTGCGTTCATGAAAAACTCCATTCTCTTTCCACTTGTTCTCATTCCCTGCTTATACCATGACCTTATCCTCAGTGACATCATCATAATAGTCATGGCCTCCCCTCAGCTAGTGTAATCTCTTACTGTCTCTCTTATAGGTTGTCTCTGCTGCCCGGCACACTTCTTCAGAGGTCTCACGCAGCTGATCTCTCTTCTCAGCATGGCTCTTCTTGCACTTCAGGTGGGTGCACAGCGGCACAAACTGCAGGAACCTATATCCCATATCCATCAAGCATGGCGGACAGGTGGAGTTGCATATACCTATGGTGGCCACATCTGGGGCCTCTCATTCTCTTACTCCAAGTGTCCAGCATAGAACATCTCTGTGATCCCTTCTGCCAGACATGTCTTCTCTATTGTTCATCCAGATGTCACCACATGAGAACGCCTGCAGGTTGGCAGCTCACATGTGTCTTGCTAGAGGGCCGTTTTGTATTATAGAGGCGCTGGTTAGGCTAGCAGGTGTGTTTGGCCTTTGTAGGCATGTGGTTGGCACAATATTAAAGGGGTAGGTCAGCAAAAAAATATTTCAAATCAACTGGTGTCCGAAAGTGCCAGAGATTAGGCATGGTCCGAACCCGCCGAGGTCCGGGTTCGGCTGAACCTGAACGCTCGGCATCGGTTTCCCACTGTCTGCCCGCTCCGTGCAGCGGGGAGATACAGCGGGAGGACCGCCTGGAAAACTGGGATACAGCCTATGGCTATAGCTGTATCCCAGTTTTCCAGGCGTTCCTCCCGCTGGATCCGCCCGCTGCACGGAGCGGGCAGACAGCAGTAATCATTGCAGATGGTTCGGGTTTGTACGAACCCCATCCGAACCAGGTTCGGACCATCCCTACCAGAGATTTGTAATTTACTTCTATTAAAAAATCTCCAGTCTTCCAGTACTTATCAGCTGTTGTATGTCCTGCAGGAAGTGGTGTATTCTCCCCAGTCTGACACTGTGCTCTCTGCTGCCACCTCTGTCCATGTCAGGAACTGTCCAGAGCAGCAGCAAATCCCCATAGAAAACCTCTCCTGCTGTCCGTACTGGAAAGAATACACTACTTCCTGTAGATCATACAGCAGCTGATAAGTTCTGGATCTTTTGACATTTTTTAATTTATATAAATTGCAAATCTATATAACTTTCTGACACCAGTTTTGTTTTGTTTTTAGCTGGAGTACCCCTTTAAGTTTCCTTTTTTTTCTTCTATGCATCACTGCATTACTATTTCACATACATGAGCTGCTATGTATATAGTTATTTTTCTACTTTTTTTTAGTATCCAGCCTGGGGTCACCAGGGGTCTGCCTCCCGTCATCCCAGGAGTACCCACCCACATTCCACAGCCCACCACCAATAAGACGTGTGGGGCTGCCCATGTCTGTGACCTTTAACCCCAGCAGTCACATGGTTCCTCTGATGTTGGACACCCCAGAAAGCACTTGCACTCCACCCCTATCATCGGACGGCGACATGTTCACTTATAACATTCAGGAGTATGTAAATAACCATATTTGTCTGGTATTTTGTGCCTTTGTATTGGCGCAGTCAGGGGAGGGATATCTGTCTCCCAGTTATGAGTTGATGTAGTACTACTTCTCCTGTCTCCAGGTCCCCGGTATCAGAGACTGTGTCTGCATCCTTGAGGTATGGCCCACAGTACTATCACCAGACTAACCAACTAGGATCTTTCCAGATGCCCCAGTATGCCCAGTACCAGCGCCATCCGGTGCACAGCCTCACACCGACCTCTCCTGATGACACTGCTTTCTTTGCTGTGTCTACCAACAACGCTGGCATGCTGGCATATGGAAACCCAGGAACGTACCTGCAGGGGCGTCCGGCCGGTCATATCGTGCTTCAGCCAGGCACAGGTAAGAGACTGGTAATGCGTATTGTACATCTAATACAGGATTTACCCTGCGCGACCCTGAGGGTATACAACCCTGGCCCTGTGTATCCACCCCCGCATAGCTGCCATAGGCTGCATCCATGTTTTACAGGCGCTCTTCGGGTTGTATCCATCTTCTCCAGGGAGTGGGCAGACATCGGGATTCAAAAGCTGATTGTTCGGCTTCATACGAACCCTAATGAAGGCCGTCTCTAGTCATAAGGGATGGAGCTTAGGAAGCTGAAGTGTATCCGGCCGTGTTCTGCATCTGCAAACTGCGGCCTTCATCCTGGTGCCTAAAGGGTTTGGTGGGGTATTTAGATATATGGTGTAGCACAGTTATGCTCAGCCAATCGCGGCTGAGCTGCTGATGACGCGGCAGAGGGGGCTGGCACGAGGGACGGTTGGAGCGGTTCGGCCGGCCTCCCGAAGATTACATCATTGTCACAAGATGGTGGACGGGGGTCAACACGGATCAGAGTATAGAAGGGGAACACGGGAAAGGGGGCCATTCACTAACATAACATACATTACAAAGTTGTATAACTTTGTAATGTGTGTTATTTAGTGAATAATTGTTTAGCGCCGAACTACCCCTTTAATGAGGCTTTAAAATAAATAATCTTCCCTAAGTAATTTGATTAACATCCTGAATGATAAATCTGCAGAAAAGTTTTATTAGAGCATATTAAATTATTATTCAATGTAGAGGACACAGCTGGACCTACACACCTAGTTACAGATTCTACAATACTTCACCTTATTATTATTTATTATTGCCCTTTCACATCCTGAGCTTAGACACCTAGACCCTCCACAATGCATAGAATATAGGGAACCAGCAGAGGGCAGCAGTGAGATGTGAAATCGGGAAGCTTGGGGCCAAGTCAGCAAAATTGTGAATATTCTGGATACATGGTAGAAACTTAGTGGATCTAACCTAAGGTGAGCTAAGGCTTTAGCTGTCCGAGCATGATGGGAATTGTAGTTCTGCAACAACTAGATCGCAGAGAGTTTGACAGCTGTGAGCTAGATGATAGAGTATTCCTGTGATAAAGTACCAGCAGGCAGTCAGTTGCTGTGCCCACTGCTCCTGTGAGATCTCCGATGATCAGGTGCCATAGTGCAAGGATTGTGCTGTATACTGTGTGTATCTCGCTGTGTGCTCCTCATCGACCTCTATTCTCAGCAGGTGGACTGGCCTTTCACCCTTCTCCATGGAATGATATGTATATACAAGGTGCGCCATATACTTGCTCCCGTCCCCAGACTGGAAACGTTCGCAACCTATCTGAGCAGCCCCAGTACTCCCAGTATAAGGCATGTGTGGTGCAGCATCCTCAGAGACTCACACCGACAAGCCCATCGGCCACGGAGACTGTGGAGGAGACTGAACATGAAACCCACGGTATCTGTGATTGCTCATATCTATCTACTAGTAAGACATAGTTCTATAATGATGAGAGTGCCCCCACAGAGAGACTCTATAATGATGAGAGTGCCCCCACAGAGAGACCCTATAATGATGAGAGTACCCTCCCCCCCCCCCCCCCCGGAGAGACCCTATAATGATGAGAGTGCCCCCACAGAGAGACTCTATAATGATGAGAGTGCCCCCACAGAGAGACTCTATAATGATGAGAGTTCCCCCACAGAGAGACTCTATAATGATGAGAGTGCCCCCCCAGAGACGCTATAATGATGAGAGTGCCCCCCAGAGAGACGCTATAATGATGAGAGTGCCCCCCAGAGAGACGCTATAATGATGAGAGTGCCCCCCAGAGAGACGCTATAATGATGAGAGTGCCCCCCGGAGAGACTCTATAATGATGAGAGTGCCCCCTGGAGAGAGACTATAATGATGAGAGTGCCCCCTGGAGAGAGTCTATAATGATGAGAGTACCCCCCCCCGGAGAGACCCTATAATGATGAGAGAACCCCCCCGGAGAGACCCTATAATGATGAGAGTGCCCCCCCCCAGAGAGACGCTATAATGATGAGAGTGCCCCCCCAGAGAGACGCTATAATGATGAGAGTGCCCCCTGGAGAGACCCTATAATGATGAGAGTGCCCCCCCGGAGAGACCCTATAATGATGAGAGTGCCCCCCCAGAGAGACTCTATAATGATGAGAGTGCCCCCAATAGGAAAAAAAACCTAATAATGGTAACCAGAGTGCCCCCACAGACCGTCACCAGCCAGAGTTCCACCACAATCTGTGATGAGCCACTGTGTGATGTGATTCCTGTGACATGAGTGGTCACACTGCAGTGACATGTAGCATAGTCACATTGTGGCATTGCCAGCAGGATTTTTCCTCTTTTGTTATTACTTCTGATTTTCTTGAATTCAGCCTTAGGGTACGTTCACATGTACCGGATCCGCAGCAGATTTCATCTAAATAACTGAACACAGCATCAAATCTGCTAAATCCACTGCAATACTCAGTAGTGTCATTTCCTATGGCTCTACATTCTTGCAGCGGATTTTCATTCATGAGCCCATGCCCACGTAACCCACCGCTGCCGGGCTAATCTATTACCTGTCCAGGCTCCCATCTGTTGGGAGCCAGAGAAGCAAGCAAGAACTTGGACAGGTAATGTATTAGCCCGGCAGACAGGTGCTAAGACTGGCTGTGGTGGGTTAAAGGAGAAGTCCGGTGATAATTTTTATTTGTATACACTTATTATGGGAATTGCTTATAAAGTCCTTTTTCCCTGCGTTTACTACTGCATCAAGGCTTCATTTCCTGGATAACCTGGTGATGTCACTTCCTGGATAACATGGTGATGTCACTTCCTGGATAACATGGTGATGTCACAACTCGACTCCCAGAGCTGTGCGGGCTGTGGCTGCTGGAGAGGATGATGGCATAGGATGCTCAGTGTCCCTCCAGTGCCCTGTGTCCCTCAGTGTCCCCCTGCCATCATCCTCTCCAGCAGCCACAGCCCGCACAGCTCTGGGAGTCGGGTCGTGACATCACCATGTTATCCAGGAAGTGACATCACCATGTTATCCAGGAAGTGACATCATGTTATGCAGGAAGTGAAGCCTTGATGCAGTTAGTAAGTTCAGGGGAAAAAAGCACTTTATAAGCATTTGTCGTAATAAGTATATATTCGTGATTTGTATAACTTTTGGGGGGGCAATACTATACTTGAATAAAAATTTTCGCCGGACTTCTCCTTTAAGTGGGCATGGGCTACATGAATGAACATCTGTGGCGAGAATGTAGAGCCATAGGGAATGACACTACTGAGTATAGCAGCGGATTTGGGTACACATGAAGGCGCCTCTAGACTGAGCTGAAACAAGTCCAGCAGTGATGAGGCAAGTGCAGCGTATCATGAGGCCTCTATGTCCTGTACACTATTCAGTAGCCACCTCATCTCTGGGACCACTACAATGTAATCTCTATGGGCTTCTCCTCTGGGCAGGATAGGCTGTCGGCATATTTCGCAGTTATGTACATATTATATTTACTGTCCTACGTGTTTCTTTCTTCTAGATCCTGACCAAGACCCCACAGCCTCCATGTGACCCCTCTTCCAGATCTGAGCTCCCCCATAGTTTTCTTTGTGCACAGTGACAGATAGCAGTGTATTGTTTTTTGTTTCTTTGGTTTTGAGTGATGGTTCTCGGACTCTTTGTGTTCCTATAGCATCTCAATAAAGACACATTTTGTTGAAGTTTTGACACAAATCTGCTTCTATTACTTTTATTCTACAAGATCTCTAGTTGCTCAAAGAAGTTAGTAGACAATTACTGAGAACAGTATACAAGCCTTGTCCCCAAATTCTGGTAATGCCCCCACTATAACAGCTAGATTGCCCCCTATATAGTGAGAGAGTGTCTCCCACCAGTATATGAATACTCCCCCCAGTCTGTGCCTTGACCAAATAGTACCCAATAGGAGACCCAGCTGTGTTTCCTGCAGGACACATATACAGTACACAGCTCTCCTCACACTCATACAGACCACTCCGCCATTGTCATCACTAATCTGCCTCATCCACCTCCTGTAAACAGCGGTGACGTCACCGATCGGCGTCTTGTGCAGAGGGAAGGGACGCATGCGCAGCTGTGAGGAGAGCCTGCACACAGGCAGCGGGGTGACCTCGGGCGGCGGCGGCGGGCGCTGAATACTCTGAGCTCCATCTGCTGCCGGGCTCTGTCACTGCGCCCACATTTTTTTTTGTTGTTGACACCACGTGATCGGTGGGCGTGGCTTACACATTCCCGACAGGTGAGTGAGATGTCATTATTCTGGTGGGGTGAGCGGCTAATTGGGGGGGAAGTGCGCATGCGTCAGGTGGGATCTCTGACAGGTAGTGTTCAGGGACAGAATATAATAGCTCTATACGGCGATATCATACAATACTGAGAGTATATACTAGCCCACAGGTCATACTGTACAATACTATGAGTATATACTAGCCCACAGGTCACACTG
This sequence comes from Dendropsophus ebraccatus, assembly GCF_027789765.1. Taxonomy (NCBI): domain Eukaryota; kingdom Metazoa; phylum Chordata; class Amphibia; order Anura; family Hylidae; genus Dendropsophus; species Dendropsophus ebraccatus. The sequence goes on from NC_091461.1 coordinate 13,272,231, forward strand.
TACAATACTATGAGTATATACTAGCCTACAGGTCACACTGTACAATACTGAGAGTATATACTAGCCCACAGGTCACACTGTACAATACTATGAGTATATACTAACCCACAGGTCATACTGTACAATACTGAGAGTATATACTAGCCTACAGGTCACACTGTACAATACTGAGAGTATATACTAGCCCACAGGTCACACTGTACAATACTGAGAGTATATACTAGCCTACAGGTCACACTGTACAATACTGAGAGTATATACTAGCCCACAGGTCACACTGTACAATACTATGAGTATATACTAACCCACAGGTCATACTGTACAATACTGAGAGTATATACTAGCCCACAGGTCATACTGTACAATACTGAGAGTATATACTAGCCCACAGGTCATACTGTACAATACTGAGAGTATATACTAGCCCACAGGTCACACTGTACAATACTGAGAGTATATACTAGCCCACAGGTCACACTGTACAATACTATGAGTATATACTAACCCACAGGTCATACTGTACAATACTGAGAGTATATACTAGCCCACAGGTCATACTGTACAATACTATGAGTATATACTAGCCTACAGGTCACACTGTACAATACTGAGAGTATATACTAGCCCACAGGTCACACTGTACAATACTGAGAGTATATACTAGCCTACAGGTCACACTGTACAATACTGAGAGTATATACTAGCCCACAGGTCACACTGTACAATACTATGAGTATATACTAACCCACAGGTCATACTGTACAATACTGAGAGTATATACTAGCCCACAGGTCATACTGTACAATACTATGAGTATATACTAGCCCACAGGTCATACTGTACAATACTGAGAGTATATACTAGCCCACAGGTCATACTGTACAATACTGAGAGTATATACTAGCCCACAGGTCATACTGTACAATACTGAGAGTATATACTAGCCTACAGGTCACACTGTACAATACTGAGAGTATATACTAGCCTACAGGTCACACTGTACAATACTGAGAGTATATACTAGCCCACAGGTCACACTGTACAATACTATGAGTATATACTAACCCACAGGTCATACTGTACAATACTGAGAGTATATACTAGCCCACAGGTCATACTGTACAATACTGAGAGTATATACTAGCCCACAGGTCATACTGTACAATACTGAGAGTATATACTAGCCCACAGGTCACACTGTACAATACTGAGAGTATATACTAGCCCACAGGTCACACTGTACAATACTGAGAGTATATACTAGCCCACAGGTCACACTGTACAATACTATGAGTATATACTAACCCACAGGTCATACTGTACAATACTGAGAGTATATACTAGCCCACAGGTCATACTGTACAATACTATGAGTATATACTAGCCTACAGGTCACACTGTACAATACTGAGAGTATATACTAGCCCACAGGTCACACTGTACAATACTGAGAGTATATACTAGCCTACAGGTCACACTGTACAATACTGAGAGTATATACTAGCCCACAGGTCACACTGTACAATACTATGAGTATATACTAACCCACAGGTCATACTGTACAATACTGAGAGTATATACTAGCCCACAGGTCATACTGTACAATACTGAGAGTATATACTAGCCCACAGGTCACACTGTACAATACTGAGAGTATATACTAGCCCACAGGTCACACTGTACAATACTGAGAGTATATACTAGCCCACAGGTCACACTGTACAATACTGAGAGTATATACTAGCCTACAGGTCACACTGTACAATACTGAGAGTATATACTAGCCCACAGGTCACACTGTACAATACTATGAGTATATACTAGCCCACAGGTCACACTGTACAATACTATGAGTATATACTAACCCACAGGTCATACTGTACAATACTGAGAGTATATACTAGCCTACAGGTCACACTGTACAATACTATGAGTATATACTAGCCCACAGGTCACACTGTACAATACTGAGAGTATATACTAGCCCACAGGTCACACTGTACAATACTATGAGTATATACTAGCCCACAGGTCACACTGTACAATACTGAGAGTATATACTAGCCCACAGGTCTGGGTGTAGGAGCATACAATAGCCTAAGGGCCCTATTCCACGGGACGATTATCGTTCAGATTATCGTTAAATCGTTCTAATCTAAACGATAATCGTTCGTTTGAATACCAGTTAATGATTAACAACCGAACGAAAAATCGTTGACTGTTTAATAAGACCTGGACCTATTTTTATCGTTGCTCGTTCGCAAATCATTCACATTGAATAAGATGTCGTTCGGTCGTTCACAGTGGTGACGAACGCAATAGCGACGACAAGACGACCGCAAGAATGATCATAAATAACGATTATTGTGCCATGTAAATGGGTGAACGATTTCAGGTCTTTCGCAGTAGCGGTCGTTTGGATCGTTTATCATTAACGATTATGCGAACGATAATCATCCAGTGTAATAGGGCCCTAAAAGTCTGGAAACTGGAGAGGAAGGAACGGCTGCACATCCCACCTATGGCTGATACTAATGCCGCTTCCATTATATTTAAAATCAACACTAGAGTGTCTGTATATGATTTGATCAAGCCATATTGCCCCGTGTACCACCGCGCAGGTCCTCTGGTTCACACGGGTCCCTACGCTAACTCCACACCGTGTCTGTCAGTGACCGCCACCCCTGCAAAGCATGCACGTGCAGGGAAGGGGGGCCATGGAATGGCCCTGCAACCACTATGTCACAGGACCAGACCCAAAAAGCCCCACCACCGGCGGGGGAGGATGCCCCCAAATGACACAAGTATGGAAAGGTATTATACTTACCATTGCTGAACTCACAGAGTGGGGAAGACATAAGGTACTGACATGTGAGCACAGGCATATCCTGCTAATTTTGGTCACATTGGTACACGGGGCTATTATGGCTTGATCAAATCACATACAGACACTCTGGTGTTGATTTTTATTATAGGCCTAGCGGCATTAGTATCAGCCATAGATGGGATGTGCAGCCGTTCCTTTCTCTCCAGTTTCAGGCTCTAAAAGTCTGGGTTTGGAACATACAGTATAATAGCCCACACGTCCAGGTGTAAGAGCATACAATAACCCACAGGTCCAGGCGTACAAGCATACTATAGCGCACAGGTCCGTGTGTAGGAGCATAATATAGCCCACAGGTCCAGGTGGAGGAACATACAATAGCCCACAGGTCTGGGTATAGGAGCATACAGTGGCCCACAGGTACGGCTGTAGGAGCATACTAAAAGATAAGATAATCCTTTAAAGGGGTAGAGCGGCGCTCAGCAATTATTCACAGAATAATACACATTACAAAGTTATACAACTTTGTAATGTATGTTATGTCTGTGAATCGCCCCCTTCCCGTGTCCCACCACCCCCACCCGTGTACCCGGAAGTATGGTGCGATATACATACCTGACGCGTGTCGACTACCGTCTTCTGTCGATGCAATCTTCGGGAGGCCGGCCGACTCGCTGCAGCCGTCCCGCATGCCGGCCCCCCTCTGCAGCGGCAGGGGGGCCGGCAGGGGTGGGTCGGCCGGCCTCCCGAAGATGACGTCTTTGAAGAAGATGGCGGACGGGGTCGGTCGACATGGATCAGATATGTATAGCGCACCACACTTCCAGGTACACGTGCAGGGGTGGGGGGACATGGGAAGGGGGTGATTCACAGACATAACATACATTACAAAGTTGTATTACTTTGTAATGTGTGTTATTCTGTGAATAATTGCTGACCGCCGCACTACCCCTTTAATAGTCCCACCATGGGGAAATTCAGTGTGTTACAGCAGCATAGATATAACACATACAAAAAGCTAAAAGGTAAAGTAAAGGCATTACGATTAAAGGAGACAATGAGAAGAAGAGGTAAAAAAGATACAGTAAGAACATTTGACTATTTTGCTTTTTTTTGTGGAGTGATCTCTGCATTGGTCGGTGTTGGTTGTACAGCCTAACCGCTGCAGGAAGGAAAGACTTCCCATATCGCTCCTTCTCGCACTTTGGGTGAATTAAACGGTCACTGATAGTACTGCACAGTGCTATCATGGTCTTGTGTATAGGATGGGAGTCATTCTCCAGTATGGAGCTGACCACTGACAAAACCCTCCGCTCCCCCCACCACCTGCACCGGTTCCAGGGGGCTTCCAAGGACAGAGCTGGCCCTTCTGATCAGCTTGTCCAGTTTGTTCCTATCGCTGGTTGATATACCGCTCCCCCAGCAGGCCACTCCGAAGAAGATGGCTGAGAGCTCTGGCTGTAGAGTTAAAGAAGGTCCTAAGAAGTGCCCCCTGGACTCCATAGGCCCTCAGCCTCCTGAGCAGGTAGAGCCTGCTGAGGCCCTTTCTCTACACTGTGTCCATGTGATCAGCCCAGTCCAGCTTATTATTGAGGACCACACCCAGATATTTATACGTGTTCACTGTCTCAATGTCCGTCCCCTGGATGTCCACTGGAATTGGAGGAAATTTGCGCTTGCGGAAATCCTTCTATAGCCCACAGGTCCGGGTGTAGAAGCATACAATAGCCCACAGGTGAGATGTGTTCCCAAAAAATTCAGATGTTGAGAAGGGCGTCTCACTTGGGCTGAGGGCTGCTTGATAGTGAGGTTTAAACAGGTTGAGAATAAATACGTGGGCTCCACAAATCCTAAATAAACAAACAAGAACAAATTTTGGGGGGAAATGACTAATGGGGTAGACTCAAATAAGGGTCAGGCATCCCTTAACCAGACAGAAAATGCCCCTACACTAAAGAAGCATCATGGGGTGTGTAATCGGGTTATGGAGGGACTAGATAGTGTATGGTAGTCAGGGGGATTAGATAATCCTGTGTGTTGATTAGGTTATTAAACGGCTAAAGTAAAACAGAACATGTGTTGTAGATAGGACATATTGTCCGGAGCAGACTTATGAGGAGGCAATTTTCATGGTTTTTGCACTTCCAACGTGTTTCCCATATGTGGTGTGCATAGGTTCATCAGGGAATAGTGTGGAGATGATGCATATTGTCTTCAAAATGGAGATCTCACAATGTATGCTGTATTTACGTTGATGCCAGGAATAGTGATGATCATAGGCTTTATTGCCAACTAATGTTCATGGTTATATAGATAAACGACTGCTGTTGGTTGTGCGGCTTTGTGAGGCGACCAAGTTAGAAGTTAGTGGTTAATAGTGTAAGTCCAAGGTAACACACAGTTAGGAGGTGCCGATGGTAGCCACAATAAGAATGGTATGGTAAGCAAATGGTAAGATGGAGTTTTATAGACAAAGATACCATGTGCTAAAAGTTTGAATGAGAGTTATGACCCCAAATCCGGTTGTACACGGTACTAGTCTATTCCGTGGATGCCCACCAGGGATGGTCCGAACCTTCCGAGGTTCGGGTTCGTACGAACCTGAACTCTTGGCAATAATTCCCGCTGTCTTCCACCCCCGTGGAGAGGGTGGATACAGCCGGAGGGCCACCTGGAAAACTGGGATACAGCCTATGGCTATGGCTGTATACCAGTTTTCTAGGCGGTCCTCTGGCTGTATCCACCCTCTCCACGGAGGTGGAAGACAGCGGGAATCATTGGCGAGAGTTCAGGTTCGTACGAACCCGAACCTCGGTAGGTTCGGACCATCCCTGATGCCCATGTGTAGATTAGATCCTACCAGTAACGATATGTAAGAGGATGTTGTCAGACCGGGGTAGGTGTCCCCTGTCCGGGCAGGAAATATGGGAGACCGGCGGAGAGTGATGCTCAGGCGTTGGTCCTCCTCCTGGAGCGCGAGGTCCGCGTCTCTTCCGTCTGGTTAAGGGACGCCTGACCCAGCGGTCTCTTACTTATGCTAGGCAGGGCCTAATAGGGCTGCCCTCTCGACAGTACCTTAGCCCATTGCCTCACCTGATATACCTATTGTACAGATTTGAATTCACTTGTATATACTATTTGTGCACTCAATAAAGGTATTTTCGCACCATCTATTTGAGTCTACCACATTAGTCATTTCCCCCAATTTTTTTTCCTTGTTTGCCTGCACCATAGTGAGCACCAGTCCTATTTAATAAACCCACACACGTTTTGAACGATCACAGGTCGGGCCGATGTGCTTTAAAGGTAAAAGGTTTAGACTCCCCCCCCCCCCAAGCGGATCGTGATAAGCAAGAGAAAAGCATTACAATTATGTGGCAAAAAAGTTATTTTCTCAGTACATGATCTTTCCTTCAGAAGTCGCTTCCGCAGTTTATTACAGAGACATGGTCCTCGCCCCAACATCAGAGATGGAGAGGGGCCGAAAGGATAGGACAGAGAGGGTCCTGAGACTCGCCATGGAGATCATCTACCTGCTGACCGGGGAGGTGAGGGATTCTGGGAATGCTTCTATGTATAGATAAATCCTGAAAATACGCAGGTTCCTGGTTGTGGTATTGTCTCTCCATATAGGATTACACGGAGAGGAGGAAGACATCTGGAGAGCGTGTGGCCCCCAGTAGCAGGCCAGGAGGATGGAGCAGGACCCGGGGCCCCATCATGGAGCCTTCACCTCCCTCACCTGAGAGGAGCAATGAGCAGAAGATCCTAGAACTCATCCACAAGATGATGGAGCTGCTGACTGGAGAGGTGAGCGCTGCTGGGAATGCTGGGACATCATACAGAAACACAAGGGATGATGGGTCTGGATGATGACTGGATCTCTGTATGTGTGTCAGGTTCCTATAAGGTGTCAGGATGTGGCCGTCTATTTCTCCATGGAGGAGTGGGAGTATGTAGAAGGACACAAGGATCTGTACCAGGACGCGAACCACCGGCCTCTCACATCACCGGGTAAGAGGAGAATTTCATTGCTGGTAAAGGAGAGAGCAGTACTGAGGTCCCCTGAATACATATACACACTGTATTCAGTCACTGTGTCTCTGTTACAGATGGATCCACTAAGAGGAATCCACCAGAGCGATGTCCTGCTCCTCTAGATCACAGTGTCCTGCAGGTACGTGTGGCTGAGCTGTAATATTATCTATGGGGAAGCTGTCTAAAATTCTTATTGACTGTACACCCGCTCAAACTAAAAAACTAAGAAACCCTGTGATGCCTGAGTCTCGTCTTGTCCTCAAGACTTAGGATGCCTTTACACAGAGAGATTTATCTGACAGATTTTTGAAGCCAAAACCAGGAACAGACTATAAACAGAGAACAGGTCATAAAGAAAAGACTGAGATTTCTCCTCTTTTCAAATCTATTCCTGGCTTTGGCTTCAAAAATCTGTCAGATAAATCTCTCGGTGTAAAGGCCGCCTAGCAGCTATAGTTTCTGGGTTCAGACCTATAATTGCCGGCCACGTAGCGGTGCGCGGACGGCTGCTAACGCTTTGCAAAAGAATACATTACCTATCCATGGTCCAGGGCTCCTCCTGCTCCTCTTCTCCCCGGGTCCCGCGCGCTGCAGCTCCAGAGCGGGCCTGTCTTAGCTGACGGCCGCTCAGCCAATCACAGGCCGGGACCACTGCGGCCAGTGATTGGCTGAGTGGCCTGTCAGCTAAGACAGGCCGCTATAAAGCTGCAGCGCGCGGGACCCGTGGAGAAGAGGAGCAGGAGGAGCCCTGATCTTGCAGATCGGCGCTCGTTTACATTTATTATCGGGCCCCTGTCGGCCCGTCTAATAGTACCCTTAGGGTTTGGCAACGTTCTACTAACCGAATGCTCGGCATTTGACTCCTGATGTCTGGAGAAGTTGAATGCTGCCTTAGAGAGTCCAGGAGAACATGTACACAGCCTATAGCCATGTTTTCCAGAACTCCCTAGGGCAACATCCAACTTTTCCAGCCACAGTTCGGCATCTTTGCTCAACACTAATTAAGATGTCTAATTTCTGTCTATAATATGTATCTCACTATGAGAAGAATACACTAAAATTGTGCAGCTTGTTAAAGCGAATGTACTATCAGGTACGGCCCGGGAATGCCGGTGGCGAGGTCCTTTTTTTGAACCACGGCCTGGTTCCCGCGCATGGCGCCAGTCTTTTCTGGGCCCCAGCCCGGCCTAAAGCAGTATGAATGGAGTCACAGGGGGTGGCGGGCCCCTCTACTTTCACTAGGTTTTATTTGTGCACATTACTGCTGTAAAATAATTATATTCCTTCCACCTGGTGCACAGGCAGAAGATCGGATAGATATTAAAGAAGTTAAAGAGAAAGAAAAGATACACGGAATGAGTGATACCTCGTGTAAGGAGAAGGATATCCCCATAGAGATCGGCCCCGGTGAGTGAGTGAGATCCTCTGCATACAGACAGTATCATCTGCAGCTGCAGCAGTGTTCCCAATAGTTTATATAAGTACAGAGATCATACAGAGCGCTTATACCAAGGGTATTCTGTGCAACCCATGGTAAGCAAGTCATCAATGTCAGGTAACAAAAAACTTCTTTTAATATTCTATTCACTTCTCTAGAATATTTTCTCGCCTCAGTAGAAGGACCTCAAATTGGGTTTCTTTATAAAAAGGAGATTTGTTGTTTTTCTTTAAGGCTAAGTTCACACAACGTAAATTTTCAATTAATCACGGCCGTTGTTGCCGATTTGCAACAACAGCTGTGATTAATAGAAAATTTACATTGCTACGCAGTTAATGGAATACCAGCCAGAGTGTATACACATAGTATACACTCCGGCCGGGATCCCTAGCGGCCACAGTAAAAACTGACATGTCAGTCATTGAACAGTGGCCGCACAGAACTGTCTGTTCACACAATGATTGTCTGTCACTGCAAAGACCGGAGCAGAAGCAGAGCTGTACAGAGCGCAGAAGGCCTCCGAGGATGCCCGGGAACGCGGTAAGGTGAGTTAATATTTATTATTTTACACTATAATCATCAGCCATTGGGCACGCAACACTATTACATGTAGCGATGTGCAGTCGGCACCTGATGATTTTAGGTCTGAACCTAAAGAAAGGGTCAGCTGATGATCGGTTCATCGGCTGATCGTTCTCTTTATTACACAGAGCAATAATCAGCCAATTTGGCCGATTATCGTTCCGTGTAATAGGGCCCTTATGACCCTAACAGATGTAAACAATCCCTTAAAATGTCCCTTTAATGGTTGTTTCTTTTCTGGGGTTCAGATCAGGCATGCTGAGCAGTCAGATTGGTGTGGCAACCATTCAACGCTCTGCATGTTTATTACATATTGACTCAAGCGCCATCAGATAACCCCACCAACTTGATTGCCCGGCGTGGGGCTATGTCTGTCCATGTCTGCTCTGAACCATTGGAGGGACAATTCACTGTAGCTGGTAAATGTTATAGAAATCATCATACGTATAAGTTATTTGATAGTATTTAGAATGGAAAATACTTTTTTAATCCCAGAAGATGGCGACAGGATTTGACAGGAAGTCTCTCTAGATTTCCAAATTGTGAAGAAGTAAAGAATGGCACAAACCATTCTTCAGGAGTTGCGACCTTTGGAGAATTGTACAATTTTCTGTAACAAATGGAACTAAGCTGCTATATCAGACACAAACTAAGGATAAGAGGGGCGTTTTTTTTAGGGGGGAAACGGACACGATTTTCTATTCCTTCATAACCCCTTCCATTGCAATTTTTTAATTCTGTAAATGGCCATTAGCAAAGACAAAGGCATTATTTGTTTTATCTCCCTATTGCGTATCTGCCTGTGTCTGCAGCTCTGTACCTGGTACAGACCTGACGAATTCCTGTTAACCGATGTCCTGCAGGTGGCAGCAGCAGACAGTGACTCTGCTTCTTACCGCAGCCCAAGAGCGCCTTTGTACACAATGTATTTTTACAGCGCATTTTGGAGCATATTAGGCAAACAATGCATGTCCCATTGTATTCAGAAGAAATATCCAGATGACATTGTGAACGTTTTTGGTGCCTGTTTCAGACACGTCAGGTATTTCATGTGTTTTTTGTGCAGAGAATGTGTGAGAATGATAATAATCAGTCTGATAATAATCAGCAGACCCACACTACTCTGATACCTTCACAGTGCTTTCTTTTGCCACTCATAAACTCTCTATAAACATTGTATATCCATAAGGCAAAGTATATAGAAAAAAATGAGATGGCACTTATCAGGTTTGTGACCAAAAAGACTTCTTTATTTATTGCTAGTGCCATCTAATTTTTATATATGCTTTGCCTTTTAGAGAATGAGAACAATCTGCAACAAAGCATGCGATCATAATGGCTTGAGTTGCACCATTTCCATAACTATTATTCACCATAATGGACTATGACCCCATGTGCAATACAACCTGTCACACTGGGAATAAGGGACAATGAACTGTGCCCCATCTGATGCACATGTAAAATGGTGGGTTGACCCGGATGAATAAACAGTTCTGGTATTTAGGGTTCAAAAATCAATAGTTATTGTTATACAATATGCAGATTTGTTATTACATGTAAACCTGGCAGTGGAGTGGCAACATCATGGTTGCCTCTCTGTCTTCTCTCTTGGCAGAGTCAAAGGAAGAGCCGTCTCTGCTGTGTTCAGAGCAGGAAGGAGAAGAGTCGTCCTCAGACTACAGCAAAGTGATGGGAGCCAGACAGAGAGATGAACTGGAGGGATCAGACCCCAGAGAATTCACCCATAATGCCCCTAAGAGTGGGGTAGCTGATGGTGGGCACTGCCAGCTGGGTCTTCTGAGAGTATGTGGGCCTCTGGCTGAAGATTCTATGGGCAAATGCTATGGTAGATACAGTACAGAGGCTTCCCAGGAGCCCCATTTCTATACTGCAGGGGGACAGTCCCAACCACTGAACCTAAAAATGGGGGTCAACTTCCCAACAAGGGCCTCCATCCCCCGACGCTCAGCTCGGTGCGCAGCCTCGTGTAAGTTGCCTGCCTTTGTATACGATACAGGACCAGAAGGAGAGCAACCAAAGAAAGACCAGGGAGAAAGTGTTGATGACATGAGAGCACCATGCAGGAAGAAGAGCCGAACGCTATACAATGTTGGTGAGATCTGAGGGGGTTGGGTATTTTACTCCCATCTGTTACCTGTTAAAGTGTCACTGTTGTTTTAAAAAAACTTTTGACATGTCATTGAGGAGAATGAGCCGCGAGAACACCTCTTCCTGGTCCATTCCCTTCTCTGAGTTTGAAAAAAAAAAAAGTCCATCTCATATGGAAGTCTGTGGAGCCTGACTCTTTTTTTCTTAGGCAGAGTGGGGAGAGGACTTGGCAGGAGCGGGCGGCTATTTAAACTTGCCGCCGTGCTCCTGCTCCACTCAGCTGCGGGGGACACCCTGTAAAGAAGTGGGGAATCCCATCATAATGATGGGATTCCCCACTTCTTTACAGGGTGTCCCCGGCACCTGAGAGGAGCAGGAGCACGGTGGCAAGTTTAAATAGCCGCCTGCTCTTGCCTCTCACTGCAGGGACTCCCTGTAAGGACTCTGGCCGCACTGCTCCCCGCACTGACCTGTGTCTGTCTGCACTGACCTGCGTCTCTCCCCCGCCCCACCGGCCAGGAGCGCTTCCTATGCTTACCCAGCCTGTGCTGTAGCGCCCGCAGCCTCGCTCACCACCTTCTTAGCTTCTTGCTCCCTCTGCTCCCCGCCGCCTCTGCAGGGTGAAGGAGAGTCTGCAGAGGCGGCAGGGAGCAGCGGCTTCTTTACAGAGCGTCCCCGCAGTGAGAGGCAGGAGCAGGCGGCTATTTAAACTTGCCTCCGTGCTCCTGCTCCTCTCAGCTGTCGGGGACACCCTGTAAAGAAGTGGGGAATCCCATCATTATGATGGGATTCCCCACTTCTTTACAGGGTGTCTCCTGCAGCTGAGTGGAGCAGGAGCACGGCGGCAAATTTAAATAGCCGCCCTCTCCTGCCTATCACAGTTGCGGGGGATATGGAGTGTTTGAAGTGGATATTGAGTGTAAGAACCAATTAACCAGTTTACATCGTTCCCTATGGGAACTGACAGCTTAGTTCTCGAACTGCTCGGTTCTGTAACAGCCTTCCAGAACCAATTATGTTCGAGAACCGAGGTACCACTGTACTATAATACTGCCCCCTATATACAGGAATATAACTACTATAATACTGCTTCCTATGTACAAGAGTATAACACTATACCTTGCACTATTGTGTAGACCAGTTGCAGGAACTGGAACGAATATTCATGGAGGATCATTACCCGGACAATGAGAAGAGACGGGAAATAGCAGAAATGATTGGAGTCACTCCACAGAGTATAATGGTAAGTCTCATGCTTGATTATTTAGCTAAACACTGACATTGTTGGGGAATATGGGGTACAGTGGATAAAGGTTCTGGATAGTTATTGTTACATGTCTGAATTACATCATGGTTGTATCTTTCTGGTCTCATCTTTTTATTGATGTTAGTTTTACATCTCCAGCAGGAACCTTTTTATGGTTACATTGCATCACACACAACAGATTAAGCAACTATGCAAAATTCCCTCCTGCTTTGTGCCTAGAGCCTCTACTAGCTTGAACCATGTGTCTGCTTGTTTATACCGCAAGCAAACCTCATGTAGTGTGATCTTGCTGTGTTACCTTTCTCATAATGTATGCCTTTGGTAAAGCTAAGTAATAGACAGTACTCTTTATCTTTTCTGCATTGCTTTCAGATTTGGTTTCAGAACCGGCGAGCTAAATGGCACAGAGCTGAAAAATTATCCAGTAAGGGTGACGTGAAGCCAGTAGCGGAACAGAGAGATGAACTGGAGGGATCAGATCCCGGAGAATTCTCCCTTAATGCCCCTGAGAGTGGGGCAGCTGATGGTGGGCACTGCCAGCTCGGTCTTCTGACAGTATCTGGGCCTCTGGCTGATGACTCTATGGGCGGATTGTATGGTAGATACAGTAAAGAAGCTTCCCAGGAGCCCCATTTCTATACTGAAGGGGGACAGTCCCAACCAATGAACCTGAAACTGGGGGAAAACCTCCTAACAACGGACCCTATTACCCGACGCTCTGTTCGGTGCACAGCCACGTATAAGCTGCCAGCCTTTGTAAATGATACAGGACCAGGAGGAGAGCGACCAAAGTCCAAATACCAGGGAGAAAGTGTTGATGACATGACAGCACCATGCAGGAAGAAGAGCCGAACGCTATACAATGTTGGTGAGAGATGTGAGGGGGTTGGGTATTTCATTACCATCAATTACATGTTATAGGGCACTTTGAGTCACTGTTGATGTATACAACTTCAATACTGCCCTATATAGACTAGAATATAAATATTACAATATTTCTTTCTAGAATATATAATATATAATACTGCTCCAATATACAAAAATATTACTATTATACTGCCCCCTATATACAGGAATATAACTACTATAATACTGCTACTATATACAAGAATATACCTACTATAACACTGCCCCTATATACAAGAATATAACTACTATAATACTGCTCCTATATACATGAATATAACTACTATAATACTGCTCCTATATACAGGAATATAACTACTATAATGTATAAAATAGAAAATAAGTCCAAGCACTCACCGGATGAAGGGATCTCTTTGTGCGTTTATTCAGACATCACAGGGAGGGAGCGGTGACAAGGGTGCGGGAGCGTGTAGCAGACAACTGTTTCGCGCCTCAGCGCTTTGTCAAGTCTTACATCACTACCGGGGGAGGGTAGTTTAAATAGGTTACATCATGCATATGCAAATAGTATTCAAAATAGGTGAAAACAAAAAATGTGTTACATACAAGTACAAATTATCTCACAAGAAAACACTCCAATCATTCCTCTCATTGAGGCCATTGGGACCGGTCGCATCTAGAGTGGCAATCCATGTTGCCTCTCTCCTGAGGAGGTACTGATGTCTGTCTCCTCCCCTATCAGGTTGATCCACCTTCTCTAAGCCCAGAAAACGCAGGGAGCTGGTGTCACCTTTGTGGACAGAATGCTCTATACACATGCTCTATAAGGCGGGGAACGCCTTTCCCAGTCCTAACTGAATTTGTACTTGTATGTAACACATTTTTTGTTTTCACCTATTTTGAATACTATTTGCATATGCATGATGTAACCTATTTAAACTACCCTCCCCCGGTAGTGATGTAAGACTTGACAAAGCGCTGAGGCGCGAAACAGTTGTCTGCTACACGCTCCCGCACCCTTGTCACCGCTCCCTCCCTGTGATGTCTGAATAAACACACAAAGAGATCCCTTCATCCGGTGAGTGCTTGGACTTATTTTCTATTTTATACACCGTACTGCCCTTGTCTCTGTTCGAGCACCACGGCTACTTACCAGTGCAGTTTATTAGCCCTTAATCCGACTCCAGCGCACAGCTACTGATTGAGCAGTATTCAGACAGTGCCGGCACCTGTATCTTCCTGAAGCATAACTACTATAATACTGCTCCTATATACAGGAATATAACTCCTATATACAGGAATATAACTACTATAATACTGCTACTATATACAAGAATATACCTACTATAACACTGCCCTCTATATACAAGAATATAACTACTATCATACTGCTCCTATGTACAAGAATATACCTACTATAATACTGCTCCTATATACAGGAATATAACTACTATAATACTGCTCCTATATACAGGGATATAACTACTGTAATACTGCTCCTATATACAAGAATATAACTACTATAATACTGCCCTTATATACAGGAATATAACTACTATAATACTGCTCCTATATACAAGAATATAACTACTATAATACTGCTTCTATATACAGGAATATAACTACTATAATACTGCCCCCTATATACAGGAATATAACTACTATAATACTGCTCCTATATACAGGGATATAACTACTATAATACTGCTCCTATATACAGGGATATAACTACTATAATACTGCTCCTATATACAAGAATATAACTACTATAATACTGCTCCTATATACAAGAATATAACTGCTATAATACTGCTCCTATATACAGGAATATACCTACTATAATACTGCTCCTATATACAGGAATATAACTACTATAACACTGCCCCTATATACAAGAATATAACTACTATAATACTGCCCCCTATATACAAGAATATAACTACTATAATACGGTTCAGGGAAGAAAAAGAGTGCTGCACCTCACACCTATGGCTGATACCTCTCGGCTGTATAGAAAACATCAGAATTCTGTATGTGAATTGATCAAGCCATACTGCCCCATGTACCGCGTGCAGGTATCTGATACACATGGGTCCCCATGCCACAGGACCAGACCCCGCCGGTGGTGCTGGCTGGGTTTTGGTGTGGCATTTTTGGGTCTGGTTCTGTGGCATGGGGGTTGCAGGGCTGTTCCATGGCCTCCCTTCCCTGACTGTGCACGACTGCGGGGGTGGTGGTCGCTGACCGGCACAGTGTGGACTTAGTGTAGGGACCCGTGTGTATCAGATACCTGCACGCGGTACATGGGGCAGTATGGCTTGATCAATTCACATACAGAATTCTGATGTTTTCTATACAGCCGAGAGGTATCAGCCATAGGTGTGAGGTGCAGCACTCTTTTTCTTCCCTGAACCGTATTATAGTAGTTATATTCTTGTATATAGGGGGCAGTATTATAGTAGTTATATTCTTGGATATAGGGGCAGTGTTATAGTAGTTATATTCCTGTATATAGTAGCAGTATTATAGCAGTTATATTCTTGTATATAGGAGCAGTATTATAGTAGTTATATTCTTGTATATAGGAGCAGTATTATAGTAGTTATATCCCTGTATATAGGAGCAGTATTACAGTAGTTATATCCCTGTATATAGGAGCAGTATTATAGTAGTTATATTCCTGTATATAGGAGCAGTATTATAGTAGGTATATTCTTGTACATAGGAGCAGTATGATAGTAGTTATATTCTTGTATATAGAGGGCAGTGTTATAGTAGGTATATTCTTGTATATAGTAGCAGTATTATAGTAGTTATGGTGGTCGCTGACCGGCACAGTGTGGACTTAGTGTAGGGACCCGTGTGTATCAGATACCTGCACGCGGTACATGGGGCAGTATGGCTTGATCAATTCACATACAGAATTCTGATGTTTTTTATGCAGCTGAGAGGCACTAGTGTCAGCCGTAAGTGTGAGGTGCAGCGCTCTTTTTCTTCCCTGAACCGTATAACTACTATAATACTGCCCCTATATAAAAGAATATTACCACTATAAGGGTGCCTTCACACGTACCAAATCCGCAGCGGATTACACGCTGCGAGCTTGCAGAATTTTTATTCCGCTGCAGATATGTGACCCGGACCCTTTAACCCCCCTCATCCCGCTGCCCGCAGCATACATTACCTGCTCGGCGCCGTGGCTGTGTAAGGCTCCCGGCGGTCCCCATCAGCCAATCAGTGCACGGCAGCAATCAGCCAATCGGTCATTTGTTGGCCAATCAAGGTTTGACATGATTAAACATCCTCATTTGCCAGCTGCCCGTATTCCAGTGTAATAGGGGACATGCAGCCAATAAATGATAGACGGTAAAAGGCACATGAACAAGCCAAGGATTGTCCATGCTGCTCTGCTCACAAGATTACTAAGTCATCTCTAGGCTCTTAAAAGGAACTACGATCTAGTTGTTCTTCTTAGATCAGAAAATAATCTGCCCAATCAATACCACCCAATAAGAACTCCCTAAACTAAGGATTTGATACTGTTACAATGGTATCTAGTCCAGAATATCCTCTGTGAGGTAAACACATCAGCCTGTCCTAATTGATACATTTTATTTGCAGTACATCCCATAAAGCTATTTATACAGCTTGGTATCCCTTACCTGCACTAATACACTGTAGAAATACAGAGTATATATGTCAAACCCTCAGCTGTGTGTGGGATGAGGTCTGTACAGATGTATACATGAAGGTTTCCATTCACTGAAAGGAAGCACAGATTTTGCCCATTAGAAGATCATAAAGCATATTATCAAGTTGCAGAACTCTATTGACCTAGTGACATAGCTTAATTTACATAAAACTAAAAAATTCCCTTTTCTTGTTTCCAAGTATGTTCTGAGCTCAGAGCGTGCCTCATCTGCCTGGCAGACAATAGCTGATTGTCCTACACAATGAGCGACTGTCAGCAGCGGTGATGGGAAGCTCCCTCCATGATGAGTCCTGACCCGTCTGATACAGCCAATGCCAATGTGTGTAAACATTTCCTGTCTGTGGAGGGAGACACAATAAATGCAGGAAGGGAGACAATAGACTGTATGGAAACAAAGTTGCCTATTCACAGGCAGAAATCTAAAGAGGGATTAAAACAAAGCAAATTTATAAAGTAAAAAGATAGGATTAGACTATGAGCGGACCGGGTTCGAATCGATCCGAACCCGAACGTTCGGTATTTGATTAGCTGGGGCTGCTGAACTTGGATAAAGCTCTAAGGTTGTCTGGAAAACATGGATACAGCCAATGACTATATCCATGATTTCCTTATAGCCTTAGGGCTTTATCCAACTTCAGCAGCCACCGCTAATAAAATGCCGAAAGTTCGGGTTCGGATCGACTCGAGCATGCTCCAGGTTCACTCATCTCTAGTTTAGACATAAACCTGACAAAAGTAAAATGTTACATTCTGCAACATTATAAAATGCCCTGTTCCAGTTCCTCCTCATTTAGCAGTATCTGTTCGCTGTATGTCAAAGGAAACATTTTAGGATCCTATTACACAGGCCAATGATCAATATTGTAATTGATCGCCGATTTGCCATTAGATCGTTTCGCAAGGGCTGCACGGACATCACTAGCGATGTCCATGCGGCCCTTGCCCAAACAGTTAATACTTTACCTGTCAGGCCGCTCAGAAGCTGTAGTGCGTGGTGCCAGGTCGCATACAGAGCATAGGAGAAGACCAGGAGGAACAGGTAAAGTATTAACTGTTTGGGCAATTGTCAGCTGTTGGCCGTGCATTGCTCTTACACGTAGAGATGTGTGGTGGACAGACGATGATTTTAGGTCCGGGCCTAAAAAACGATCAACCAATAATCGCTTTAAAGACTGATCGCTATCCCTATTACATGGAGCCATAAACAGCAGAATCGGGCTCATTGAGACGATTATCACTCAGTGTAATAGGGCTCTTACTCTACTCTTCTGGTTCCCTGCGGTTGCAGAAGTTGGATGCAGCCCTAGGGAGTCCTGGAAAACATGGATACCACTGTAGGCCACAGGCTGTATCTATGTATTCCTGGCCGCCCTAGGGCGTACATCTTCTGCAGACGCAGGGAATGAAACGTTAAGTGTTTGGGTTGGGACAACTTCACTGAACCCTAACATTTTGACAGATTTTATCAACATTAGTAGGCAAAATAGAAACCTTTTTGTTATGGCACGTTCACACAACGTATCTTTTGTATTAATCATGGCCGTGGTTGCAAATTGCAACAACGGCTGTGATTAATACAAAAGATACATTGCCATAGAAGTCACTGGGATTCCAACCAGCCGCACAAAAAACTAACAGGTCAGCCGCACAGACCTGTCAGTTCACACAATGGAGCGTGCGGCTCTGGCTGCACTCTCCATTGTGTGCAATAGTGGATTGGGATGCGGGCACACACGGATGCGGATAGCCCGGCCGATACTGCACTAGTGGTCGGGATAAACTTCACTGACACTGGCTGTGTCACAACGGCCGGTGTCATACGTTGTGTATAACACAAAGTTGTGTATGCTAATTAGGCTTGAGTGCCCAGAGGATGTCATCCAGCATAGTAAGGTTGGTTTACCCCATGACTTCTTTATTTAGTGGCTGACAGTGAAACAAGGTAAGATGATTCAAGTGGGCCATTGGGCTGTGATAGACAGGACAGAAGCTAGTCCCACCTGGGGTCTAATCCCCATCTATAACCTAGGCTTGTTTGTAGCTGGTTTCTATTCGATGAATTGGTCCGTTTGTCTACATCACACTTGCTGAAACTCCCGCGGGGCCCCCCCCCCCCCAAAAAAAAAAAACACAGACACACACAGACACCATACTCACTATCCCTCCAGTGATGATCGCCACTCGATTCGCTCGCCGTCTGCCTCTCAGTCACCGCCGTTCCGCTGTCCAGCGATGTCTCTCACTTCCGGGTCCAGGGGATGGAAAAGGCTGCCAGTGCGCTTGTGCACCGGCAGCCTTTTCATTGGCTGCAGCGCATCACATGGCTTCCAGCAAGCTCAGCCATTTAGGGCTGAGCAAGCTGGAAGCCATGTGATGCGCTCCAGCCAATGAAAAGGCTGCTGGTGCGCATGTGCATTATATATCTTTGTAATGTGTGTTAAATAAGCAGCCGACATCACTCTCCCAATTCTTACCTAAGAATTACCTTAATTCTTACCTTACCTTACCTCTCTATATACACTACCGTTCAAAAGTTTGGGGTCACATTGAAATGTCCTTATTTTTGAAGGAAAAGCACTGTACTTTTCAATGAAGATAACTTTAAACTAGTCCTAACTTTAAACAAATACACTGTATACATTGCTAATGTGGTAAATGACTATTCTAGCTGCAAATGTCTGGTTTTTGGTGCAATATCTACATAGGTGTATAGAGGCCCATTTCCAGCAACTATCACTCCAGTGTTCTAATGGAACAATGTGTTTGCTCATTGGCTCAGAAGGCTAATTGATGATTAGAAAACCCTTGTGCAATCATGTTCACACATCTGAAAACTATCTAGCTCGTTACAGAAGCTACAAAACTGACCTTCCTTTGAGCAGATTGTGTTTCTAGAGCATCACATTTGTGGGGTCAATTAAACGCGACAGTCTATTCTTGTTCTTAGAAATGAAGGCTATTCCATGCGAGAAATTGCTAAGAAATTGAAGATTTCCTACAACGGTGTGTACTACTCCCTTCAGAGGACAGCACAAACAGGCTCTAACCAGAGTAGAAAAAGAAGTGGGAGACCACATTGCACAAATAAGCAAGAAGATAAGCAAATTAGAGTCTCTAGTTTCAGAAACAGACGCCTCCAGGTCCCCAACTGGCATCTTCATTAAATAGTACCCGCAAAACACCAGTGTCAACATCTAAAGTGAAGAGGCGGCTGCCGGATTTTGGGCTTCAGGGCAGAGTGGCAAAGAAAAAGCCATATCTGAGACTGGCCAATAAAAGAAAAAGATTAAGATGGGCAAAAGAACACAGACATTGGACAGAGGAAGACTGGAAAAAAGTGTTGTGGACGGATGAATCCAAGTTTGAGGTGTTTGGATCACAAAGAAGAACGTTTGTGAGACGCAGAACAAATGAAAAGATGCTGGAAGAATGCCTGACGCCATCTGTTAAGCATGGTGGAGGTCATGTGATGGTCTGGGGTTGGTGCTGGTAAGGTGGGAGATTTGTACAGGGTAAAAGGGATTCTGAATAAGGAAGGCTATCACTCTGCACCGCCATGCCATACCCAGTGGACAGCGCTTGGTTGGAGCCAATTTCATCCTACAACAGGACAATGACCCTAAACACACCTCCAAATTGTGCAAGAACTATTTCCAGCAGAAGCAGCAGCTGGTATTCTATCATAGGTAATGGAGTGGCCAGCGCAGTCACCAGATCACCACCCCATTGAGCTGTTGTGGGAGCAGCTTGACCGTATGGTACGCCAGAAGTGCCCATCCAACCAATCCAACTTGTGGGAGCTGCTTCTAGAAGCGTGGGGGGCAATTTCTCCAGCTCACCCCAACAGATTAATAGCTAGAATGCCAAAGGTGTGCAATGCTGGAATTGCTGCAAAAGGAGGATTCTTTGACGAAAGCAAAGTGTGATGTAAGAACAATGTTATTTCACATACAAATCATTATTTCTAACCTTGTCAATGTCTTGACTCTATTTTCTATTCATTTCACAACGTATGGTGGTGAATAAGTGTGACTTTTCATGGAAAACACAAAATTGTTTGGGTGACCCCAAACTTTTGAACGGTAGTTTATATAAGTTTGAATCTGGGGCTAGGAGCAGAGTAGACAAGGGGGAAAGGTGGGGGGGATTGGTGAGTGCATATATGCTTTATGTTATTTGTATTTTTTATGGGATTGCTGGAGTTCTCCTTTAAGTTCCCAGAGCTTAGGCTGCCAGTCAAGTGTGAATAGCTGGGTAGAGAGTGGAAGCAGCTTGACTAAATGCCGGGAGCTGTGTTATCGAGAGTGAGCATTAAAGGACAACTCCGGCGATTTTCTTTTTTAGCTTATTTAACACACATTACAAAGTTATATAACTTTGCAATGTGTGTAAATAAGCTGTGTGCCCCCCCCCCAGAAGTTAAATAAAGCTTAAATACCCAATTACAGTCCACCCCGTCCTCTTCTCCCGGTCGCCATTTTGTGGCGATGTCGTCACAGCAGGGGCGGTCCTGGTCTCCTTTCTCCTCGGCGTCTTCTGGTAAAGTAAATGGGACATGAAAAGGCTGCTGGTGCACTTGCGCACCAGCATCCTTTTTATTGGCTGGACCGCATCACATGGCTTCCACCTTGCTGAGCCCTGATTGGCTGAGCTTGCTGGAAGCCATATGATACACTCCAGCAATTGAAAAACGCACCAGCAGCCTTTTCTCTCCCATTCACTTCACTTGAACCCGGAAGTGAGAAAGTGCAGAATACTTTGGCCGGAGGCGACAGAGTAGCGGCCAGCGGGAGATTAAAGTGGCCATCGTCACCGGAGGGATGGTAAGTATGAAGTGTGTGTGTGTGTGTTTTTTGTTTAGGTCCCGCCGGAGTTGTCCTTTAAACATGGATTCTTTAAATTGCCGCCCTGCCAGAAACTCCTAGATAGAGTGATGTGCCTGGCAACTATAAGGTACTAAGGCCAAGTCATACTCCCTCAGAGGTTCCCCTTAATACCTTGAAAGCCCCTTACTTACAGAACGTACCCTGACATAGTTTATAAATGTAAACTGCTCTAGAATTAAGGCCCTATTCCACTGAACTTTTTCGAACGATTATCGTTCATAAAATCGTTCAAACGACCGCTCGTTAACGATATTCGTTCTGTGGAATAGCTGTAAACGAGCGAACGACAACAGCGAAATCGTCGTTGAGTCGTTCACTATTTTTTTTTCAACATGTTGAAAAAAAATCGTTGGTCTTTCAACAATAATTCGCTGATCTTTTCGTTGAATAAAAAAATCTTTCAGTCGTTCTTGAAATGTCTTCCTACATTTCCCCACGTTTTAAACGACCATGTAAAATCGTTACACTACAGATATCGTTCACGTTCCCACACGTATTATGTGTTATCGTTCGCTTAAAAAAATCGTTAAGTGCTCGTTAACGAGCGGTCGTTGGAGCGATTCTATGAACGATAATCGTTCCGTGAAATAGGGCTATAAATCAGGCTTTAAAATAAATAATATATGTAATTTAAACATCCTGAATGCTAAATTTGTAGAAAGGTTTTCTTATATTAAATTATTATTATTTAATAATCTTACAAAGCTTGATCTTGCAAATATCTTTATGTTTATTGTGTATTACACCCTATTCAAATCCTGAACTTAGACACTTATACCCTCCACAATGCACCATAGTGAACCAGCAGAGGGCAGCAGTAGGATGTGTAATCCTGTAGCCTGGGGACTAACAGCAAGACAGCAAAATTGTGAATATTCTGGATACATGGTAGAAATTTAGTTTAATGTGGCTCTAATCTAAGGTATTAGATAGAGCAGGGGTGTCAAGTGGCCCTACAGCTGTTCCAAAACTACAATTCCCATCATGCTTGGACAGCTAAAGCTTTAGCCTTAGATTAACTAAACTGAAACAAGTCCAGCAGCGATGAGGCAGGCACCTCCCCGGCCCCCTGGTCTCTTCTGATGTACATCTTGTCCAAACCAGTATAAGAAGCAGTAAGTGAGGTTGTCATGAGGCCTCTATGTTCTGTACAGTATTCTGTAGTCATCTTATCTTTGGGACCACTACAGAAAAGGTGTGATGGAAAGTAATGTACATTTGTATGCAGTTATGTACATACTATATTTACTGTCCTATATGTTGCTTTCTTCTAGGTCGTGACAAAGACCCCACAGCCTCCATGTGACTCCTCTACCAGATCTGAGCTACACAATTGTTTTCTTTGTGCACAAAGACATAAGGCAGCCTATCGTTTTTCATTAGGTTTTGAGTGGTTTCAGATTCTTTGTGTTTCTATAGTATCTCAATAAAGACACATTTGTTGAAGTTTTGACAAATCTGCTTCTATTTTCTACTACAACCTCAAGACCTCTAGTTGTGCAAAGAAGTTTTTAGACAATTATTGAGAATAGCATGTAAGCTTTGCCCCCAAATACCAGTGATGCCCCCACTATGACAGCTAGATTGCCTCCTATAAAGTGCATATGAATACTGCCACCAATCTGTGCCTTGAAAATGCCCGATTGGAGACCCAGCAATAGGGTGTTCCATTATAATCTTCTATGGTCTCAGTAAGAGTGCCAATGTATCTAGTGGTTTTTGGCACACGCCATTTTGCATGTAGTTTTTCACTTGTAGAAGTCGCAAAGGGGAATTTCTCATTCTGGTTTTGAGAAAAAATTATTTTGTGTGTACTCAGAAAAATCCTTTTCTTTGGGGGGGGGCACAGGCACAGTGGGTATAAGCTGGTGCCAATATGAAGCGACACTGAGCTCAAAATAGAAGTGCTAGTTCTTCCTACCAGCCTATAACTCTTTATAGGCAGTAAGCTAAGCACAACAGAACATATTAAAAAATGAACAAATGAAAATAACCCCAAAAACTAACGGAGTCTGGAAACTAACCATCCTAAATGCAGAGGACAAGCTAAACAACCAAGTAAAAATTAAAGGAGAGTGCTGTGTCTTCCTATGAACATTAACAAGAAAAGGATTTTATGGTGAGCACTCACAAAACGCCTGTTCTGTAGATATTAAAAAATGAGGATCTTAGCAAACTATTTGGTCAAACAGAGTGTACCATGTCACCACGTTAAGGTGTCCTCAGAGACATGGTCCCTACTCTGTTTGATCAACTTACACACCAGTAGAGCAGAAGCTATGTAACGTATGGCCCAAGAAGCACTCGCCACTTTGGTGGAATGAATGGTAATGCAGAAGGGGAGCGCCCTACTCTTGGCACAGTAGGCTTCACCAATGGTCAGTTTAATGGTGCACAATAGTTGCCTTGGAGGCTGCCAGACCCTTTGCACAAGATTTACTTTGGGAATAATTAACGTCTCTTACCGGTGAATGAAAGGAGAGACCCCCTAGTCCGGAGAGCCCAGACGACATCAAGCTTGTAGAGCAGGGGTGGGGAACCTCCGGCCCGCGGGCCGCATCCGGCCCCTGAGACCTCCCGATGCGGCCCGCGGCCCGCAGCTCCCCTGTGATGCTCGCCGCTCTGCTGGGGAAGAAGCCGGCATACACCGCATCCTCCGGTGTCTGTGACAGCTGGCGGACACCGGAGGATGCTGTCTGTGCCGGCTTCTTCCCCAGCAGAGCGGCGCGTGTCTTTAGTCTCTTGCGGGCCGCGCGCGATGACGTCATTTCATCGCGCGCCGCCTGCTGGAGAAGACCGGCACAGAGGACCTGGGAGAGAAGAGGACCTGGACTGCGTGGGAGCGGAGGTAAGGTGAGTGGGATGTTTATTTTTTTATTTGGGGGTTAGCTAGGATCCCAGGGACATGACTGATGGGGGGGGACAACTAGGCTACCAGAGACATGACTGATGGGGGGGACAACTAGGCTACCAGGGACATGACTGATGGGGGGATAACTAGGCCACCAGGGACATGACTGATGGGGGAGACAACTAGGCTACCAGAGACATGACTGATGGGGGGGGGGGGGACAACTAGGCTACCAGGGACATGACTGATGGGGGGATAACTAGGCCACCAGGGACATGACTGATGGGGGAGACAACTAGGCTACCAGAGACATGACTGATGGGGGGGGGGGGACAACTAGGCTACCAGGGACATGACTGATGGGGGGGGACAACTAGGCTACCAGGGACATGACTGATGGGGGGGGACAACTAGGCTACCAGGGACATGACTGATGGGGGGGGACAACTAGGCTACCAGAGACATGACTGATGGGGGGGGACAACTAGGCTACCAGGGACATGACTGATGGGGGGGACAACTAGGCTACCAGGGACATGACTGATGGGGGGATAACTAGGCTACCAGGGACATGACTTGGGGGTTAACTAGACTACAAGGGGCATCACTGGGGGTTAACTACAATAGCAGGGGCACTAGGGGAACAATACTATGCCTTGTCCTGGGTGCTGCAAACCCCCGCTACTAACTGCCGCGCACGGTATGCGGCCCTCGAATGATTTTATTAATGCCCGACCGGCCCTCGACATGGAAAAGGTTCCCCACCCCTGTTGTAGAGGGAGTCTTCCCTTGGATGAGAGGCAGGGGCAGGCAGAATGAAGGCAAGACGATATCCTTATTTAGATGAAAGGATAATGGAACCTTGGGGAGCGAGTAGGAGACTGGGCAAAGAACAACCTTGTCCTGGTGTGAAGGATCAGGAAGGGAGAACGGCAGGGCAAGGGCGCCAACTCTGAGACCCTCGAGCTAGGTAATTCCCCTACCTTCCAGGTCAGAAGGCACATGTAAATATGATAAAGCGGAGAAGAAATACCTGATGGAGATGCCTGGATTCACACCAAGCAAAGAAAGTTTCCCATGTTCGATGATAAAGCTGTGAAGAAAACGGCTTCCAATCCCTTAGCATGGTTTGGACGTATCCAGGAGGTATCCAGGATCATCCCTAGAAAATAGATTCTTTGAGAAGTAATGAAAAAAGATTTAGGGTGTTTGATTAACCACCAAAATGTGGAAAGAGTGTCCAAGACAATGTTGAGCCGGCCAGGTTCTTCATCCTGGAGGGCGTTTTTAACAAGATGTCCAAGTACTGAACAACTGAAATCTATTCAACTTCAACTATTACCAGTTTGTGTCCCTGCCTTTCGGCCTTTTCACAGCTACCAGGATCGTCACTAAGGTCCTCCCTACTGTGATGGCTCTGCTCTGTGTTTCTCCCCGAGTCCGCGCGCACCAGCTTTAGAGTGGCCTGTCTCAGCTGACAGGCCGCTCAGCCAATCACTGGCCGGGACCGCCGCGGCCAGTGATTGGCTGAGTGCCCTGTCAGCTGACACAGGCCACTCTGAAGCTAGAGCGCGTGGACCCAGGGAGAAGCACAGAGGAAGAGGAGCCCTGCCACCTGGACAGGTAATGTATAACGTTTAAACAAGAGCTGCAAGGACATCGGTAACGAGGTAATAGGCCCAGTAAACGAGCGCCGATCTAGCTCGTTTGCATTTATTATCAGGCCCCCATCGGCCCGTCTAATAGTACCCAAAACCTCTCCTGCTCTGGACAGTTTCTGTCTCAGACAGAGAAGTCAGCAGAGAGCCCTTTGTCAGACTGTAAAGAATACACCACTTCCTGTAGGACATATAGCAGCTGATAAGTACCGGAAGACTGGAGATTTTTAAAGAAGTAAAGTAAATTACAAATCTATGTAAGGGTAGCTTCACACCTACCGTATCGCAGCAGAAAATCTGCCGCGGATCGCCGCAGCAGATTTAGATAAATAAATAAACACAGCATCAAATACGCACTGTCAAATCCGCTGCGGATCTGCTGCAGATCTGCAGCGGATTTGATGCTGTGTTCATTCATTTAGTTACATCTGCTGCGGATCCGCAGCGGATTTTCTGCTGCGATACGGTAGGTGTGAAGGCACCCTAAGGCTGGGTTCACACTGTGTTTTTGCAATCCGTTTTTCCAAAAAACGGATGCATTTGTGTGCATCTGTTTTGATTAGTGTCAGCTACGTTTTTGTGTCCGTAAAAAAAAAAAAAAAAAAACGTTTTTTTTTTACAATGGAAGTCAATGGAAAAACGGATCCGTTTTTTTTTTTACGGACACAAAATCCTTGCTGACACTAATTTTGTGTACGTTAAAAAAAACTGATCCGTTTTGATCCGGAGGTAAAACTGACTCGTTACATATGTTCCTCAAGTTGTTACAATTACAACGATATGTAACATGTATAACTTTTATATTATGTGATGGCTTGTAAAAAATTCAAACTATTGTTCACAAATATATGTTCCTTAAAATCGCTTCATTCCCAGGCTTATAACGCTTTTATCCTTTGGTCTATGGGGCTGTGTCAGGTGTCATTTTTGTGCCATGATGTGTTCTTTCTATCGGTACCTTGATTGCGCATATGCGACTTTTTTTTTTAAACTTTTACACTTATACTAGAAGCCCCCATGGGGGACTTCTAGTATAAGCACACTGATCTCTCATTGCGATCTATGCTGCATAGTAATACAGCATAGATTGATAGTTACATAGTTACATAGTTAATACGGTTGAAAAAAGACACATGTCCATCAAGTTCAACCAAGGAGGGGATGGATACAGGGAAGGGGGAGGGGTGATATGTTCTATAAATATGCATCTATATTATTTTGGTCTAAGAACTTGTCTAGCCCTGTTTTGAAGCCCTCTACTGTTTTTGCTGTGACCAGATCCTGTGGTAGACTGTTCCACAGATTCACAGTTCTCATGGTAAAGAAGGCTTGTCGCCTCCGGAGATTGAACCTTTTTTTCTCCAGGCGGAGGCAGTGCCCTCTTGTCCTTTGAGGGGGTTTTACCTGGAACATCTTTTCCCCATATCTCTTGTAGGGGCCATTTATATATTTAAATAAGTTAATCATATCTCCCCTTAAACGTCTCTTCTCCAGACTAAACAAATGTAATTCTTTTAATCTCTCCTCATAACTAAGATGCTCCATTCCCCTTATTAGTTTAGTTGCCCGTCTTTGTACCCTCTCCAGCTCTAGAACATCCTTTTTATGAATCG
This sequence comes from Dendropsophus ebraccatus, assembly GCF_027789765.1. Classification (NCBI taxonomy): domain Eukaryota; kingdom Metazoa; phylum Chordata; class Amphibia; order Anura; family Hylidae; genus Dendropsophus; species Dendropsophus ebraccatus. The sequence continues at coordinate 13,300,076 of NC_091461.1, forward strand.
GGTTCCAAAACTGGACGGCATACTCCAGATGGGGCCGCACCAAAGCTTTATAAAGCGGTAATATTATATCCCTGTCCCGAGAGTCCATGCCTGTTTTAATGCATGACAATATCCTACTGGCCTTAGAAGCAGCTGACTGACATTGTGTACTGTTCTGTAGTCTATTATCTACAAGTACACCCAGATCCTTCTCCATCAGTGACTCTCCCAGAGTAACTCCCCCCAGGACATATGATGCATGCGGGTTATTAGTACCCAGGTGCATAACTTTACATTTATCCACATTGAACCTCATTTGCCAAGTGGACGCCCAAACACTCAGAGTGTCTAAGTCATCCTGTAACATCTGCACATCCTCCATAGACTGTACTGTACTACAAAGCTTGGTGTCATCTGCAAAGATAGAAACATTGCTGTTAATTCCATTCTCAATATCATTAATAAACAAGTTAAACAGAAGAGGGCCCAGTACTGACCCTTGGGGTACACCACTTATTACCGGGGACCATTCGGAGTAGGAATCATTGACCACCACTCTCTGGGTACGATTATTAAGCCAGTTTTCAATCCAGTTACACATTAAATTTTCCAAACCAATAGACTTTAACTTACCCATCAGACGTCCATGAGGAACTGTGTCAAACGCTTTTGCAAAATCCAGGTACACTATATCCACAGCCGCGCCGCCATCCAGGCTTCTACTTACCTCTTCATAGAAACATATTAGGTTGGTTTGACAGCTTCTGTCCTTAGTAAAACCATGCTGGTTATCACTTATAATACTATTAGCCACTACATACTCCTGGATGTAGTCCCTTATAAGCCCCTCAAATAGTTTCCCCACAATGGACGTTAAGCTTACGGGTCTATAGTTACCTGGGGAAGTTCGAGAGCCCTTTTTGAAGATCGGCATTACATTTGCCTTACGCCAGTCCCTCGGCACAATACCAGTAAGCAAAGAATCACGGAATATTTCATACAAGGGTAGTGAAATTACAGAACTGAGTTCCCTAAGAACTCTGGGGTGCAATCCATCAGGCCCTGGAGCTTTGGTTACATTGAGTTTGTTTAATTTATCTTGGACCATATCTATAGTAAACCAGTTCAGTACATTACATGTGTTAGCAGCACTGGCCCCACCCACCTCAGTACTGGCCCCACCCACCACAGCTCCATCCTCTTTTGTATATACAGAACTGAAGAACCCATTAAGTAACTCAGCTTTCTCCTGATCCCCAGTTATTAATTCCCCGTCGCCATTATTTAGGGGTCCTACATGCTCTGACCTTGGTTTTTTTGCATTAATATATTTGAAGAATTTTTTGGGGTTTCTTTTGCTTTCTATAGCTACCTGCCTTTCATTGTGAATTTTTGCTGCTTTTATTACATTTTTACAGGTTTTGTTGACTTCTTTGTAATGTTTAAATGCTACAGCTGACCCCTCTGATTTATATTTTTTGAATGCCCCTTTTTTCTCATTTATAGCCCTTCTAACCTCGGTTGTAAGCCATGTGGGATTGGATTTTAACCGTTTATATTTGTTACCCATAGGAATATATTTGGCAGTACAGTTATTTAATGTGGATTTGAAGATTTCCCATTTATTAGCTGTATCAGTATGTGATAGCAGCCGCTCCCAGTCTATGCCCTGAAGTTCTGCCCTTAACCCAGGAAAATTGGCCCTTTTAAAATTAAGAGTTTTTGCCCTCCCAACATGTTTTTCTTTTCTACACTTTAAGCTAAAAGTCACTATATTGTGGTCACTATTACCCAGGTGTTCATGGACAGTGACATCCCCAACCAGCTCAGCGTTGTTAGAAATAACCAGATCCAACAAGGCATCACTTCTAGTTGGCTCCTCCACAAACTGGCCCAGAAAATTATCCTGCAGGAGGTTAAGAAATTCCCTCCCCTTTGTGGTTTTAGCTGAACCGTGACCCCAATCTATATCTGGGTAGTTGAGGTCCCCCATTATCACTACTGTTCCCTCCCGGGCAGCCCGCTCTATTTGTCTATTCAACTGGCCATCTACCTCCTCAGTAATGTTGGGGGGTCTATAGATTACACCAAGAATAATTTTTTCACTCTTTACCTCCTTCTGTAGTTCTACCCATAATGCTTCCACATCATCACAGTCATCGTCCACTATTGCATCTTTTACACTCACTTTAATATCATTTCTGACATACAGACATACTCCTCCTCCCCTTCTGCCCACCCGGTCCCTTCTGAACAACGTAAATCCCTGAATATTGACAGCCCAGTCATGTGAGGAGTCCAGCCATGTCTCAGTCACACCAACCACATCAATGGACTCCTCCAGAACCAAGGCCTCCAGCTCCCCCATCTTGCTGGCTAGACTTCTGGCATTAGTTACCATACACTTTATATTACCATTGAGTTTAACCGCTTCATTATAAGAAATGGGAATTATTACTGTGCTGTGGCCACAATCATCCTCACTGTTCATCCGCAACATATGGATCTCCCTATGCACTGTTTTTATCCTCCCCCCACAGGACCCTTCTCCTCCCTCCTCATTGTTCTGTCCCCTCTCTAACCTATCCACCACTATATTACACACTACATTGTCCTCCCTCCACATCCCTAGTTTAAAAACCCCTCCACCCCTTCTAGGATTCTCTCCCCCAGCACAGCGGACCCCCTTCCATTAAGGTGCAAATTATCTGCGGAAAACAGTTTGTACCCCAATGAAAAGTCAGCCCAGTGCTCTAAAAACCCAAACCCTTCTTCTCTACACCACGACTTGAGCCATGCATTTAACTCCCTAAGCTCCCGCTGTCTTTCCTGCGAATGCTTTCCTCGAATGCTTCCGGCTACTGCAGAGTCCAGAGTCGCCTAGGGGTTAAGTATCGGATTGGTATTGAGTATCGAAATAAAAAAGCTGGCATTGGTCTTAAAATTCTGGTATAGTTACATCACTACTGAGGTGTTGGTTAAAAAAAGGAATGGAAATGGTAAAAAGTACACCTGGAAGGGCCAGGTGGCCTGAGGGAGATGAGAGCTGTTTCCTCCTGTGGCATCCTCTGGTTTTGAACAAACGGGAAATGGGGGATCAACTGAAGGGGCCTTAGGGCCCTATTCCATAGTAACGATAATCGTCCGAATCGATTATCGTTTGGTGAAATAGAGAGAACGATCAGCCGATGATCGTGTCATCAGCTGATCGTTCATTTAGGGCCAGACCTAAAATCATCGCTCCCCCACCGCGCATCGCTACGGTTAAATAGCGGTGCGCAGCGGGCGACCGACGATTTGACAGCAGCATCATCATACATTACCTGCAGGTCTTCTCCGCGCTGTCTTCATCCCAGGGTCCCGCGCTCTCTATCTTCTGAATGGCCGGTCAGCTGACGGAGCGCTCAGCCAATCACAGGCCGGGACCGCCGCGGCCTGTGATTGGCTGAATGTGGCCTGTCAGCTGACCGGCCATTCAGAAGATAGAGAGCGCGGGACCAGGGGATGAAGACAGCGTGGAGAAGAAGCCTGGACAGGTAATGTATGCTGCTGCAAGGACATCGGTAACGATGTCCCTGCAGCCCTCGCTCAACGGTCATCGGGCCGTGGAATAGGCCCAGTAAACGAGCGGCGTTCTAGCAGATCGCCGCTCGTTTACATCGTTGATCGGGCCCTCCTCCGCCCGTGGAATAGGACCCTTAGACCAGGCCGGGTGCAGAACAGAGGGATAAGTTTACAGGAGTTACTATGGGAGTTTACAATGAGCATCAGCGCTGGATTCACAGCTTACACTACTCATTACTGCTCTATAATGTCCTCCACGCTGCAGCTACTTCTGAGGGTGTGCTATAAAACTATAGGGGAGCAGGATCCCCTCTTCTGTGTGTATACAGTGTATGGAGACATCATAGCAGCTAGTCTCCTCCTTCTGATGGTGTGCTATACAGATATAGGGGAACAGGATCCCCTCAGCAAATTTTAAGGGACCTTGGCACAGTATACGCATGGTGACCTTACTAGCCCAGATTGAATGCCGCCATTGTGCCCCACTTTTTACATTCAATGACTGTTCAATTTTTTTATGATTTTATTTCTCATAATCTTTGGTTATAAAATAATTACCTGAAGAGTCACCTGATCTACACAATATAACTGTATTTTCCCCTCAGAGACATCCTGCAGCCTTATTATCGCCTCAGGCGGCGGCTGTATTGCCTGCAGGACACATATACAAAGCCTCACTCATCTGATTACACACATTTCTCCTCACACTATCATGAATGGATCCCGTGTGTGCGCTGAGAGGCTTTGAGTATGCCACACTGCCTACAGAACAGATCGCCATTGTCAGATCTAAACTTCCTTCTTCAGCGACGTCCTGAAAACCGCGGGAAGAATAGGAACGGACCAATCAGGAGGAAGCCCGCGAAAATCCTAGTGACGTCTCCGCTTTGTGTCCAGGCGAAAAGGCGGGGGCTGGTGAAGCGACGCATGCGCAGCCGCCGGGTAAGGCTGCACACAAGCACCGGAGGGCTCGTGTATGCGCGGCGTGACGGGTGGCCGCAGGTGCGGGGGGTGACCACGGGCGGCAGCGGGCGCTGAATGCGTTAAGCTCCACCTCCTGTCGGGCTCTGCCGCTACGCCCACCCACTTCAGCGTTTTAATTATTATTTTTTGTTGATGACACCACGTGACCGGGTGGGCGTGGCTTACACACTGCCTCTACTTGACCGACAGGTGAGTGTGACGCCATTGCTCTGGTGGGGTGGGCTGTTGGCTTGTGGTGGGAGTGCGCATGCGTCAGGGACAACCTGTACACTTAGAAAAGTTGCATATCTCCTCATGACCTGTGCAACCATTGTGATGTCATACCATATAGGTGACCTGCACCTCCTTTGTGGTGTCATACCATATAGGTGACCTGTGCGCCCATTGTGGTGTCATACCATATAGGTGACCTGTGCGCCCATTGTGGTGTCATACCATATAGGTGACCTGTGCCTCCATTGTGGTGTCATACCATATAGGTGACCTCTGTGTCCATTGTGGTGTCATACCATGTAGGTGACCTGTGTGCCCATTGTGGTGTCATACCATGTAGGTGACCTGTGCGTCCATTGTGGTGTCATATCATATAGGTGACCTGTGCGTCCATTGTGGTGTCATACCATGTAGGTGACCTGTGCCTCCATTGTGATGTCATACCATATAGGTGACCTGTGCGCCCATTGTGGTGTCATACCATATAGGTGACCTGTGCGTCCATTGTGGTGTCATACCATGTAGGTGACCTGTGCGTCCATTGTGGTGTCATACCATGTAGGTGACCTGTGCCTCCATTGTGATGTCATACCATATAGGTGACCTGTGCGCCCATTGTGGTGTTATACCATGTAGGTGACCTGCACTTCCATTGTGGTGTCATACCATATAGGTGACCTGTGCAACCATTGTGGTGTCATACCATATAGGTCACCTGTGTGTCCATTGTGATCTATGGCAGGTGTCCTATTGCTTCTGGCTCTCTATAGAATGCTGAGTGGTGTGTAGTATGCCGGCTCTCTATAGCAGTGATTTTCAACATTTTTTTTGAGCCGCTGCACACTTTTTATACTTAAAAAATCCCGGGGCACACCACCAACCAAAATGGCACAAAATGACACTAAAACAGTACATATTATACATATAGTAATAATATAGATTCTAAATGTATTTATACTCACTCAGTGTGAAACCTGGGCCTGTTTTCTTCTCCCCCCTGTGCTTCTCTCCACCATACTTCTTCCCCCTACTTCTCTCCTGTGCTTCTCTCCACCATGCTTCTCTCCACCAAACTTCTCTCCCCCCCGCTTCTCTCCCGTTTCTCCCCCATCCCCACGTTTCTCTCCCCCATCCCCAGGTTTCTCTCCCCCATTGTTTTCTCCTGTTTCTCTCCCCCATCCCCAGGTTTCTCTCCCCCCCCTTCCTCCTCACCTCCTCCGAGATGGTCGCCGCTGCTGTCCGCCTCACCTACTGGCCGTCCGTAGGGCCCGGACGTGCTCCTCAAATTAGCGGAGACCGGGAGCGTGGTGCGCTGCGGCGTGCCGTAGCGCACACGTTGATTGGATGCGTGCATCACGGCCTGCCGCAGCGCACCACACTCCCAGTCTCTGCTGATTGGATAGGAGGAGCACGTCCGGGCGCTACAGGCGGCCAGTAGGTGAGGCGGACAGCAGCAGCGGGGCGATCTGCAGGGTCACCATAGTTTGGGGAACTTTCCCCGCGGCACACCCGACCATGTGTATGCCGGGCTCTCTATAGAATGCTGAGTGGTGTGTAGTATGCCGGGCTCTCTATAGAATGCTGAGTGGTGTGTAGTATGCCGGGCTCTCTATAGTGAGTGGTGTGTAGTATGCCGGGCTCTCTATAGAATGCTGAGTGGTGTGTAGTATGCCGGGATCTCTATAGAATGCTGTATAGTATGCCGGGCTCTCTATAGAATGCTGAGTGTTGTGTAGTATGCTGGGCTCTCTATAAAATGCTATGTAGTATGCCGGGCTCTCTATAGTATACTGAGTGGTGTGTAGTATGCCGGGCTCTCTATAGAATGCTGAGTGGTGTGTAGTATGCCGGGCTCTCTATAGAGTGCTGTGTAGTATGCCGGTCTCTCTATAGAGTGCTGAGTGGTGTGTAGTATGCCGGTCTCTCTATAGAATGCTGAGTGGTGTGTAGTATGCCCGGCTCTCTATAGAATGCTGAGTGGTGTGTAGTATGCCGGGCTCTCTATAGAATGCTGTGTAGTATGCCGGGCTCTCTATAGAATGCTGAGTGGTGTGTAGTATGCCGGGCTCTCTATAGAATGCTGAGTGGTGTGTAGTATGCCAGGCTTTCTATAGAATGCTGAGTGGTGTGTAGTATGCCGGGCTCTCTATAGAATGCTGTGTAGTATGCCGGGCTCTCTATAGAATGCTGTGTAGTATGCCGGGCTCTCTATAGAATGCTGAGTGGTGTGTAGTATGCCGGGCTCTCTATAGAATGCTGAGTGGTGTGTAGTATGCCAGGCTCTCTATAGAATGCTGAGTGGTGTGTAGTATGCCGGGCTCTCTATAGAATGCTGTGTAGTATGCCGGGCTCTCTATAGAATGCTGAGTGGTGTGTAGTATGCCGGGCTCTCTATAGAGTGCAGTGGTGTGTAGTATGCCGGGCTCTCTATAGAATGCTGAGTGGTGTGTAGTATGCCGGGCTCTCTATAGAATGCTGAGTGGTGTGTAGTATGCTGGTCTAGAGAGTGCTGAGTGGTGTGTAGTATGCCGGGCTCTCTATAGAATGCTGAGTGGTGTGTAGTATGCCGGGCTCTCTATAGTGAGTGGTGTGTAGTATGCCGGGCTCTCTATAGAATGCTGAGTGGTGTGTAGTATGCCGGGCTCTCTATAGAATGCTTTATAGTATGCCGGGCTCTCTATAGAATGCTGAGTGTTGTGTAGTATGCTGGGCTCTCTATAAAATGCTATGTAGTATGCCGGGCTCTCTATAGTATACTGAGTGGTGTGTAGTATGCCGGGCTCTCTATAGAATGCTGAGTGGTGTGTAGTATGCCGGGCTCTCTATAGAATGCTGTGTAGTATGCCGGTCTCTCTATAGAATGCTGGGTGGTGTGTAGTATGCCGGGCTCTCTATAGAATGCTGAGTGGTGTGTAGTATGCTGGGCTCTCTTTAAAATGCTATGTAGTGTGCTGGTCTATAGAATGCTGAGTGTTGTGTAGTATGCCGGGCTCTCTATAGAATGCTGTATAGTATGCCGGGCTCTCTATAGAATGCTGAGTGGTGTGTAGTATGCTGGTCTAGAGAGTGCTGAGTGGTGTGTAGTATGCCGGGCTCTCTATAGAATGCTGAGTGGTGTGTAGTATGCCGGGCTCTCTATAGTGAGTGGTGTGTAGTATGCCGGGCTCTCTATAGAATGCTGAGTGGTGTGTAGTATGCCGGGCTCTCTATAGAATGCTTTATAGTATGCCGGGCTCTCTATAGAATGCTGAGTGTTGTGTAGTATGCTGGGCTCTCTATAAAATGCTATGTAGTATGCCGGGCTCTCTATAGTATACTGAGTGGTGTGTAGTATGCCGGGCTCTCTATAGAATGCTGAGTGGTGTGTAGTATGCCGGGCTCTCTATAGAGTGCTGTGTAGTATGCCGGTCTCTCTATAGAGTGCTGAGTGGTGTGTAGTATGCCGGTCTCTCTATAGAATGCTGAGTGGTGTGTAGTATGCCCGGCTCTCTATAGAATGCTGAGTGGTGTGTAGTATGCCGGGCTCTCTATAGAATGCTGTGTAGTATGCCGGGCTCTCTATAGAATGCTGTGTAGTATGCCGGGCTCTCTATAGAATGCTGAGTGGTGTGTAGTATGCCAGGCTCTCTATAGAATGCTGTGTGGTGTGTAGTATGCCGGGCTCTCTATAGAATGTTGTGTAGTATGCCGGGCTCTCTATAGAATGCTGTGTAGTATGCCGGGCTCTCTATAGAATGCTGAGTGGTGTGTAGTATGCCGGGCTCTCTATAGAATGCTGTGTAGTATGCCGGTCTCTCTATAGAATGCTGAGTGTTGTATGCCGGGCTCTCTATAAAATGCTGTGTAGTATGCCGGGCTCTCTATAGAATGCTGAGTGGTGTGTAGTATGCCAGGCTCTCTATAGAATGCTGAGTGGTGTGTAGTATGCCGGGCTCTCTATAGAATGCTGAGTGGTGTGTAGTATGCCGGGCTCTCTATAGAATGCTGTGTAGTATGCCGGGCTCTCTATAGAATGCTGAGTGGTGTGTAGTATGCCGGGCTCTCTATAGAGTGCTGAGTGGTGTGTAGTATGCCGGGCTCTCTATAGAATGCTGAGTGGTGTGTAGTATGCCGGGCTCTCTATAGAATGCTGTGTAGTATGCCGGTCTCTCTATAGAATGCTGAGTGGTGTGTAGTATGCCGGGCTCTCTATAGAATGCTGAGTGGTGTGTAGTATGCCGGTCTCTCTATAGAATGCTCAGTGGTGTGTAGTATGCTGGGCTCTCTATAGAGTGCTGAGTGGTGTGTAGTATGCCGGGCTCTCTATAGAGTGCAGTTTAGGTATAACAGACTTCTGTGTGCTGCTTCCATGTAAATCTTCGCTTTGATATGGACGACATCTATGATGAGGATCCAGCTCTCCTGTCATGGTTCATGTTATGGATGCTGTAGATCCCAGGAAATGAGGGACGCTCCGGTGGTCTCCAAATACAGGAGGTTGTTGGCTGATGGTATAATATGGATGTCGGCCCTCCATAGCAAGTGACCATGGTATGGGGTGTATCGGAGTGCCTCAGAAAAAGAAGCTGTCACCAGACTCCTGACTAATATTTTTTTCTTGAAATATGTACATGCAGCCGAGCTGAGCGTGCACTTGTATGGGTGGTAGGAATAGCCGCCATCTCAATCAGTGGTCAGTGCCAGCTATCCCTTATATCTCTGGAGTCATCCTCTTCAGCCTTAGGGGAGGTAGTAAACACAACCAGAGAAAGGTGACTAAATATTATACAACCAATGTAACATAAAACATCTGCAAACAGTGAGAGAGGGAACGATAAAACGGTGACCTGATCTGTGCGGGGTCGGTGCTGAGCCAGCTGGAGCGGGATGTGGGGGGTGGGGGGACGCCTGCGGACATGTGGTTCTCATATTGGGACCTCAGGGAAAAGAATCAGCTTTGTAAGTGGTTTTACTGCAATGAAACGTTGTTTTTCCATGTGTGTACACCATGTGATCTGACATACAGCACAGAAACGTTATAGAAGAGCCACAGAATAGAGCCACATCTCTGCCATCTTTTCCTTACACATATGATTTTATGAAATTACATGAAACTGAAAAAAATCTTGGGGGGAAAAAAAATATGGAGTGTCCCTTTAAGAATTAAACATGAACCAACCACAATGCTTCCCCACCCCGACCATGTTCCTTTTTTCTCACTCGCACTCCTTCAGCTTCCTCAAAGAGGATTGTTTTCCTTTCTGGACTTGTAGTCACTTGCTTTCTTCCTTCTCTTAGATCTCTATGGCCGATGTAAACCTTTGCTGATCTTCTAGAAGGCTGCTCATTTACAGACCCCCTCATACATTCCGAGCATTGGGCGGCACTGGTCGCACACCTCTTCTTATAGTCTACAACATGGGTCTCCAAACTGCGACCCTCCAGCTGTTGCAAAACTACATTTCCCATCATGCCTGGATAGCCAAATCCAAAGCTTTAGCTGTCCAGGCATGATGGGAGTTGTAGTTTTGCAACAGCTGGAGGGCCGCAGTTTGGAGACCCATAGTCTACAATAACGTGTAATAAAGCGCTTAGGGTCCTATTACATGGATCGATTTTTAACCATAAACAATAAACGATCGCAAACGAGTTTTGTTTATCCTTAACCTGAAATCGTTCACCATATTACACAGAACGATAATGGTTACTACGATCGCATAGCAATCGTTACTATGATCGTTTACTCCTTCTGATCCCAGCAAAACAATGGGCAATGTGCAGTTACACTGAACGATTGATAAAAAAAAAAAAATGCGGAACTTGAGCAAACGATTATGGAATTACAGCGAACGATTAACGATAATTTTAGGTTCAGATCTAAATCAACGACATACGAACAATTTTTCAATCCTTGCTTGCAATTACAGAGAACGATTATCGTTTACATACGAATGAACGATTTTTTGCATGATAATCGTCCCGTGTAATAGGGCCCTTACTGTCAGGTTGTTCTAATACTATAGTGCTGTCCTAGTTATTCCAGTGTCTTCTGCTCCCTTATTACAGGTCTGCTGCTATAGAATGTGAAGCTGAATGGCTCCATTGGTGTCTACAGTGCAGGGTAATGACATATTACTTAACCCCTTAAGGACAGAGCCTGAAATGGCCTTAATGACAGAGACAAATTTTATGAATATGACCAGTGTCACTTTAGTCATTAATAACTTCGGGATGCTTTTACCTATCCGGCTGATTCTGAGATTGTTTTCTCGTGACATATTGTACTTTACATTTCTGGTAAATTGGAGTCGATACTCATAACAAATCTTTATGAAAAAAACCCAAATAATGTGAAAAAATTTGAAAAAATGCATTTTTCCAACTTTGAAACTTCTTTGCGTATACAGAAAGTGGTTATACCACATAAATTATATATTAAATAGCATTAGCAACATGTCTACTTTATGTTGGCGGCATTTATTAAACTATCTTTCATTTTTTTTAGACGATAGGAAGCTTAAAACATTAGCAGCAAATTTCCAAATTTTCAGTAAAATTTCAAAATCAGATATTTTTAGGGACCTGTTCAGGTTTAAAGTGTATTTGAGGAGCCTGTATGTTAGAAAGCCCCACAAAGCACCCCATTTCAGAAACTGCACCCCCCAAACTCTGCAAAAGCATATCCAGAAAGTGTTTTAACCCTTTAGGGGAGTCACAGAAATAAAAGCTAAGTGTGTAAGGAATTTGAAAATTTTAATTTTCTGTGCAGAGATTTTATTGTAATCCAATATTTTTCATAATTATAAACCTATTACCAGAGAAATGCACCCCAATAATTATTGCCCCGTTTCTGCAGTTTATAGAAATACCCCATATGTGGCCGTATTGCGCTATTTGACGCAACCACAAGCCTCAGATATAAGGGAGCGCCTAGTGAATTTCAACGCCTCCGTTATATTTGGTCATTTTTGACTGTACCACTTCAGGTTGGCAGAGGCTCTGGGGTGCCAAAACCTAAAAAACACCCCTAAAGGGACACCATTTAGAAAACTACACCCCTCAAGGAATGTAACAAGGGGTGCGGTGAGCATCTGGACCCCACAGGTGCTTCACAGATTTTCTGAACAATATGGCGTGAAAAAAGAAAAATTTATTTTTTACACTAAAACGTTGTTCTAGCCTTCAATTTTTCATTTTCTTAAAGGGATAAGAGGCAAAAAAAGACAAAAAATGTGTAGCGCAGTTTCTCCCGAGTACAGAAATACCCCACATGTGGCGATAGAGTGCCAAGGGGGCGCAGGACGAGCCTCCAAAGGGAAGGAGCGCCAATTGGCTTTTGGAAGCCGAATTTTACTGAAAAGGATTTCAAGGGCCATGTCGCATTTACAGAGCTCTCGTGCTGCCAAGACACTGGAAACCCCCCACAAGTGATTCCATTCTGGAAACTACACCCCTCAAGGAATCTAACAAGGGGTGCAGTGAGCATATGGACCCCACTGGTGACGGGCACAAATGTGGAACAATGTGACGTGAAAGGGAAAATTTTCATTTTTTCACTTTCATGGCACAAATGTGCCCATCATCAAGGGGTCCATATCCTCACTGCACCCCTTGTTAGATTCCTTGAGGGGTGCAGTTTCCAGAATGGGGTCACTTGTGGGGGGTTTCCAGTGTTTTGGCAGCACGAGGGCTCTGTAAATGCGACATGGCGTTCATCATCCATTCTAGCCAAATCCAACCTCCAAAATCCAAATGGTGCTCCTTCCCTTCGAAGGCTTGCCCTGCGCCCACATGGCGCTTTATGTCCACATGTGGGGTATTTACGGACTCGGGGGAAATTGCTCTACACATATTGTGTGTTTTTTTCTCTTTTAACCCCTTGTGAAAATGATAAATTCAAGGCTAAACCAACATTATAGTGTAAAAAATGTAATATTTCATTTTCACGCCACATTGTTCCACATTTGTGCCCGTCACCAGTGGGGTCCATATGCTCACTACACCCCTTGTTACATTCCCTGAGGGGTGTAGTTTCCATAATGGGGTCACTTGTGGGGGGTTTCAACTGTCTTGGCAACACAGAGGCCTTTTGAATGCAACATGGCCCCTCAAAATCCATTCCATCCAAATCCAGCCTTCAAAAACGAAATGGTGCTCCTTCCCTTCGGAGGCTTGCCCTGCACCCACATGGCGCTTTATGTCCACATGTGGGGTATTTACGGACTCGGGGGAAATTGCGCTACACATTTTGTTTTTTTTCTCCTCTTTTAACCCCTTGTGAAAATGATATATTCAAGGCTAAACCAACATTATAGTGTAAAAAATGTAATATTTCATTTTCACGCCACATTGTTCCACATTTGTGTCCGTCACCAGTGGGGTCCATATGCTCACTACACCCCTTGTTACATTCCTTGAGGGGTGCAGTTTCCATAATGGGGTCACTTGTGGGGGGTTTCAACTGTCTTGGCAACACAGGGGCCTTTTGAATGCAACATGGCCCCTCGAAATCCATTCCATCCAAATCCAGCCTTCAAAAACCAAATGGCGCTTCTTCCCTTCGGAGGCTTACCCTGCACCCGCATGGCGCTTTATGTCCACATGTGGGGTATTTCCGTACTCAGGGGAAATTGCTCTACACATTAAATGTTTTTTTTATCTTTTAACCCCTTGTGAAAATGAAAAAACATGACAAGATTAATGATTTAGAGTAAAAATTTTACAAAAATTACACTAAATGTTGGTCTAGCCTTGATTTTTTTCCATTTCCACAAGGGGTTAAAAAAGAAAATGAACACAAAACGTGTAGGGTAGTGTCCCCTGAGTACGAAAATACCCCACATGTGGGCATAATGTGCCATATGGGCACAGGGCAAGTCACCAAAGGGACAGAGCGCCATTTAGAGGCTGGAATGGAGGATGGAGGCCATGTCGCAATTACAAAGCTCCTGTGCTGCCAGGACAGTAGAAACCCCCGACAAGTGACCCCATTCTGGAAACTACACCCCATAAGGAATCTAACAAGGGGTGCAGTGAGCATATGGACCCCACTGGTGACGGGCACTTACGTAGAACATGTGCCGAGAAAATAAAAAATACAATTTTTTTCATTTTCACGTCCCAAATGTGGCCGTCACCAGGGGGCCATATCCCCGCTGCCCCCCTTCTTAGATTCCTTATGGGGTGTAGTTTCCAGAATGGGGTCACTTGTGGGGGGTTTCTACTGTCCTGGCCGCACAGAGGCTTTGTAATTGCATCATGGCATCCTCTAATGGGAATGGCAGCCATACCTACTTAGCTGGGGAAAAGGGACAATTCTAATTTATTTGGGGGGATTAGGCCAATTATTAGTTTATAAGGTTGGAAATGACAGGTGTCCATCAAACTCAACCTGTGTTGATCCAGAGGAAGGCAAAAAAAAACCCTCGTAAGGCAGACGACAGTAGCCTCATCACAGGGGAAAATTCCTTCCCGACTCCATATTGGCGATCAGAATAATCCCTGGATCAACGTGACCCCTGAAATAGGAATAAGGGACAGAATTTAGATAATGTAGAACCCCAGTGACGTGTGGTGCGCCTTGGAGCGATCCAGTATGCAGAGGCCGGGGTGATCAGGACGGGTGTCACACGGGAAAATGGTGTCCTTCCTGATCCCCCTGTTACGCCACACTCTGCACTTCTTCTGGGGTCTCCTGTTCTCCAGTGTGGGGGACGTCACCTGGAAAATGTTGCCCTGGTGCGATACGGGGTCCCTCATATCCAGAAGCGCTGGGTCCGCTCCATGGCTGCTAAATATTAGGGCCCTATTACTACTTCTGATATGTTCGGATGGTGCCGCAAGCTACAGTAGCTCGGGCAGCGAGGGACCAGAAGAGGGGGTGCTGGTATAAAAGTTATCCCCGTACAGGTGGTGACCTTTATCCAGCAGTGGGAAGATCAGTTCCCGAACGATCTTCCCACTAACTCCGAGGATGGGGGGGGAGGGGGCATCTGGGGGCTGGATTCGGGTGTCCCTTCCTACATACACTCTAAGGGTACGTGCACACTGCGGAATCGCGACAGATAACCCTTTGTGCATTCCACAGCTGGCACCCACCGGCGGACTGATGCAGGCGCACGTCTCCGTCCGTGTCGTAGACTCCATTCTATGCACGGGCGGATTCCGCTCTCCGTCCAACGTATTCATTCTTTGGATGGACGATGGAATCCGCCCGTGCATAGAATGGAGTCTATGACACGGGTAGAGACATGCGCCCGCATCAGTCCGCCGGCGGGTGCCAGCTGCGGAATGCACAAAGGGTTATTCTTCGCCATTCCGCAGTGTGCACGTACCCTAAATCTGTAAGTGTACCCAGAGGTACGCTCACAGAGTTTGTAGAATTTCACTCCATACCGTCATCTCTTATTGGGACGGTACTGGCGGAAAAGACGTGTCTGGGGGGCAGCGTACGCTACGCTACTCCCCAGACATGTCATTGGAGGATGAGGATGAATGGAGGAAAGAAGGATCCCCCCATTCATCCTCACTGGCTGTTTCGGTGTCGGAGGTAATAATAACGTATCCCTCTGACGCCGAAAACACCCTGGGGGCCATCTTTATACGGGGATTGGTATATGGGGTATGTAGTGGTGTAGTGTCAAACTTTATTCAATGTAGTGTGGTGTAATGTAGTGTTTTTTACGTGTTTTTTTACAGTAAGTATAAAAAAAAAACCTACGCCAACAAAGGAGTTGGTGATATATTCTACTGCCACGGTCTGCACTTATAAGCAGACCGTGGCAGTAGAATATAGAAAAAAAACACCCTACGCCAAAAAGGAGGAGTTGCTGATTAGCAGCGCACTTTCGTGCGATGCTGATCAACACTCAGCGGCGATAGGGTGCGGAAAATAGAAAAAAAAAAATTTGAAAAAAAAATAAATAAAAATTTCTACATTCTGAACATCCCTATAGTGGCTGATACGTGTATTACACATTATCAGCCGCTAGAGGGCAGCAGAGCGCAAAATACGGAAACAGCCGACGCTGGAGCCGAAAATAGCCGAGAGAAGCCGAACGTGACGTCACGGAAGAAGCCGAAGACCCGAACGAAGACGAGGATGCCGCGAACCCGGAAGACGCCGATCAGGAGCCCGGGACAGGTGAGTAATGTACAAATACCTGCTCTGGACCCCTCGGCTGCCTAGCTGAGGGGTCCAGGGCAGGTATTTACTATTTTGTGGGACTCTGATCGCCGTGCCACCGGCCCGATCGCCGTGAACGGCCGGCCGGCCGTTCACGGCGATCGGGCCGGTGGCACGGCGATCACCATTACTTTTTACAGTAATGGCGGTCGGTGCCGTCCTCGGACAGCACCGACCGCCATTTTTTTCCGGGTCATCGGGTCGCCGATGACCCGGAAAGGTTCCGATCGCAGCTATTGGCTGATCTGAATTGATCAGCCTATAGCGGCGATCGTAAGCACGGGGGGTGTTAACCACCCCCCGTGCCGTGAAGCTAAGATGGCCTGCTATGATTTATAGCAGGCCATCTTCCCCGACCGCTGTGTGTGAACACGCAGCGATCGGGGAAACATCGGGCGTAAATTTACGCCCTGATGCGCCAAGTACCAGGGCGCGAGGGCGTAAGTTTACGCCCGATGTCGTTAAGGGGTTAAAGGTATTATCCAGCCTTATATTGATGACATCCAGGGTCCACCCTCAGTATTATATCGCTGGGGGTCTGACTCCTAGTACCCCACCTATTAGCTGTTTTCAGGGGTTGGGGCTGCAGCCTCTCCAGTATAAACCTGCACTCATCCTTGTAGTCACCGTACAGGTATAAGGTACTGAGAGATCACTTTCTTGTATTATTCCTTTGTATTACAGCTGAGGATTAACTGATAGGCGGAGGCGTATCTTGTACACACAGAGCATTGTGCACTATCAGGGTGAGGACTCTTCATACTGAAGGCCTCATTACAAGAAGTGATTAATGGCTGATTTTCAGCCATTGTGGCCAATAATCGCTACGTGTAATAAAACGCAACAATCAGCCGACATACACGATTTCAGTTGATTGCTGTCTTTCAACAGACAGCCCATAGGAGATAGACCGCCGCTGTCTTCTATGGGCTGCACAAACCTTTTGGGTCTACTTCTCTTTGGTAGGGGCAGAGGACATTGGTTGCGCCATTCATCCCTTTGTGAACTGTAATAAAGTTGTAAAATAACCTGGCTCGGCTCCAACTTTCACTTCTGCAAAGTTTTTCCACCCTCTCTCAAAGTCACGTGTCACGTTTCCTCCTTGGGTAAACAGAACAAAGAAGAAGAAAAAAGCTGCATCACCAATACTACACCCATCATAGGCCTGCTGTGTGTGAGGCATGAGAGTTACTATATACAGCCAAACCTCACTGAGGGGGAGGGGGACCACCATTGAAAAGACGAATCAATGTATTGAAAACGACCGGCTATCGCAGAGCTAAAATTTCCATAATTCCTGGACAGCAAAAGTTTTGTCTGTGGATGATGGGAATTGTAGTTTTACCGTAGCTGGAGGGCTGTGGGTTTGACACCTGTGGTCTGGATAAGGGGGTAATATCCTGATAGAGGTGGCCTTCTAGAGAGTGTATGAAGATTTATAGGTAATAAAGGAGCGTCTAAGCATCAAGACCTTAATAGTTTGCTCCTCTCCCTGGCCTGTAGTCACAAGGCGGCCATGTCTCTAAGTAGAACGATTGTTCGGTAGGAGTTATTCCTCCTGTTTTCAATTAAAACAATGGTCGTTCTTTTCATAGTAAAATGTGTGTGATTGAAGTCAATGCAATGTATTGAACAACGACCGTCGTTTGATACGGCCATTGAAATAAGGAACATATCATTATTTTCAGCCGTAGTTCATTTATTTCTAAGCAATTTTCATTGCAAACAATGGTCATTGCTTGGCACTCTATACAACTGCCCTTGTTTGTGCGTTGTGTGAATATAGCCTGTGAATATGTATGTAAACCAGTGTTTCCCAACCTGTCACTCAAGCTGTTGGAAAAAGACTTCCTTCTGTCCGGACATGATGGGAGTTGACGTTTTGCAACAGCCAGAGAGCCACGGGATGCCGAACACTGGTGTAAGATCAGTTCTGGTCTGAGACAATGTATAGATGCCCATACACACTAGATTGACCTTAAAGGGGTACTCCGGTGATCATGAAAAAAAAAAATTATTCATACATCTGTAGGGTGTGTCATTATATTGTCTTGTTGTGTTATTTTTTTTTTTAAACTCCCCTTTGTAGCCCCCATGTACCTACGTTGATTCAATCAAAAACTTATCTGCTTCCTGTTTCATCAACATCTCCAGGGCATGCGCTCAGTCTGACTCTCTATATTCCCCTCTGGCTGTCAAGACGCTCTAGGAGTCCCCTGGCCTCTCTATGGTCCCCTCTGTTTCTCCTCACTACCCTACCACATGACCAACTGCCAATCCTGTTGCTAAGCAACATACTTTGTGTGTAAAGATTGTCCTCACAGAAAAGCAGAAACAACCCTGCTGACCTGGTCATGTTGTAAATACATATCTGTAGTTTCACCATGCAGGAATAATTGTGCTCACCTCCACTGCCGTTCTACCTCAGCAACCCCCCCCCCCCCCAGTGCGTCTTGGCAACTCTATAGTATGGAGAGGGGTATTTCACTACTGGCTTCGTAGCTACAAATCCTAGTATGACCTGGTGACATTACATGATGGGAGTAGTAGTTATGCAACTTCAGGTGGCAGAACTACAACTCCCACCATGTACCATCACCACAAGACGAGGATGGGGCTTGCAGGGATGAAACCAGGAGAGCTCCAAGTTGCACAACTACAACTCCCATCCTCATGTTGTGATGACACTACATGATGGGAGTTGAAGTTCTGCCACCTGGAGTTCTCCTGGGTACATTAGTACAGCTACCATCATGTACCATCACCAGATGAGGATGGGGCTTTTAGGTATGCAACCAGGAGAGCTCCAAGTTGCTGAACTACAACTCCCATCTTGTACTGTCACCACAACATGATGATGGGTCTAGTAGTTATTCAACTTGGAGTGCTCACGGGTTGAAGAACTACAACTCCCATCTTGCACCGCCACCACAATATGAGGATAGAAATTGTAGTGATTCAACCAGGAGAAATCCAAGTTGCAAAACTTCAGCTCCCATTATCCTGATGTAGGGACAATACTCTATGGGAGTTGTAGTTTCCCAACTTTGATCTCTCCTGGTTGCATAACTAAAAGCCCCAGCCTCATCTTGTGGTGACATTACAAGGTGGGAGTTGCAGTTCAGCCACCTTTAGATCTCCTGGTTGCATAACTACTACTCCCATCATGTAATGTCACCATGGCATACTGGGAGTTGTAGCTGTGCAATCTGAGGAGCCACACTAGATGGAGGGAGAAGCATGTAGTGAAATTTCCCACCCCTACAGAGCCACCAAGATGCTGGGATTCTATCTGTCTATCTCCTATCTGTCTGTCTATTATCTATCTATATCTCCTATCTATCTATCTATCTATCTATCTATCTCCTATCTATCTATCTATCTATCTATCTCCTATCTATCTATCTATCTATCTCCTATCTATCTATCTATCTATCTCCTATCTATCTATCTATCTATCTATCTCCTATCTATCTATCTATCTATCTATCTCCTATCTATCTATCTATCTATCTATCCATCTCCTATCTATCTATCTATCTATCTATCTATCTATCTATCTATCTATCTCCTATCTATCTCCTATCTATCTCCTATCTGTCTGTCTATTATCTATCTATCTATCTATCTATCTATTATCTATCTATCTATCTATTATCTATCTATCTATCTATCTATCTATCTATCTATCTATCTCCTATCTATCTATCTATCTATCTATCCATCTCCTATCTATCTATCCATCTACTATCTATCTATCTATCTATCTATCTCCTATCTATCTATCTATCTATCTATCTCCTATCTATCTATCTATCCATCTCCTATCTATCTATCTATCTATCTATCTATCTATCTATCTATCTATCCATCTCCTATCTATCTATCTATCTATCTATCTATCTCCTATCTATCTCCTATCTATCTATCTATCTATCTATCTCCTATCTGTCTGTCTATTATCTATCTATCTATCTATCTCCTATCTATCTATCTATCTATCTCCTATCTATCTCCTATCTGTCTGTCTATTATCTATCTATCTATCCATCTCCTATCTATCTATCTATCTATCTATCCATCCATCTCCTATCTATCTATCTATCTATCTATCTATCTATCTATCTATCTATCCATCTCCTATCTATCTATCTATCTATCTATCTATCTATCTCCTATCTATCTATCTGTCTCCTATCTATCTATCTATCTCCTATCTATCTATCTCCTATCTGTCTGTCTATTATCTATCTATCTATCTATCTCCTATCTATCTATCTATCTCCTATCTATCTATCTATCTCCTATCTATCTGTCTATTATCTATCTATCTATCTATCTCCTATCTATCTATCTATCTATCTATCTATCTCCTATCTATCTCCTATCTATCTATCTATCTATCTCATATCATCTATCTATCTATCTATCTATCTATCTATCTTCTATCTATTATCTATCTATCTATCTATCTATCTATCTTCTATCTATCTATCTATCTATCTATCTCCTATCCATCTATCTCCTATCTATCTATCTATCTATCTATCTATCTATCTATGCAGAGGATTTACAGCACTGTTGTGCTTTGTATATAAATATACGGTACCTGAGTTTTGTACCATGTATTCACGCTTGAAAATGGTGACAGAGAGTCACTGAAACGTTGCGCTTGGAGTGTTGCACTATGAATTGACTGAATAACCACAACTTGTTGAGCTTTTTCACTACGCTGGAGTGCTGTGGATTCTCTGGCTATATACTTATTATGATCTCTGGTCTGGATCAAGATCCGCTGGCACCACCAATACAACATTATGCAGTGCTGCTTCTTCTCTTCCTTCCTATCTATCTATCTACTGAAGGTAAATCACCACGGCACTCCGGATTCAATCAAAATCGTGATTTATTGATCCCACAAATGCGACGTTTCGCTCTGTCACTCAGAGCTTTTTCAAGCCGCCCCCCCCAGGTCATTGAGTTCAGTGCTGGGGAAGGAAGGGGGGCTTTTATCAAGATTTGGGTTACTAGGAAGAAGCAGTGTGTGTATTGCAGCATAGAGGTGGTCTTGCACCCCTACCAAATAATGCAAATAATGTTGGTAATAATAATGCCACCTGCTTTGCTCCATATAGTAATAATGTCTACTGTGCCTCCATATAGTAATAATTCCACCTGCTGTGTTTCCCATAGTAAAATGCCTCCACTCATGTGCCCTATGCCTATATAGTAATAATGCTCCTGCTGTACCCACCATAGTAATAAAGTTCCCCCCCCCCTTTGCCTGCAATACACCTACCCCCCCCCACACACTATCCCACCTGACCCCCCTACACACACTACCCCCACCTGACCCCCCCCACACACACACTACCCCCACCTGACCCCCCCTACACACACTATCCCACCTGACCCCCCCTACACACACTATCCCACCTAACCCCCCTACACACACAACCCCCACCTGACCCCCCCTTCACACACTATCCCACCTGACCCCCCCTACACACACTATCCCACCTAACCCCCCCTACACACACTATCCCACCTAACCCCCCTACACACACAACCCCCACCTGACCCCCCCCCTTCACACACTATCCCACCTGACCCCCCCTACACACACTATCCCACCTAACCCCCCTACACACACAACCCCCACCTGACCCCCCCTTCACACACTATCCCACCTGACCCCCCCTACACACACTATCCCACCTAACCCCCCTGCACACACTATCCCACCTGACCCCCCTACACACACTATCCCACCTGACCCCCCCCACCCCCTCACACTACCCCCACTTGGCCGCCATCCTAACAGACACACTACCCCAACAGCCCGGCCTATCTCTGAGTACAGATAATGTAGATGTCACCTGCAGTCCTATGTAACAGCACAGA
This sequence comes from Dendropsophus ebraccatus, assembly GCF_027789765.1. Taxonomy (NCBI): domain Eukaryota; kingdom Metazoa; phylum Chordata; class Amphibia; order Anura; family Hylidae; genus Dendropsophus; species Dendropsophus ebraccatus. The sequence continues at coordinate 13,321,884 of NC_091461.1, forward strand.
TAACACAGTGAGAGAAATATGTATGTATGTATGTATGTATGTATGCAACTGTATCCCTCACCTGCAACACTTCCGGGACTACTCTGATGCGCTGTTCTGGTGTTGCGGGTGTTGTTGCTGGTCCCGCTCTGATGTTCTGTCCCGGGGAGGGGGGCAGTAGGGTGTTGTGTGGTCCGCTCTTATGCATCTTCCAGGGGGAGGGGGGACGGGCCGCTTTGATGCACCGTCACACATAGCACAGCACACTTACCTCATCACACATACAACACACTCCTTACTTCATCACACATATCATACACTCCTCACCTCATCACACATACAACACACTCCTCACACATACAACACACTCCTCACTTCATCACACATATCATACACTCCTCACCTCATCACACATACAACACACTCCTCACTTCATCACACATATCATACACTCCTCACCTCATAACACATCATACACTCCTTACCTCATCACACATAGCACAGCACACTCCTTACCTCATCACACATAACACAGCACACTCCTTACCTCATCACACATAGCACAGCACACTTACTCCATTACACATAGCACAGCACACTCCTTACCTCATCACACACTACCCCAGCACACACATCATACACTTCTTACCTCATCACACATTACCCCAGCACACACATCATACACTTCTTACCTCATCACACATTACCCCAGCACACACATCATACACTCCTTACCTCATCACACATATACACGCCTTACCTCATCACACATATCCCAGCACACACATCATATACTTCTTACCTCATCACACATATACATGCCTTACCTCATCACACATAGCACAGCACACTTACTCCATTACACATAGCACAGCACACTTCTTACCTCATCACACATAGCACAACACACACATCATAGACTCCTTACCTCACACATTACCCCAGCACACACATTATATACTCCTTACCTCATCACACATATCATACACTTCTTACCTCACACATAGCACAGCACACACATCATACACTCCTTACCTCATCACACATATCCCAGCACACACATCATACACTTCTTACCTCACACATAGCACAGCACAACACTCCCACTCTGATGCTCCATTCCAGGTGAGGGTTTGGGGGGAGGGGCTGCTCTACTCCTTAGTCCGACGTGGGGGGATGGGCCTGCTCTGATCAGCAGGATGTGCAGACCTCTCTACTGCCGGGGGAGGGGAGCAGAGTGATGGAGCCGTGCACTGTGCTCCTCTCTGCACAGCACAGTTCGTAGGAGAGAGAGGGGAGTACAGGCGGCCGCTCTGTGATGCTGCCCTCTGGGGGATGGGAGTGGCAGTACCTATTGCAGAGCGTGTGTGCAGAGCCAGCCCCAGCCGAGCTTTCTTCCCTTCCACATCTTGCCTGACAGGTGGCTGCGGTCCCCAGCTGGCCCCTCTCCCCCTCAGGGCCCCTGTGCAGTACTGGAGTGCAGCATAGGGCTGATTGTGCAGGAGACTCTCCTCTGATCGCTCACCAGGCGCAGTGCAGTCAGAGTCTCCTGCACACTCAGCCGTATGCCGCACACACACACCGACCGGAGAGGATCTCTTACTATGGCTCTATTGCAGCCCTCAGAGCCCTAATCTAAAGGCTGCCATTAGCAGTAATACAAGGAAATACACGTTCGGGGGGTAATTATTATATGTGCAGTGTACACAGGCTTGCTTGATGTCACCCTCTCCGGTCAGGCATAGAGCAGAGTAACCATGTCAGCGTGTGGACTGTAGGGGACAATGAGAGGAGCAGCAGAAAGTTCTTCCTGCTCTCCACACGCTGACATGGTTACTCTGCCCTATGCCTGACCGGAGAGGGTCACATCAAGCCAGGAGGCCGGGTTACAGGCAGCTTTACCTGGGGACAGTGCGGTGACAGGGGAGACTCTCCTGGAGGAACAGAAAGTCTGCAGATATGCCGGGCTCCCAGCTGTCATCTCTGCAGGAGGCCCTGTGTGACCCGCGCACAGGGAGGGAGCTGATTGGCTGCAACTGCAGACCAATCGGAGGAGAGCAGGAAGACACGGACTGACCAGGAGTGATTGGCATATGCAGGAGAGACGAGAAGGGCGGTTAGTGACGTATCGTCGTCGTCGGAAAACGGGGGTCGACAGTCTGGTGGAGGACCTGACATTTTCAACTTCCTGTGGGGAGGAGCTGGGACCAAAAAGAAGACCAAGCTGCAGGAATCCATTAGGTAAGTATATTGCAATGTTATATAACTTTACCTAACCTTTTCATTGCAGGTTATTTTTATTTCACTGGAGTACCCCTTTAATGCTCTTTTATGGAGCAGTTGGAAAAAATAACCGCCAGCTGAGCATGCCCTCAACCACCAGTTATGTGTGACCGCCAGCTGAGCACGCCCTCAACCGCCAGTTATGTGTGACCGCCAGCCATGTCTACAGACGGCTCAACACTCTCCAGCCTTCTCTCTTTTGCCCTCTGCTCCTGAACAGATTGATCAGGTCTGCTCAGTATGGATGACATCCTGCCCACTGAGATCCAGTTAGTCCATGAGTCCATCTATGAGCAAGGGTCGACTACCAATATCCCCCATATAGCGGTGCTCCGTGACTTCGGCTGCATGGTGACAGAACCTATGTAAGTCATAGTGTATATCAGCAGCTATGTATACAGATAGGACCTCAGGTATATGCCTTGATATCGGTGATTTTTGATGTTTGTATTGAAAATCAGTCAAATGTATAGGGGCCAAACATGTACCAGAAGGACAGTTTCCTGACATATTTTCTATATACGGCTGTTGTCTATGCACGGATATGATAGGACAGGACAGGACAGGGCATGGCAGTGGGTATGCCTACTCTGTAGATAGATGGAGGTGACCCATTTACACCAAATAATGTCATTTTACTGCTATTTGATTTATCTGCCATAAAGCGAACCCACACTGCTGTGCTGTCTATAGAAAAACCTGTGTCTACAATATGACTGATGCAAGGGGAGAATTATCAATAAAAGATTATTCGCTACGACACTTAAAGGGGATGTTCAGGCTTAGAAAACATGGCCATTTTCTAGAAACTGCGCCTCTTGTTCTCGCTCTGGGTTTTGCAGCTCATTTTAATTGAAGTGAACGGTACAGAATTGCAATGTCGCACTGTTTTAGCAAAAAAGTTTTGTTTTTTTTTCTTTTTTCCTAGTTCTGGATGACCTTTAAGAGAATCAGAATGCATCACCTAAAGGCTTCAATGTAATATTAAAAATAAATACTTCTGTATAGGCTCCCAGCACTTCCCTCCCCCACCCTGTGTGACGTAACAGCAGATGGTCATCCAGTGCATTATGTTCTGTGCCCTGAGGCTTAGAAATGCCTTGTGTATCCAGCTATGAGAAGTATCTGACTTATATACACGTCAGGTACAGTAATGTAGGGCTGCAGAGATCCCGGCTAGGTGACTGGATGGTGCAGGAGATCCCGGCTAGGTGACTGGATGGTGCAGGAGATCCCGGCTAGGTGACTGGATGGTGCAGGAGATCCCAGCTAGGTGACTGAATGGGAGAGGAGATCCCGGCTAGGTGACTGGATGGTGCAGGAGATTCCGGCTAGGTGACTGGATGGTGCAGGAGATCCCGGCTAGGTGACTGGATGGTGGAGGAGATCCCGGCTAGGTGGCTGTATGGTGCAGGAGATCCCGGCTAGGTGACTGGATGGTGGAGGAGATCCCGGCTAGGTGACTGGATGGTGGAGGAGATCCCGGCTAGATGGCTGTATGGTGCAGGAGATCCCGGCTAGGTGACTGGATGGTGAAGGAGATCCCGGCTAGGTGACTGGATGGTGAAGGAGATCCTGGCTAGGTGACTGGATGGTGAAGGAAATCCCGGCTAGGTGACTGGATGGTGGAGGAGATCCCGGCTAGGTGACTGGATGGTGGAGGAGATCCCGGCTAGGTGACTGGATGGTGGAGGAGATCCCGGCTAGGTGACTGGATGGTGGAGGAGATCCCGGCTAGGTGGCTGTATGGTGCAGGAGATCCCGGCTAGGTGACTGGATGGTGGAGGAGATCCCGGCTAGGTGACTGGATGGTAGACGAGATCCCGGCTAGGTGGCTGTATGGTGCAGGAGATCCCGGCTAGGTGACTGGATGGTGAAGGAGATCCCGGCTAGGTGACTGGATGGTGAAGGAAATCCCGGCTAGGTGACTGGATGGTGGAGGAGATCCCGGCTAGGTGACTGGATGGTGCAGGAGATCCCGGCTAGGTGACTGGATGGTGCAGGAGATCCCGGCTAGGTGACTGGATGGTGCAGGAGATCCCGGCTAGGTGACTGGATGGTGCAGGAGATCCCGGCTAGGTGACTGGATGGTGCAGGAGATCCCGGCTAGGTGACTGGATGGTGCAGGAGATCCCGGCTAGGTGACTGGATGGTGCAGGAGATCCCGGCTAGGTGACTGGATGGTGCAGGAGATCCCAGCTAGGTGACTGAATGGGAGAGGAGATCCCGGCTAGGTGACTGGATGGTGCAGGAGATTCCGGCTAGGTGACTGGATGGTGCAGGAGATCCCGGCTAGGTGACTGGATGGTGGAGGAGATCCCGGCTAGGTGACTGGATGGTGCAGGAGATCCCGGCTAGGTGTTTAAGTTTTTTTTTTTTTTTTCTTCAGGATGCTGGGGGGAATGCAAGATCACCACAAGGAGGCCCTTATCAGGCTGAGAGTTCGGTTAATACAGGAGATGGTGCCTGACGAGCTCATAGACCATCTGGTAGCCAAGAAAGTCCTTACACCATATATGCAAGAAAAAATCCAGGTAAAAGTAATGTTATGTTTAAGATACTGATCACAGAACCTCTAATGTATGTGAGTGACTACAACTCCCATCATGCACTGAAAGCCTTCAACATTAATGGGCATGCTGGGAGTTGTAGTTCTGCACCAGCTGTAGAGCCCCAGGTTGAAAATGCTGTAAAGAAATGTACTCTTGTTAATCTGTAGCAGCAGTATGGGACTGATCTAGAGATGAGCGAACCGGGTTCAGGTTCAAGTCCATCCGAACCCGAACGTTCGGTATTTGATTAGCTGGGGCTGCTGAACTTTGATAAAGACTATATCCAATGACTATATCCATATTTTCCACATAGCTTTAGGGCTTTATCCAAGTTCAGAAGCCTCCGCTAATCAAATGCCGAAAGTTCGGGTTCGGATGGACTCAAGCATGCTCCAGGTTCGCTCATCTCTAGACTGATCCTGATCTGTAGCCGCAGTATGGGACTGATCCTGATCTGTAGGCGCAATATGGGACTGATCCTGATCTGTAGGCGCAATATGGGACTGATCCTGATCTGTAGCCACAATATGGGACTGATCCTGATCTGTAGCCACAGTCACGGTGAATGTCGGGATTTATCCGCAGGCATTGCACCACAGAAGACAATGTTTTAGGCTCCAATGTGTAACAGTGACTCACAGATACTACCGCGTCTCTGTCATTGAGCATTTTCTTAGCTCTTACTGCTGATAGATGGAGTCTGTACGGCCAGTTATCGTTTCTTTAGCCATGTATTTGTTATGAATCTTCCCTATATAGAACTGATGACATTTAGAGGACAAGGCATGGGCCCCTGTATTACACGTGTTGTGGTGCTTGGATTATAGAGTAGTCACAATATACATAAGTGTAAATTGTTAAAGGGGTAATACCATCTCAGCTCCATGAGATAAGGGAGCTCTCCATTGATTGCAGGGACAACTGCATCTCGGTCCTTGTGAGGTCCCAGCAGCGATCAGCTTGTTGTGCCCTTGCCTATGGAACTGTCCTTGAAATCCCTTCTCTCCCCAACATCTGCCATGGGAGACCCTCATACACATTAGAAGCTTAGCCGGTCCTGCTAAAATCACTGCATTTAGCTGAGTTCAATGTGAAGCAGGGATAAGGAACCTGCAGCCCTCCAGTTATTGCAGAACTGCAAATCCCATCATGCCAAGACACCCAAACCTTTGCCTTCGGCTGTTGAGGCATGATGGGAATAGTAGTTTTGCGATCTAGCATCTTAGTCCTTCTTTATGATTCCCTAGTCATGTTAGATTATTGGGGGAATGGCCCGGGCTCTGTATTTTTCTCTCTTACATAGGGCACTATATTTAGGTGACAGATCTGCTAGAATATTGATGATCTTAGGTCTTATTGTTTCTCTCCAATCTTTCTCATTAAGTCTAAGGGGGTGAGTTTCCGACAGAACGGTGCCCTGCTGGACCTGCTTCCTAAACGCGGCCCGGATGCCTTCTCCATATTCTGTACCGCACTGCGAGACACCGATCAGGAGCATCTAGCGCAGCAGCTGGAGCAGCAGATGAGGACAGCTGAACCAGAGGTAAGATCGGCCTTCATCCCAGCGTACATATTGTAACTCCACAGGTGACAGCATTGCCATGTTATAGAGCAGGCATGTCCAAAGTCCGGTCGGAGGGCCATTTGCGGCCCGGGTTCCGAACTTTTACGGCCCCCCAGGTATCCAGCTTGCTATTATCTGCCTGTGTTATAAAGCATATAGCATGTAGCATGTAAAATGGTCGGCCCTCGCACATGTTCACTTCATCAAATTTGGCACTCTTCGAAAAAAGTTTGGACATGCCTGTTATAGAGGATTGTGGAGATGGGGGTTTTACTGTATGATTGGTACAAGGGACCCGACCATTTCCCACCATGTGATATGTCTGGGGAACTGTCTGTATTGCCTCTATAGCCATCCATTAAAGGGGCACGCCAAATCAAATGGTTTCAGAAAGTTATATAGATTTGTAATTTACTTCTATTTAAAAATCTCCAGTCTTCTACTACTTATCAGCTGCTGTATGTCCTGCAGGAAGTGGTGTATTTTCTCCAGTATGACACAGTGCTCTCTGCTGCCACCTCTGTCCATGTCAGGAACTGTCCAGAGCAGCAGCAAATCCCCATAGAAAACCTCTCCTTCTTTGGACAGTTCCTGACATGGACAGAGGTGGCAGCAGAGGGCACTGTGTCCGACTGGAAAGAATACACCACTTCTTGCAGGACACACAGTAGCTGATAAGTACTGGAAAACTGGAGATTTTTAAATAGAAGTAAATTACAAATATATATAATTTTCCCAAACCAGTTGATTTGAAAGAAAAAGATTTTCACCGGAGTTTAAGTCCTCCAACTAGTTTTTTGGGGGGGTTGCTAATTTTCACCGCTATTAACCTATGGATTGCAGATTTGTATAGAGTTACATAAGACACCAGTCTGTCTAGTTTCTCACTGTTTTCTTGCTTCCTGTGAATGAAGACAATCCTGTTTACATTCAGAGGCTAAAAACGTGTTCTGCCTCCTTGCCGGACAGAGATGTAGAGCGGCTGTAAGTATGGAGCGGCCGGAGGCACAAATGCAGTCGTTACTGTGATCTTTGGAGCGAGAGCTAGAAATACATTCAGCAGGAAGGAGAGCTGTAAGGGCCCTATTCCATGGGACGGTTATCGTTCGCATAATTGTTAACAATAAACGATCTCAATTGGCCACTATTGCGAACGACCTGAAATCGTTCACCCATTTACACAGAACGATGATCGTTACTTATGACCGTTCTTGTGGTCGTCTTGTCATCGCTATTGCGTTTGGCGCTACTGCGAATGACCAAACGACGTCTTATTCCATGCGAACGATTTGCAAATGAGCAACGATAAAAATAGGTCCAGGTCTCATTAAGTGATCAACGATTTCTCATTCGTCATTTAATCGTTAACTGCTATCCAACCGAATGATTATCGATGCGTTCTGAACGATTTAACGATTATCCGAATGATAATCGTCCGGTGGAATAGGGCCCTAGGTCCTTTCTATTCAGTACCTGTCATCTCCTAAAATCTCAAGTACAAATGGAAGATCTGACGATACATAGGCTTTATAGCAAATTTAGGTGATACATTTGTATCTGTACAAAAGACCAGGATAAATTACAGAGATGTAAATCAGACATCATAAAAGAGGTGTATCATCTATGGTTCCTGTATAATCTATCAGTGGTAGAGAACCTTGGCTCTCCAGCTGTTGCAAAACTACAACTTCCATCATGCCTGGACAGCCAAAGCTTTAGCTTTGGCTGTCCAGGCATGATGGGAGTTGTAGTCTTGCACTTTGACTAAAAACAATTGCACCAAAAATCTAGAGGTCGCTGTGAAAGTCTATTATTACTTGGGGCCTATTCTAGTAAATTTTATTTTCCTATGGTGGGAGCTGCTCCTTGCTGAGGCTCTGGAATACAGAATATTAAATATATAAATGCATAGGAAAACTCTTAAGATAGACTGCATCTGCCCACGTGAGGGTTCTTGGCTTGGGATCTCCCCCAGGAGCCATTCATGTAAAGAGTGTAGTCAGACATTGCTGGGATTTCCTCCTAAGACATGTGAAGCTAGTAATGACACCTAGAAGGGAGGATAGTGTCAGCCTCTTGTGACTATCATTACCTTCATAGAGCTTATTTCCATGTTCTGTGTGTGACCTGTAAATATAGCGGCGTTCTTTAGAATGGAATTCTGAGTCCCTATCGTCATGTATCATTATGATTCCAGGAGCTCCAAAACTGTATAAATGTTTGCTCTAGTGTACTGACATCACCCGGCCCCATGTTCTCACCGGCATCTGGATTAGCTGATCCTATTGTATCACATTCAGTGTTTACAGTCTCTTTGTCTCTTATTACAGGAAACCTGCTTCCCTATGTCGGTGGAGGAGCGAGGAGGAGTCCATGGCTGGCGGGGTGAGGCTGACACACATTACTCCCTCTGCTTTTCTATGTAACCAGTTCCTGGCACAGCACATTATCATTAGAGGTTATTGGAGGGATTTTATGGTTCACAGAACAGAACAACACACACACATATATATAGTTGATGTAGCTGAACGTTTTTTTTTTATCTTATTTTTGCAGATTTAGCTGTATTTTTAGTGGCACTGTTTTGGACTACATATAAATTGGTATACATATCAGCAGAGTATCTGTCTTACCACTAATCACGAGAACAGAAGACCCCCCCCTCCCTCGAGTGTATTGGAACAGCAGCGCACATGCTCAACCATCGCTCCATTAACTCTGGGACTTGGAAAGTTCAGTGCTCAGCAATGCTCATAAGCCTCATAGAGAATAAATGGAGCGATGGCTGAGCGTGCACATTGTTCCTGCAATCACCCTAGGGACAATTGAACTCAGTTTTTATTATCATTGGGCGGTCCCGGTGGTCAGCACCCTACCTATCAGCGGGTTATCACCAGTCCTGTGGATGGGAATAACTTTTAATCTTGGGATAACTCCTTTTAACTGTTATTATCTCTCTTGGTAGGGTAAACACGAAAAAATGCAATCCTGCTATTGTATTTTTCCTTTTTATATTTTGCACTATGCATAAATAATAACCTAAATGATACATATGCGATTAGACTAGCATATGCTGGCACTGTGTGATCGGTCATGGTCCAACCTCAAGGGACCCTATCAGTCCTAAGATTGTAAGTCCTCTAGTGCTGGTTGCTCTTCTCCCTGCACAGTGACCTCTGTAAACCTACAGTCATGCAGGATACCTGTAGCACATCTCTATTCAGGTGAATGGGGCCATCTGCAATTAATTGTATAGCTTTTCTTATAATAATTCCTTAGTTTGTATAGTACCAACATGTTCTGAATCATGATAGATAGATAGGAAATAGGTATATACTAAGATGTAGTGTTATGCTTTACAGTCTGGTAGGTGACACATGATACTGTTGGGTTATGTCTCTTCTATGTTATCTACATCACTTTTCATTTGCATGTCTTCTCCTAGAGCCCTGTGAGAGATGTATAGATAATGGAGACGGCCCAGGAAGCGTGTCTCTGACTACTGTGAATTTCTACCTATCACATCACCAGCAGGTCTGTAAGGGTGAAGGTTGGAAAAAATCTGCCATTTTCTAAAAGCAGCACCTTTTATAGGCTGTGTTTGGTATGACAGCTCAGACTGTGCCCATAAAGTGGCACGTTTTCTGAAGAAGAACAGACTTCTGTTACGGTCTGGATAGCTGTCAGTGATCCCATTGTCTTTCTTCACATTGCTTTCAGGCCTACAAGATGACCACACGGCCACGTGGGATTTGCCTGATCATAAGTAACGTCTTGTTCACGACTCCTGAACTTGACTACCGCCACGGAGGGGACGTGGATCTGAACGCTTTGAAGCTTTTGTTTTTTCAGCTGAACTTTAGAGTCTGGGAACGCAGCAACATCACCGCTCAGGTAACTGCAGATTAAGCCGCCATCTCCTCTGCCAGTGGTTTACTCATGGTCTAAATGCTACAGCAACCTGCAAGTGCCAGGACTTAGAGTCCTATTAGAAGGGCCGATGACGGACAATAATCTTGACATTTACTGAGCCTATTACATGGCTTGATTATCGTTTAGCAAGGGCTGCACAGACATCATATAATAGGGCCCTTGCCGTATACGGTAGGTTCTGCCTGTAGCATTTTTATATTTGTCATAGAGACACATAAAAAGTATTGATTGGTCTGAGTTTGGGTGTTCAGAACCTCAAAGGGGTTTTTCTGTTAAGGTGAGGAGTGATCGGCAGAGGTGTTTGAATAGACTGGTGATCTGACATGTGCACTACCACTTTATGGGCAAGAGGAAGATGGTTGTGTACAGCACTATCTTCATTCAGCCTATAGAGTGGAATGTAATAGCCTCTATTTTTGTAATTGGTGTCAGACACTCACTCATCTCCAGTGCAGAGGGTAATGGGTGTCTTTCCTGGGGATCCCACCAGCCTTATGTATATAGAGGCCTCCTTGGTAAGTGCACATGGAACAGGTTTGGTGCATTGATACGAATCTGCTGGGAAATCTATTGTGGCTCATTTGCACCAAAAAAACAACTTATAGTGTGTAGCATTAGGGTTCCTGCGGATTTTGATTGCTCAGTTCATATCGATATAGAACATCTGGGAATGATCTGCGGCTGATTTATCTCTGCAGAGCGATGTGTGAAATTCATCCAAGTACAGGAAAATCATCAATACAATTTACATTCTTGTTTTGTTTTCTATTTCTACGAAATAGTTGCCCAATCTTATGTTACTTCTCTGTTTCTATTTTGATCATGTTCCAGTGAATTTCGGATCACATATGATTTTCAGCATGTTGTGGTTTTTTTTTTCACATTCCCTGGATACACTTGTGGGTTTTTTGAGTTGTAATTTGAGGAAGGAGAAGTTGCACACAGTCTGGTTTTGCAGGGACAGATGTCATGTATGTTGCGGTCATCCTCAGGTTACATATAGTGATACCTGATGCTGCTCTATAGATTTGTGATGATGTCTATGCTGCCTCCCCATCTCATATTATCATGTCAGGCTTTTGTGATGGGTATAGATTGTGTCTCCTGTGTATCTTACCAGATCCCATCACCTCTTGTTTTTTTCTTATAGGAAATATTGTCTGAGCTGGATCTGTTCTCCAAGCGACCCGAACACTCCCAGCTGGACTCTTGTATCGTCGCCATTTTATCCCATGGAGTTGATGGTGCTGTGTACGGATCTGATGGAAAACTTGTTCAAGTAAGAGGGAAAGGCAAATATGTGTGTGTGTGTGTGTGTGTGTGTGTGTGTGTGTGTATATATATATATGTATGTATGTAATAAAAAAAAAAAAAATAAATATATATATATATATATATATATATATATATATATATACACAATAAATTCTAGTTTGCAGCTTTAAAAAAGCCTTAGGCTGTAGTGACAACTTTCATTTTTTGCAGTGTTTTTTGCAAAATACCTATATATCTAAATAACTGAAGACCGCATCAAATCTGCACCATCAAATCTGCTGTGGATCTGCTGCAGATCCGGTGTGTGTGAAGGCACCCTTACAGTAAGGCCTCATGCACACAACAGGAAATTCGGATTCATTTCCAGAACCATAGGCTTCTCTTTTTCTGAAGGGTGTCCATGCTGGAAAATAGGTCAGGAAATCATAGATCTTGTCCTATTTTGTCCGGAATTCCGTCTTGGTTGTCACCATAGAACCCTATGGGAGCATCTGGAATTTCGGACGGCTCCGGATGCACATGCACAAACTGGCTGGAATTCCAGATGCACTGCTAGCCAACCTGGGCCAGCGTGGAAGAAAAGTCCGTCAGCACGGTGAACTTCCAACCGATTCTGTCTTTATTCCAAATTAAAAGCACATTCCATGATTCCTACATGTTTCAAACCTGAGCTCCAATCATGGAGCGTGCTTTTGAATAAAGACGTAATTGATTGGAAGTTCTGCCGGACTTTTCTTCCACTGTATCTGTTTGGACTGCCATTCTGCGTATTCATGCACAGTGTGATATTCCCAGTCCTATTGCTACATCCTGGAAAGTGCTCCACCTGGCCCATTAACTGTATGTGCTCCTAATTGGTACCGCATACAGTTAAATGCAGTGCTATATTTGACAGGTTAATGAGCCATTGACTCCCCGCCCTGTCAGTCACTCTTCTGGCAGAAGGCAGTATTATACCTCCAGCCACAAGAGGCCACTCTCTCCCCAGTAGAGAAGACAAGCTGCAGAGCTGCAATGCAAGTATGTGTTTTGTTTTTTTGTTGTTGTTGTTGTTTTTTTTTTTCTCTTTCAATTTTTTTTAGTCAGGAAATATTGACTTTTTCCTGGAACCTCCTGAAAGACTTTCTAATCAGTATTTTCTGACCATAGAGACGGTCATGGACCTGTGCATGGGGCCTGAAATTTGTGAGCGTAAATAGGACAGACCTGCTATGGGGATTCCATGCAGATTTGTGTCGTGGAAACCTGCAGCGGATTACAGAAATAACAAATCAGAATGTTTTCTGCACAGACATTGACGTGTGTTGTGGATTTATCAGTCTGCAGTACGTTGCCTTTTGTGGGTTTTGCTGCAGTTTACTTACAGATTCACCCACAGTTGAAGAATTTGGGTTTTTTCTATTTATTATTTTTATCTTGGCAAATCCACACCTACTTTGTGTAAATCTTGGTTTGGATTTCCTGTCGGCTCCCCCCGCCCTGAAATCATAGTGGTTACATAGATCTGACGCACGTCAGAGGGTCATAGAGGAGCTCGTAGTATTGTCTTCACCTTACCATACTTGTATTTGGATAGTTTTATATTTGTGATACAAGTAAAGCTTGTGGACAGGTGATGTGAATTTGCTGACATCTTTTCCTGTCATAGTTGCAGGATGTCTTTACCAAGTTGGACAATGCTCACTGCCCGCAGCTGCAGAACAAACCTAAAATGATCTTTATCCAGGCCTGCCGAGGAGGTGAGTGATGCCCCCAGTGTATCTACATGTGATGTCATTGTGTAGCCATCTTGCTTCTGGCCAAACAGTCCATGTGTTCTCAGTGGGGAGAGGGATGTAAGCAGCTGCCAGGCACCTCTGACTCCTCTGGCAACTTATCTTCCCTGAGAACAAAAGGATCAGAAATATGTAATCAAATAACTAGATCCTTCTCTCCTCTGAGAAACTTGGGACAACCCTAATGATCAGCTGGTCCTGGCAAAATCTGTGGGTTTGGACAATATTGATCATATATGTATGGGCACTTTGCATCTATCTATCTATCTATCTATCGTTACCATTGTTTGTGTGTGTACCTTTCAGCAGAATACATAGCATAGTGTTCTCAGGCCTGTGTATAGGAATGAGTCTACTACGAACACTGTACTCGAGCTGCCTCTTCAGCTATCCGCACCGGCAGTCATTGCAGACCCCTGTTTATTCATTGTGTATATTTCTCCACTAGTGATGTAGTAACACATGTAACTTCATACTTTCTGTATGTCTAATAGATGAGACAGACCGAGGTGTCGACCAGCGAGATGGAAGAGAGAGAACTGGATCTCCTGGCTGTGAACAGAGCGACGCTGGAAGAGAAGACATCAGAGTCCGGCTGCCAACTCAGTCTGACATGATCTGCGCCTATGCCTGTCTGCGGGGTGAGTGTGAACTATGCATAATGGTGACCACCTGTATGAAATATACAACATACAGGATAAGAAATGTATGTGCACAGTGACCCCATCAGCAGAATAGTGAGTGCAGCTCTGGAATATAATTCAGGATGTAACTTAGCATTAGTACAGGATCAGTAATGTGTAGATATTGATGAAATGTGAGCATGTACTCTGATTACAGGATTTATCACTTTCTTCCTTTGTTAGGTACTGTATCACTCCGTAACACAAAGCATGGATCATGGTTCATACAGGATCTTACCAGTGTATTTTCCAAATATGCCAAGGACACACATGTAGCGGATATGCTAGTCAAGGTGAGACCCTGATTTGTTGTATATTCTGTCTGGACTCTTTATGGATACTGTCTCTGTATACCAGCGTGCTGTTCCTGTGTATAATAATATATTGGTGTATGGTGAGCCATGTGACAGTGTTAGTGTTTTTATACTGGGATACTATAAAAGGGTCTTTCCACCATAATAAGTAATGATGTGTTGCTCAGACATCACTTATTAATCATAGAGGTCTGACTGTCAGGTCTCCTACCAATCTATGTGTGGGAGGCATTAGTCAGCTCTGTACTAACCCTTAAATCTTTGCCTAATCTAGTAGTAGTACTATCCCTTGATGTGCAATCCTCTTCTCTGTTCTCCAGGTGAACGCCCGCATTAAGAAACGAGAGGGCCATGCGCCAGGGACTGAATACGACCGCTGCAAAGAGATGTCCGAGTACAGCAGCACCCTGTGCCGGGACCTCTACCTGTTCCCCGGATTCTCCCAGTGACCTGCAGAGCAGCGCTCCTCTTGTACAGAATGATCTTTTTTTTTTTGCAAAAGAGAGATGCTTTATTTTTTGCACGTCCTATTCACGTCTTCCAGCTTTGTATTGTCGCCTGCTCCTTTGTTTGCACGTTCTCCATTCATGGACCAGCACATATATCACATTCCACCGTCTGGTTAGGCCGGGTTCACACAGGGTGTGGTGGGTGACATCCGTCTGGTGTCATGCTATATAATATTGCACCAGTCCTGAGTTACTGATACTGTAGGAACCTTTGATTTTTATTCTCACAGCATGCAGAGGGAAATGTTGGCGTTTCTGCCATTGCTTTCTGTTCCCTATTATTTTAGTGAAAACTAAGAGCTGATATGACAGTGGGAACCATGTCTAGTTTTGCATTAATCTGGAATATTATCTGGAAGCATCTATCAGACTTAGAACCACTGTCTGAACTTGGCTTAACAGCGGGTCTTCTCTGGGGTGTAGGAAATCTAACCACAGCCATGTGGGGGACCATTGGGACTATTGGGCCTTTATTATGTGTTTACAGCCACGAGCCACTCCCAGCCTTTACGGACAGGAATTGTCTTACACTGATGCATCTGTAGATTTTCCTGGAGGAATAACAGAGGGACAGCACAAAAGAATGGTTACTAATGGGAATGAAAGTTTTTACTAAGAACAGATGGGTCAGAGCTGTGGATAGGATTTGTTTTACAGGACTTATCGCAAGATTATAACATCGCCTAGCTAGAGGATAGGTGATATGTGTCTGATTGGGACCCTCACAATTACAAGAATAGGGGGCCCTTGTACCAAAGCTTCACATACATGCAATAAAAGGCTACGTTCACACTATGTAAGTTCTGCAGAAATCACGGCCGTTGTTACAACGGCCATGATTTCTGTGGTACTTATCTAGTGCTGCAGGCTGAGTAAATCCTTGCCGGAGTGTATATGCATAGAATACACTCCGGTCGGGATCCCTAGTAGCGCCGTAGAAAACTGACAGGTCAGTTTTCTGCGGCCACTATTCAGTGAGTAGCGCCTGCAGAAAACCTTGTCGGTTCACACAATGGAGCGAGCGACTCTGGCCGCACGCTCCATAGTGTGCAGTGGGGAGTTCGGATGTGCCCGCATCAGAATCCAGCGGCGCTAAAGATCGTCTGCAGTACTGGCCGGGATGATCTTTTCAGAGACAGGCCGTTCTCATACTATGTGTGACCATAGCCAAAGCCTGTATAACTATAAAAGTTATAGGTTGTGTAAAGTAGACACCATGCAATGGTTTTGCATTAGTTCTATTTCCCATGGCCTCGGCTCTGGTCCTGTCGTGTCCGGGACCCCTGTATTCGTGATCAGACTCATCACCTCTCCTCTGGATAAGTTGCAGTTTTGCAATAACTCCCTTTAGGGTACAAACACACACAGTATTCGCATTGTATTTACTGCTGAGATACGCAGCAGATTAGATCTAAATAACTGAACACAGCATCAAATCTGCACCACCAAATCTGCTGCGGATCTGCTGCGTATACGGTGTGTGTGTTTGTACCCTTAAGGAGCTTTCCCAGCACTCACTTGTGACCTATTGATTTGATATCACCGTCTGTAACGTCTTCTGGGAGGCCAAAGGTCAGGGTTATGGAAAGACCCTTCATTTTAGCACTGTGAGGATCAATATGCCATTAATGAATGTGAAACCTACTGTAAATCTATGGCCATAATACCTGTCATAGGGCTTGTTACGTGACCTGGATATAAGCTGCCCTCCAGGCCGCTTCTTAGAGGTTATTATATACAGCTCTGACTATTTCAGTATTTTAAGGAGCTTCACCGATAAGATTTGTTCTGCTAGGTCTCTGCCATCGAGTTAATGGATCTCTTCTGTTATATAAGGGAATTGCATTGTCTGCCAGTCCTTACCGTCTCTTCACTAGCCACGTTGCTCCCTACACATGAAAGGGACGTCATCTTACAATCATGGGAAAAAATTTTTTTTTAAATTTGATTAATTATTTCCAGATCCTTTTCTGCCAATGGCGGCTGCCACCTTCTGGCTTTGGTTGTCGGTATAATCATTTCTATGTGATTTTTAGTTGTGTTCTAGCACTTTTAAAGCCCGGCTGCACTTTTATTTATCTTATATTTTTTATATCTAGCAGGGCTTCAGGAAGCTGAGCTATATGGAGGTGTATGATTGGGTCTTTGCTGTAACTTCTTACATTGTAGTGTTCCTGGAAGTTGAGATATCTGGCTCTGTATGGTGAGGTCTTCATCCACAGCGTTACTTCTCCTTAGTATAGAAGTGTTTATACAGGCTGAGACCCCAGCAAGCCGCGTAGTCTCAGTCATTTACATTCATCATGGAAGTTTTAGGCTACGTTAGATTTTATTTTCCAATCAGGATGTATTTGTGGCCCTGGAGTAACCGTACCGCTATGAGGGTGCGCTGATGATGCATTCCATTATTGCTGCCATAGGTCTGAGCATCGCACGTGACTCCGTGGCCGCCTTCTATCGCTGTATCTCAGGACTTTTCTCGCTTCTGTCACTGCCGCACTCTGTATTGTTTTATACTCTGCCAAATATGTTGTCACGTATCATCGGTGCGTGCCGCAATGTATCTCCGTTAAGAAAAAATAAATAAATCTTTTTATACCTACTACGTTCTGTGTTGTTAAGAATGCATGGAGAAAAGTTTTCGAAAAGTTTCACATGATGTGATCAGTGGCCAGTTTCGCTTACATTGTAACTTCGTTTCTTAACTTTTGGATAATTTTCCTTGTGTCAAAAAGTCTCTGCACTCCTGCAAAGTTTTGGTCAGCTTCAGTATCAGTTGGGTTCACCATCATGTATTCTGGTATTAATCCCCTAACCAGTGGATACTTGGCGTCTGTCCTCATAGTGCAACACATCTTTGTGACTGTTGACACAAGAAGCTGCCTGCTCAGCCAATCAGTGGCTGCAGTGATGCCCCGCCTCCTCCACTAATTGGCTGAGCGGGCAGATAGTCATTAGGCAGACCTTACAATACAATGCTTACTTTGAATTAGTCAACTGCAGTACCAATTGTAACCAGCAACAGCAGCGAATGCTTCTCATAATAATTCAAATAATATCACTGAGCAATGGGAAGAAAGGATATGCAAAATAGCTCTCACACCTCTTGAGCAAAGAGATGTCCCTTCAAGTCAAGTCTTGCTCAGCCAAGGAGCCTTAGAACATTGACTGGGGATTTTATGCCAAGCCAAACAATCTCTCCGAAAGGAAAGATTTCCCATCTGCAGACAGCTGTTTTGGGGTTTTTGCCCCTCATCAGTGCAGAGCAGGGTGTTGGCTGGCTAGTAAGAGGTCTGTTTATGTGGGTCTCTTTGCTCAAGAGGTGTGAGAGCTCTTTTGCATATTCTTTCTTCCCAGACTTCTCAGTGGAGCAGCAATGGTCTGTAAGTCTCCACACGTTTTTATGACGAGCTCTTCTTAAGGAGAGTAACTACTCCTTTGACCCACTGAGCAATGGGGAAACATGGCCGGTCAGATTGATTCAGATCTCTATAGGGAAACACTACCAGTCAGATGGATCCAGATCTCTATGGGGAAACATGGCTGGTCAGATGGATCCAGATCTCTATGGGGAAACACTACCAGTCAGATAAATCCAGATCTCTATAGGGAAACACTACCAGTCAGATGGATCCAGATCTCTATGGGGAAACATGGCCGGTCAGATAAATCCAGATCTCTATGGGGAAACATGGCTGGTCAGATGGATCCAGATCTCTATGGGGAAACATGGCTGGTCAGATGGATCCAGATCTCTATGGGGAAACATGGCTGGTCAGATAAATCCAGATCTCTATGGGGAAACACTACCAGTCAGATAAATCCAGATCTCTATGGGGAAACATGGCCGGTCAGATGGAGCCAGTATTGAAGAACCTATTAATCCCTTAATGACCAAGGGTGTAAATGTACTCCCTGGCGTCACTAAGGGTGTTCAGAGGGGGGTCCGCGTGGCGACCCTGCTCTGAACCGCCGTGATCACAGTTGCTATCTGCAGCCCGGCAATTAGCGGGCACGGTCCATCTATGCAGTATATCTATACTGCATAGATCTCAATGAGAGGTCAGAGCAGTGATACTAGAAGTCCCCCATTGGGAATAACCCTAACCCCAGGGGGGCTTCAAGTATGTGTTTAAAAAATATATATAAAAATCCCCTCCCCTAATAAAAGTTTGAATCAGCCCCCTTTCCCCATTTTATAAATAAAAATAAACATGTTTGCTATCGCCGCGTGCGTAATCGCCCGAACTATTAATTAATCACATTACTGATCTTGCACTGTAAATGGCGTAAGCGCAAAAAAATTCCAAAGTGCAAAATTGCACATTTTTGGTTGCATCAAGTCCAGAAAAATTGTAATAAAAAGCGATCAAAAAGTCGTATATACACAAACAAGGTACCAATAGAAAGTACAGATCATGGCACAAAAAATGACACCTGACACATAGACCAAAGGATAAAAGCGCTATAAGCCTAGGAATGTAGCAATTTTAAAGAACATTTATTTTTTTTAAAAGTTTAAATTTTTTTAAAAGTCATTAAATAAAATAAAAGTTATACATGTTCGATATCGTTGTAATCCTACTGACTTGAGGAACATATATAACAAGTCAGTTTTACCCCAGGGCAAACAGCGTAAACACCTCCCCAAATGAAAAAAATAATTTTTATTTTTTTTTCAATTTCTCCACACATTTAATATTTTTCTGGTTTCCCAGTGTTCTTTATGCTAAAATTCAGCCTGTCATTGCGAAGTACAATTAGTGTCGCAAAAAATAATGGCTCATGTGGGTCTCTAAAGTAAAGTAGGAAAAAAGCGAAAGTGCAAAAATGGAAATTGGCCCGGTCCTTAAGGGGTTAAAGCGTTCTTGTGTAATGACCAGTCTGATAATAATAATTGTCCTATGTTTCCAGATGACTTATTCCCACAGAATATACCAGAAATAAAAAGGCAGTGACTCCCTTACTAACCTGCCTGCGCGCTTTGTCTGACAGTGTAGTACCCAGCATTGTCCAGCAGAGGTAGACAGAGTGCCACCATAATGACTCATATCAGTGTATTCCTTGCAGTAATTTGCACATAGCGCCTCATGAAATAATCATGTTCAGGGGGACTGCTGCGTTCTGGCTTTGCCTTGGGAATGCTGAAGACTTAATACTATTGGACCGGGGCCTATTCCTGTGAAGTGGGGGATTTACCGACTTAACTCACAAAGTCCCACAAGTGAGATTTAAAGGCATCGGGTTGATTTATAAAGCTTCCTACTTAGATGTAGCAGAGCTCAGTTTGTCATTCAATGGTGATTCTGAGTTATTTTCTATAGAACTGACTACTGGTGACCAATCCTGATGTGGTGCTGGTATACCGGGCCTGTTATAACTGTATATAATGATCAGACATTGGGAACACACATATAACATGTCCTGTGTGTGCAGAGACTAATGGGGTCCACTGTGCGCCATATGGCTGGGGGGCTTTTGCAATGTTTATAACAGGTATTTGATGCTGGTAAGTTGCAGTGTTACATGCAGGGCCAGCTCCAGGACTTTGTGGGCCCTCGGGCAACAGAACCTCAGCGGGCTCCTAATCCATCAACTATGCACAATCACTTGAGACATCACTAACATATACAACACACACTCTGACACTGACACACTCAGACACATACACACAGCACTTACAGTTCAGTCTTTTCTCTCTGTCCGGCTTCTCTCCACACTGTAAGGTTCAGGACCTTTGGGTCATGTGATCAGGCCCTTCACCCTTTTCTCTTGCTGTGCAGGTCCTGCTCCATCTCCTGTGTCTTCTGATGTTCAGCCCCTCAACCTGCACTACAGTGAGAAGGCTGAACATTAGAACACAGGACCCTTTTTCCTCTCTGGGCCCCTAGAGGCTCTGTGGGCCCCGGCACTTGACCAGGCAAGCCATGTGCTGACTCCGGCCCTGGTTACATGTCTGTCCATGGAGCAGCACACAATGTCTACTGATTTTTTTCTTTTATTATATTAGCTGACTGGTGACTATGTTAGATGGGGATCATCATTATTAAGGTGTACCTGTCGGTATAAAAAAGAATGTTTGATAAGTCCTATGGACCTGTATGAGGATTCAGAACCCAACTGATCATTAGTACAAACAGGGATAGGAGCATGCAGAGGCCATCATGGGACACAGCGATTACACGTAAACCACTTTGTTATATACTCTGGAGAGAATCCAACTGGTGTCAGAAAGTTATATAGATGTGTTATTTACTTCCATTAAAAAATCTCAAGTCTTCCCATACTTAGCAGCTTCTGTATGCAGCAGTTGATTTGAAAGAATTATAGTTTTTTTGTGAACACCACCTTTAACAGGAGTCAGAATTTACAGTTTTTAAGCTAAAAGTAACCGCCCTGCTTAGTAATGATTGAGCCTGATCCCTCTCTAAGAGCACGGAGGATATCTTCAGTGTATACGTTTTACTACGTTTTACTACGTTTTTCCTTTTTTTTTTTTTTCTTTTTTGTTATTTTTTAATTTGATTTGATTGAAAAATTTGGCCTTTTTTTTTCAAACGTAATATTGTACGAGGCATCTCAGCCCTCCTGATGTCCTTCGGTGGAGGGAGAATGGCGCAGACCACATGTTCCTTCTTTGTTGGTTTCCACCAGTCATACTGAAAAACACTCAACTATTTATAATACACAGAACACACTCCGGATTATGCAGTTGATGTCACCGCCCGCCAGACATGCTCCTTCACCCTATATGATCTTGCCTGAGGGTAGAATTTCTTCTCTGTCCCAGAGCTTCTATTTTCCTCCCCGATTCTGCTTAATCTGATCCATGATATACACATATAGGCTATGTTCGCACTACGTAAAAGTACGGCCGTTGTTGACATCGGCAACAACGGCCGTACTTTATGTGGAGTGGAACACTGCCTCTGCCTCAATGGGATCCCGGCGGGAGCATATACACATTGTATACGCTCCAGGTGGGATCCCGTGCGGCGCCGCAAAAAACTGAAATGCCAGTTTTCTGCGGCCGGAATTCAGTGAATTGCAGCCATAGGAAACCCTGTAAGTTCACACAGTGAAGCAAGCAGCTCCGGACGCTCGCTTCACTGTGTGCTATGGGAAGCTCTGATGCAGGCAGAGACCGGTCGTTCCGTGACCCGGCCGGTCTTATACGTTGTGTGAACATAGCCATACACTGTATGTCAGAGCACTGTACATTATGCCAGAAATGGATGGTCTGATGCTTTAATATGCTACCCCATAAGAACTGGTTGTCCTCTTAAAGGGAATGTGCACCTAAGTTTTCTTTTACTGATTACAGTCAGATACTAAAACTTGTTCTTTTTTTCTAATTTGTTTCTATTTTCTGATTTTTATTTTTATTTTTGTACATTGTTATGGGGGTGGCTATATTGCCTGGGCTGTTCTTAACAGCATTTAGTGTGTTGCTTTACAGAAAGACTCATGGACATAGATGACACTAGACAGAGTGTCCCCTTGAGATGAATGTGAATCATTACTGAGACCTGTGTGACCTTGAGCTGCTATTATCTTGTATTGATGTTATCTATCTTCTTTTGTCACATGACTCTGCAATGCTGTACACATCCCTTTACAGCAACCTTTTCTTATCACTACAGACGCAACAGGAAGTCTCAGCTTAGTTTTAGCCCCAATGGTAAGAATGAAAACGGCAAGATATCAGGATTATTTTACAATATAGATAGAAAATTGGAAAATTTGAAAAACTGTCACCAAAAATTCTTAAAAAATGTTTTATGTAAAATCATTATTAAAACACTGTCATTTTCTTATGACACATTCTTTTTAAAGGATTATTTACAATCCACAGCTGACTGGGGACCTCTACTGGCCATGAGCAGGAAGGAGGACCCCCAACTGAATGGAGCAGCAGTAGGCATGCTCCACCAGCATATGTGGTGTCCCACTATTAAGTGCCTTATGCACCTGTTGCAAAGTTCTCACTCCAGGTTAAGTGGTGATAAATGAGTCTTGTTCCATGCACAGCTGAGTAAGGTAATGGGTTAATGGTATTGTTAAGCCATGTGTTCTCTGCCAGCCAATAGGAGGTGCTCTCTCTTTCTCAGCTTATCCCTGCTCTCCGCACACACACTAGCTCAGTGTGGGAGGAAGTGAGCAAGTCAGTCTAGTCTAGTGTGTAGATGCAGCTAGAGACAACCAGTTCTTTGACTACTGCCACTACAATCAGGATGCAGTGCTAATCCCTTTAAAGGGAGACGAGTCCAGGAACACCCTAACCCACGCCAAGAACATGTCTAAAAAGCACAGAGCAGTATCCTGAACACAAGAGGAACTAGCTTGGATAGAACAAAACTACCATAAAAAAGGACTACGTATCCTATCTCGCAGTGCATGTAACTGGGACACCCGCGGGCACTTAGCTAAGCCCAGATAACCACGTCTGGGGCTTGTGGTACCCTGACAGGACGGGTCATTCGACACTGTAGGGCAGACACAGTCGAAACACTACAAGTAAACTTGCAAACAAGCACCGCCACAACTACCTCTATTCTACTCTACTTCTCTAAGCACCTCCTTGAGCACAATGAATTCAAGCGCTAAAGTCTGTGTCAAAGATTTATCTATTTGTGAAAGCGTATTGTACTACAGAAGAACTCTGCAGTAAAGCTGTTCTATTTTTACATCACTGAGACTCTGTCATATTTTGTACGCACCAGCACCCATATACACCAATCGCAAACCTTGGGTTATTTTTTCCCCTTTCTGTGAGTGGCGGTACCGATATTCCAGGTGGGTCAGTTGCCACTCAGGAATACCGTGACAAGAGCCCAAGGGACCCATCACAACGCGGCAGGTCACCGACCATTGGGGAACACAACCCGTCACATGAGCAGGTACCAACATTACACCTGTGTGCTGGACAAGCACTGGCGTTACAACATTTACATCTCTGGCTGAGCCTGGCTGTACCGTCACCTGATCAATTGATTTCAATGGTTCAGGAAGTTGTAATGGTGACTCCATTAGGCCCATTTCTAAGTGTATACTGTTTCCGTTTTTTTGGGGACTCAAAAATGCAGTCAACCCTAAGAGGAAGTGTGTATGACCACCGAGGCCAGTGATAGTATGGTGGTATCACCAGGACACTTCCCTGGCACAGTGCCCCACTGGGATTACTGCAGGGACTGTTGGCTGTGAGTGGAGAGTTACCATATACCCCCTACATGCCAACATGCCCACTGGCTACAGAACATTCTAGAGTGTGGAGGATCTTGCGCTACAGAAGGAACAGGAAGTAGTAAATTGTCTAAAGGAGAGCAGAGAAGAGACCTTTTTTCTCTGGTAGCTGGACTCCTTGAGGCTATCCTGGCTCCTGTGTCCTGCCCCGGAGAATAATATATCTTATTTCCTCCTTAAAGCAAGTTAGATACAGAGAGTGAAGAGAAGAAGGAAGAGTTCTACATCCTGCGGGGACAAGCTGTACTGGTGCCCCATAGCTTCATTCGAGGACCTTACTGGGATTCAGGCCGGGCCTAACACCAAGGGTCAAGAAACCTGCACACCGCATCATTTTGCGTACGGGGTGGGGGGGAAGGATTTTCCGAGTTGCTTCACGCTATCTACATTATTAATAATCTTGTATATGGAATTTTTCAGCAGATTTCTGCTCTGAAAGTTGTCTTTATGCTTTTTTTCTCACTCTCTCCACTCCCCCTCCCATCTTCCTACTCCCTAGATTTGTAGCTAGCTCAGAGATCAGAATACAAGTTGTAACCAGTAAACAAGTTTGAGCTAGTTTTGAAAGTGCAAGACGCAAGAATGACGTAGAGGAAAGATGCATGATAACAGGAGAAGGAAGCTTTTTTGTCTGATAAGATATATTACAGGGTTTCGTATATTCCTATAAGTATTCTTATATGTACTGTTTGTTTATGGAAAGATTGTAAAAACAATAAAGACAATTTAACTTTGGTTAAAGGGGGATTCTCATCTGACAAAGTTATCCCCTATGTATAGGGTGAAAAACTAGGGAAATTCTTTTAAAAAATTTGATCACTGCGTAACAGTTTCATATAAGTTCCTTTAACTCTTTAATGCTCTCTGGCCAATCAGTGTTTCAAGATCAAAAGAGGAAGAGCCTGGACCATCTCAATCTATTCTTCACTCTTCATCCTGACAACCGTTAGTGAATATACCCAGCGTTTCACCTTAGGCCGCCACATAGGCCTTCACCTGCAAGACAAATTCGTAAGTTCCCAATAGGTGTCACCCAATTTTGGGGTAGCTTGATCACAAGGTCATGTTACAAAGCTGAAATAAAACTTTCTGTCATCTCAATCCCTTCGAGCCCCACGCTCAATGATTATTATAATCAAATTTTACTGCATTGTATCTATTGTTAATTTTTGGCTTGATCATTCAAACCATCTTAAAGGGTTCATCCAGAATTAGGAAAACATGGCAGCTCTTCTTTCTTCCAAAAACAGCACCACTCTTGTCTCCAATTAGGCTTATTTACTTCAATGGAACTGAACAGCAAAACTGGAAAACCCCTTTAAATGTGTTAAGTGTCACCAGTCAATGTGTGCGGAGATACGTTTAAATTTTCAATGAAAAAGTTTGTATCTCAATAAGAGAGAAGCTCAATTTAAAGGGGTTATCCAACGCTACAAAAACATGGCCACTTTTCCCCCTCTCTTGTCTCCAGGTCAGGTGTTGTTTGCAATTAAGCTCCATTTACTTCAATGGAACTGAGTTTGAAACCCCACCCAATCTGGAGACAAGAGAGGGGGAAAGTGGCCATGTTTTTGTAGAGCTGGATAACCCCTTTAAGTCCAATTGTTCAGCAATAAAATATCAGTGGCTGAAGAAGTTGGATGCTGCCCTAAGAAGTTCAGGAATACATGATACAGTCATAGGCCTTAGGCTATATCCATGTTTTCCAGGAATCCCTAGGGCGGCATCCAACTACTTCAGCCACTGGTGATCAAATGCCGAATGATCGGACTAGGGCGTGCTCTACTAATTTCTATTTTATAGCAATGTATGGGGCAAATTTCTGGTGCACATAGGGCATCACATTTATGAAGCGTCTTTGACATAATTTAGTTAAACAAGGTAAAGTAAGCCAACAAAGAGATTAAATTAAAAAAAAAAAAAAGTATCTAATATTTCCCAAAATTTGGCATACCTAGTATTTTTCTAAGCTGTAGAAATTCACAACAATAGTAATAAATGTGCCCCTATGTGTACCAATGGAATGGTCCATGGATTTGATTATCCCTTGTAACGCCTAGTTATGTAGTCTGTATGTGTATCTGAAGATTGTTCGTATTACATCAGGGCGTCATATCTTGCACAACCCCAATTTTGCCATTTTATTAAAGGAAGCACATTCCATAGGAGCCGAAACTTTATTTCTCTTATATTATATCTATCAAACTTTCTGAGTTCTCAAAAACATTCATCTCAGTCTGTCGCATTTCTTTATTATGTCCTTTTATTAAAAATCAAAAACCAAAAAAAAAACATGACGGATAAAGTGCAAATGGCCACCAAAAAAAAATCAAGTCATTTCTTCATTTAAATACTTAAGCAATGTTTTACCTTTTGGCGAGAATAAAAAAATAGATAAAAAAAAAAGACATAAAAAAAAAATCAAAGGAAGGAAAACAAAAGAACCAGCAAATAAAACAAACACAATTGTAGAAACTATGAAAAGAAGAAAATAATAGAAGAGAAAGAGATATAGAGAGACAGTAAGACTAATAAAAAAGAGAAAAATACAGAGACTAAAAAATAGAGACTATGGGGGACATTTATTAAGTCCGGTGTTTTTTACGCCGGGTGTAAAAATGTCCCCGCAGCTCCTAGGCTCAGGGGATTTATGTAGAGGATATAGATGAGCGAATTCGATTTGATCGAGATGGTATTCGATCGAATATTGCGGTATTCGAAAGATTCAAATTCAATCGAGTAGTGTGACGAATACGCAGGAAACATTCGAAAGCCCTCCCATCGCAGTTGGCGCTTTTTTTAATCCAATGACCATGCAGGGAGGCTGTGAGGGACCCTGGCAGTACGCACGCAGCGTGAAAATGGCGTCTACCCTCATTGGATGGCTGAACCACATGACCTCAAATCTTAAATACTTGGTTCCCGCCTCTCGACCGCAGATGCGCTTTCAACCTAGTCAGGGAGAGATCTTGGAGCAGGGAGAGATAGGTTTAGTAGCGTTTTGGTTAGGCAGGATTACTACAGAACCCAAAAGTCCTTTTCAGCGAAAAAGTCATCTCTGCATCCAAAGCTTCTCAGTGCTAAGAAATAGATAACAGTATTAGCAGGTGTATTTATTCCAGTACCCTGTGTGTACAAGTGACTTATAGTGTCCCTGGTTTAGCCCAGTAAGGGCACCTGATATATACTGTTCCAGTAGCCCAGTAAGGGCACCTGATATATACTGTTCCAGTAGCCCAGTAAGGGCACCTGATATATACTGTTCCAGTAGCCCAGTAAGGGCACCTGATATATACTGTTCCAGTAGCCCAGAAAGGGCACCTGATATATACTGTTCCAGTAGCCCAGTAAGGGCACCTGATATATACTGTTCCAGTAGCCCAGTAAGGGCACCTGATATATACTGTTCCAGTAGCCCAGTAAGGGCACCTGATATATACTGTTCCAGTAGCCCAGTAAGGGCACCTGATATATACTGTTCCAGTAGCCCAGTAAGGGCACCTGATATATACTGTTCCAGTAGCCCAGTAAGGGCACCTGATATATACTGTTCCAGTAGCCCAGTAAGGGCACCTGATATATACTGTTCCAGTAGCCCAGTAAGGGCACCTGATATATACTGTTCCAGTAGCCCAGTAAGGGCACCTGATATATACTGTTCCAGTAGCCCAGTAAGGGCACCTGATATATTTTGTTCCAGTAGCCCAGTAAAAGGCATGTCATACATACTGTTCCAGTAACGTTCGTACAGCATGATGTGTGATACGCACGAATAACATGACGCTCTGCGGATGCACATTGGAATCATGTATGTAATGCTGCGCAAGAAATACAAAGGAAATGTGTGAACATTGCCGTAAACGTTCGTAAAGTGTTTGCAAATATTTTTCCTTCGTAGCTGCAGAGAGTGGCATTATACTGCGATTTTGGGGTGTTGGGTGCACCCAGGCATGCTCCCCCTGATGTCACAGTGTCTTTCCGGACGTGTTGGCATCGTTTAGGGAGGTTTCATGGGGGACTTGGTGACCTCCAAGTGGTCGAATTTGGATTTCCAAGTGCCGATTTTATACTATAATGGGATCGTATATTCATTCGAATAGTCGAATCTCGGTGCCTATTCGATTCAAATTCTCGAAAGTCAAATATTTCACTACTCGCTCATCTCTAGTAGAGACGCATTGCCTCTACATAAATCCTGATTTCATGAAGCCTCTCCATGCGAAAATTTTGAAACCTCAGCTCAGAGCTGGCGTAGGTTTCAGTATCATTTTCATCGCGAAAAATGATAAATTCAGCGGACCCAGAGTTCGCACCCCCCCATCCCTACACACCTCCTCCCCACTCCACTGGCGAAGGTGGCGTAAAATGGCTATTTGCAAATAAATAAAGTCGCATCTGGCCGTTTTACACCAACAAATACAACTTTTTTGCTTGATAACTTTCCCCCATTGGGGGAGATTTATCAAACATGGTGTAAAGTGAGACTGGCTCAGTTGCCCCTAGCAACCAATCAGATTCCACCTTTCATTTTCCAAAGAGCCTGTGAGGAATAAAAGGTGGAATCTGATTGGTTGCTAGGGGCGACTGAGCCAGTTTCACTTTACACCATGTTTGATAAATCTCCCCCAAAGAGACTATACAAGATACAGAACCAGACATGGGTGTAAATAGAGACAGAGACTTAAAAACAGAAAGTTGCACTCTCTAAACAAAGAAAAATGTCTATTGATGAGAGAGAAGAGAACTGTCAGCAGAAGTGATGCCAGGGCCGGATAAGTTTTGCACAGTATTAAAATCTGCAATAGCTGACTATGTAAATTACACTGAATAGTCAGATGGGCGGGAACTTTATTTAAAATGGGTTATAAATGCTACACTAAGAGGGTAAGAATGTGAGGAGGAGGAGGGGGCGTAAAGCATGTTTGGAGGGTGTAATCAGCTCCTAATCACACCCTCTGGGTCTATTAAAGGGGTATTCCCTCCAAAAAGATTTTTGCTTTAATAAATTGCCCACCCCTAGCTTTTCATCTTTCCAATATACATTTATTACGGATTATGCAGAGTTTTGCTGTTTTCTGGGTGCACTCACTCCCTCTGTTTGCATAAAATCATCAAATCTTAGTCCTGCCCGACACCGCTCCCTGTTCCTGGCCCCCACCTTCGGTGACGGGGTCACATATCCTCCATCTCTTCAATGGGCAGGGTGAGCGATAATAACCCTGCTCATTGAAGAGAGGGATGACAGTCTCCCCCTGAAGAGAGGCACACAGCGGGCCCATATCCCTCTGTTGGCCACCCCCTCCATCCGGCAGCACCCTCAACGCACCCCTAACCCCGGGACATACATATATGTTACACTACAACCCGTCCAGCACCCGCAACACTCCGCCGCTACAACCCGCCCCTGCACCCCCATCGCCGCTGCTCTCCCTTGCCCAGCACAATCATCCCCATCCTCCCCTTCCGCCTGCCGCCGCTGCTCTTCCGCTCCGGTCCCCCGGCCTGACACCGATAACACAATCATCCCCATCAACCTTCACCTTCCCTCCGCCTGCCGCTGCTGCTCTCCAGTACTGGCCCCCAGCCCGGCACCAACAGCACAGTCACAATCAATGATTGTGCTGTTGGTGCCGGGCTGGGGGCCAGTACTGGAGAGCAGCGGCGGCAGGCGGAGGGAAGGTGAAGGTTGATGGGGATGATTGTGTTATCGGTGTCAGGGCGGGGGACCGGAGCGGAAGAGCAGCAGCGGTGCCGGGCTGGGGGCCGGTATTGGTCAGCAGCCGTGGCAGCAGGTGGAGGGTGGTGGGGTGGGTGGTGTAGGATGGGGATGATTATGTGATATAGGTGTCTGGCCGGGGGACCGGAGCGGTAGAGCAGCGGTGGCAGGCGGAAAGGGAGGATGGGGATGATTGTGCTGTAGGTACCGGGCCGGGGGACCGATACAGGAAAACAGCAGCAACGCAGGCGGTATGATTGCAGACCGAATGCCCACATTAGTTCCCCCCACACTGCACCGAGATCACCCCCAACCCCCATGTCAGCCTCCTCCCGTATCCTGCTATCCATCCACATCTGTGACCTGATCTATTGTGATGTGGATGGATTGCAGCTTGCTGGTACCGGTGGTTCTACACAATATATCAGGTCACAGAACTTCTGTAGAACAACAGGTCCCAGCAAGCTGCTATCCGTCCACATCACAATATATCAGGTGACACAGTTTCTGATTTGGATGGATAGCAGCTTTTTCTGTTGAAAAAGCAGGTCCCAGCAAGCAGCGAGAAGCACTGCATGCTGGGAAATGTAGTTTCCTGGCCAGCGCCATATTGGATTTAGATGGCTTTTAGAAAAAACTTTTTCTCAGGAATGGCAGCAGCTAGAAAGACAGGAGATGGCTCCAAATACTCAGGGGGACTAGGTGAGTAAGACCAGCTAGGTTTGGGAGCATTTCATTTTTTTAGCTCTTGGGGGGAATACCCCTTTAAGTCACACCCCATTTTTCAATAAAGTCTACACCCATCTGTCTATTTTAGTCAAATCAAGTACAAATCAACCAAATAGTTAAACCTATATCTTGGGAATGGGTGGGTGTAGCAAAAAAGTAAAAACACTGTTGGACTCAAAGCTATATAAGCGATAAAACTTTTCAGACCGACCACAGGTCAGTCTAAGCATAGCATCCTTGGGGGGTGGGTGGTATCTGTTATCTGCCTGGGTCTTAGTGCCCTTCCTCCTCTCATCTCTCTATGCCCCCTTTGTATCCGGATCCTTGGGACAAACTAGTGCGGAATTTTGCAGAATGGATAATTGAATATCAGTTTCCTGGGACGACGTATTAAATAAAGTTGCGGTGATTAAGAATGTGAAATATAATTTACTGAGGGCGGAAAATTAATTAGTATCGGAATCATCTGAGGTCTCGACTGCGTCACGGTGTTCATTTATTTACCGCGCTGAGACAGCGACGCGTTCGGGAAAATAAATTTCTATAATTGTGGCTCTGGAGGAAGGGCTCACATCTCGGTTCTTAAAGGGAATCTGTCACTAGGTTAATACATAAATGCTGAAGATCGGTGTATTACTTACATCATTTTGTTCAGCCGTTCTCCTAATATGCAGGAGAATAGTATTATTGCCACACCCCTCCCCCCACCCTTCAGCTGCTGATTGACTGCTGACTGCCTATACACAGCATGGACAGATAACTGCCAATCAGCAGCTGGTAAGCGGAGTTTGCTGTTGCTCATGAATGTCCAGGACTACTGAGCTCATGCACATAATGTAGAGGACTACTTATTGTTCATGTTATTGAGAAGGATATCTCCAAATCAGCTGCACAGAACAATGTAAGTGATACATCATTCTGTTCAGCTTCTCTGTCACTAGTTGATGCTACCCTCAGATAGGGCGACCTACCGACAAGGTCTCTTTAGAGGAGTATGTAATAAATCTGGAGAAGGTAATATTAGGGTTAGTCACACAATCAGGATTTTGCCCATTCATACAAATAAAGATCAGTCAGGACCGTTATTGCTATTATTTTTTTGGTGTACAAGCAATCTTGGGGGTTGATCCACTGTTCCCAGCCATTCGGTCCAATGCATCTAATATCTACAGAGCAGGTGTTTATCGTGTGTACACCGGGGGGAGTATGTACGGTAAGCCCTTGCACCTGTGAGTTGCTGTTGCACTTTCTGTTTTTTTTGTCTGTACATAAGCCACATGCAGCATGCAACCTGCAGTGTGAACAGAGGCAGAGAGGTGTTGCCTTTTTTTTCTGTTGAATGTGGGGGGTGAGGCTACCTCCTTTTGGCTTGCATTCCACCCGTGTCCCAAGGGTGCTGTAAAGAGAGATTATTTGGATCATTTGTTCAGCCCATAAGAGGCCATTGCTAGTGTGAGAATGCTAGAGTAGGGACCATGTCTCTGAGGACACTGTAACCTGGTGACATAGTACACGCTGTAACGTGGTGACATAGTACACTCTTTAACGTGGTGACATGGGACACTCTGTAACGTGGCAACATAGAACACTGTAACGTGGTGACATGGTACTCTCTGTAACGTGGTGACATGGTACACTCTGTAACGTGGTGACATGGTACTCTCTGTAACGTGGTGACATGGTACTCTCTGTAACGTGGTGACATGGTACACTCTGTAACGTGGTGACATGGTACACTCTGTAACGTGGTGACATGGTGCACTCTGTAACCTGGTGACATATTACACTCTGTAACGTGGTGACATGGTACTCTCTGTAACGTGGTGACATTGTACACTTTGTAACACGGTGACATGGTACCCTCTGTAACGTGGTGACATAGTACACTCTGTAACGTGGTGACATGGTACACTCTGTAACGTGGTGACATGGAACACTCTGTAACGTGGTGACATGGTACACTCTGTAACGTGGTGACATGGTACCCTCTGTAACGTGGTGACATGGTACCCTCTGTAACGTGGTGACATGGAACACTCTGTAACGTGGTGACATGGTACACTCTGTAACCTGGTGACATATTACACTCTGTAACGTGGTGACATGGTACACTCTGTAACGTGGTGACATGGTACACTCTGTAACGTGGTGACATGGAACACTCTGTAACGTGGTGACATGGTACACTCTGTAACGTGGTGACATGGTACACTCTGTAACGTGGTGACATGGTACACTCTGTAACGTGGTGACATGGTACACTCTGTAATGTGGTGACATGGAACACTCTGTAACGTGGTGACATTGTACACTCTGTAACGTGGTGACATTGTACACTCTGTAACGTGGTGACATTGTACACTTTGTAACAAGGTGACATGGTACACTCTGTAACCTGGTGACATTGTACACTTTGTAACACGGTGACATGGTACACTCTGTAACCTGGTGACATGGTACACCTGGTGACATGGTACACTTTGTAACGTGGTGACATGGTACACTCTGTAACCTGGTAACATGGTACACCTGGTGACATGGAACACTCTGTAACGTGGTGACATGGTACACTCTGTAACGTGGTGACATGGTACACTCTGTAACCTGGTGACATGGTACACTCTGTAACGTGGTGACATGGTACACTCTGTAACCTGGTGACATATTACACTCTGTAACGTGGTGACATGGTACTCTCTGTAACCTGGTGACATATTACACTCTGTAACGTGGTGACATTGTACACTTTGTAACACGGTGACATGGTACCCTCTGTAACGTGGTGACATAGTACACTCTGTAACGTGGTGACATGGTACACTCTGTAACGTGGTGACATGGTACACTCTGTAACGTGGTGACATGGAACACTCTGTAACGTGGTGACATGGTACACTCTGTAACGTGGTGACATTGTACACTTTGTAACACGGTGACATGGTACACTCTGTAACCTGGTGACATGGTACACCTGGTGACATGGTACACTTTGTAACACGGTGACATGGTACACTCTGTAACCTGGTAACATGGTACACCTGGTGACATGGTACACTCTGTAACGTGGTGACATGGTGCACTCTGTAACATGGTGACATGGTACCCTCTGTAACCTGGTAACATGGTACACCTGGTGACATGGTACACTCTGTAACGTGGTGACATGGTGCACTCTGTAACATGGTGACATGGTGCACTCTGTAACCTGGTAACATGGTGCACTCTGTAACATGGTGACATGGTACCCTCTGATCAAATAGTTTGCTAAGATCCTCAATTTTTTTATATCTACAGAGCAGGTCTTTATTATGTGTACATCGGGGGGAGTATATACGGTAATCGCTTGCACCTGTTTGTTGCTATTGCACTTTATGTTTTTTTGTATGTCTCTATGATATGTCAAAAGTTTTTTAAAACGACAGTGAAAAAACACAAAAATTGAGATGGCACAGTCATTAAATACCTGAGGCTGCCCTGATCACACACCTCTTTAGAGTATCTTGATACACACTTACGTTCCCAATATAGGTGGGTTTATATTTTCTTGAACAATTCACTTAATGTATATAGTGTCCCTGTCTGGAAGCCACCACCCCGCCTGGCAGGGTTGGACAGGGCCGGGGGGGAGCGTGCGGGTCTCTTGCAAGTACAGTGAGCTTCCGGCACAGGCAGCCTGCCACACACCGGCCTGGAAGCTCACCGCTGTAGCCCTGCGGTGCCCGGACTTCTCCTCTCTCCTGCTTCGTGGTGGACATGTGACGTGATGACGTCACATGTCCGCCGCCGAGGTGAGGAGAGAAGTCCGGGTGCTGCGGAGCTTTAGCGTTGAGCTTCCAAGCTGGTGTGTGACAGTCTGCCTGTGCCGGAAGCTCACTGTACTTGCAAGATCAGCTGCCAGAAAGAGGGAGACGCTGCTGCAGGATCCAGGATCCAGGAGAGGTGAATGTATTTTTGTTTTTTTTTAATTTTTCTCATAATTGCTGCAATGTGGGGGCTACAAAGGGGCCCATACTATGGAAGGCTACATGGGGGAGGGCTATATTATGGGGGGCTAGGCTATACTTTGGGGGTCTACACGCGGGGAAGGCATTACAATGGGGCGCTACACAGGGGGAGGGCTATCCTATATGGGGCTATTACTATCTGGACTGCACAAGGGGATTATTACTATAGGGGGAGCACAAGTGGGATTATTACTATTGGGGCTGCATAGGGGGATTATAACTGTGGGGGGAGCAAAGGGGGGTATTACTATGGGGGAGCACAGGTGGGATTATTACTATGGGGGAGCACAGGTGGGATTATTACTATGGAAGGGAGCACAGGGGGGATTATTACTATGGGGGAAAACAGGTGGGATTATTACTATGGGGGGAGCACAGGTGGGATTATTACTATGGGAGGGCCAGAGGGAGAGGAAAAGGAAATTGACGCCTCAGATCAAAGAAGGGGGGTGGGGTACACAGGGGGTCTATACTATGGGGGGGCTACACGGGGGGAGGGCTATCCTATATGGGGCTATTACTATCTGGA
Source organism: Dendropsophus ebraccatus (assembly GCF_027789765.1). Classification (NCBI taxonomy): domain Eukaryota; kingdom Metazoa; phylum Chordata; class Amphibia; order Anura; family Hylidae; genus Dendropsophus; species Dendropsophus ebraccatus. The sequence goes on from NC_091461.1 coordinate 13,356,972, forward strand.
CTGCACAGGGGGATTATAACTATGGGGGGGGAGCACAGGTGGGATTATTACTATTGGAGCTGCACAGGGGGGAATTATAACTATGGGGGGAGCAAAGGGAGGATTATTACTATGGGGGAGCACAGGGGGGATTATTACTATGGGGACAGAGCACTGGGGGATTATTACTATGGGGATAGAGCACAGGGGGATTATTACTATGGGGATGAGCACAGGGAGATTATTACTATATGGGGGCACAGCAGGGGATCCTATATACAGGGGGTAACACTCGTACCTACTGACATCACTGCACACAAAAAGTGGAAGTTGTTGTAAAAGTGTGGAGCCTAAGATGTTTGTCTGGCAGGTTCTGAGGAGATGAATTGTACCTGGAAGAAATCTGGTGGTCTAGGCCAGAAGGAGAGGAAAAGGAAATTGACGCCTTAGATCAAAGAAGACGTCACCTGTGAGTCACTAAATTGGGGGGGGGGGGGGGGGGGGGAATGCTTTTAGCAAGTTTCGCCCTGTAGTCCAAATTACCTAGAAACAGCCCTGGAGACAGAATGTCTGGGACTTGTTTATTTGAGCCGTCTCAGACGTGAAGGGGGAGGAAGGGAAGACAAAGGGAAAAGCTCACACACAGATTTCTGTGTCTTCAGCAGAAAGCATGATGGGGGTAATTATACAGTCAATGAGTATGTATTATCTGAGGTCCATTAAGCTCATCAGCTGATCGCTCTGAGGCCTAGTGTGAACAAAGCCATATCCAACATTATATTAAAAAAAAAAAAAAAAAAGAGTAGACATCTTGCTTTCTTCTTTGGTGTCATACAATCATGTCAAGAAAGGTGATGGAAGGACAGAGGGGCCCCCCGTATCTTACCACCCAGATGCTGCTGTCATCCTTCTGTGGCATCTAGGGGGTTAAATGGCTTAAATTCTCTCTACTACACTACAATCATACTACACTATCTGACATTGGGATATACCGTACAGGAAGGGGTTAAATAAAGCCGGATACATTATAACAATTTACAGGCTTTGTATCTATTTGTAACAAATTGCAAGATCATCAGAATTCCTTAAAGCTACAGGCCTCATTTAACCAGTTTTCTGCCAGATATAGCCTCTGGTTTACCTGACCTCCGTTTTGTCAGGTGTCTGACGCCTCATTTCATGGTGATCAATTACTTCTAGGAAATGTCATTCTACTATAGTGTTGCCATATTTCTTTTAGCTTCCTCTTTACCCATGTCCTTCTCAATTCTGTTTGTGTTCCTCTAATTTTAAGGGTTTCTTAGTTCACCCTACGTAGGCTTTGGACATGTGCGATGTTCCTAACAGCAACTTTATAACCCTGTGACTGGCCTTTATGCTACCCTAATGTCCCAGCAAATGGTGTGTGACAGGAGAGCTGACCGTACAATGTGAGCATTTCAGAATATTAATTATCCTTAATCATGGCTAAAAACAACAACAAGTAACGACAATGAGCATCTATCCACATCATCATTGTGTATATACCTATAGTAAAGACAAACAATAATAGTTTATAAATAAATATAGTTTTAACCAAACATAAAATGTTGGCAATTTGGGTGTAAAAGGGTGATTTTCGTTGAGTGAAATGTTCATCTATTGGCGTCCTTGGATGAACATCACTCCTAATCATGTTTTGTTCAATCACTAATGTTGCTATCTCACTAGGAGCTAATTCCTCCCTCACCCCACTTCCTCTCCATAGGCTTCCATGGGCAGCTGTAACCTGATCCCACAGTGAGCTGATCCATCTCAAAATGGAATTCACCATTTTTTAAAAGAAAGAATGAAAAGATTGTCATGAGGGACTAAAGGATCCTTACAAGTTGCAAAACAGGCATTTTTCTCTAATAAGATATATTACATTGTTTTGCGTATTCACTTGTTTTATGCAAAGATTGTTAAAAACAAAACAACAAAGACCCTTTAAATATCACTGCCATTGCCTCATGAATGGTGGAACGCAACATTTCAATAATTTGCCGTGCTTGGAGCCACTAAAGTTCAAGATTGTCAAACAACTGGAAATGTTGTCTTTGGCATTGTTGTATTCCAGCACTCCCCTACTGAACCAGTGTTTAGACTCTTTAAAGGGGCACTCCAACATCAGGTAAAAAAGGAAAAAATGATGCCTAAAGTCAAACCAGACTAGCTGCTGTATTCACTGCCTGCTCCTCTGCTTGTGGCATTGCTCGGCATAAGGCAGTATATTATAAAGACACATCATTTCCCCAATATATTCCAATAAAGATATATATGTATGCACAAGCCAAAAAGACAGGAATGGCTGCACATCGCACCCATGGCTGACACGAAAGCTTATTCAGCTACATTTAAAACCAACATCAGAAGTTAGTATATAATTTGGCCAAACCATATTGCCTCATGTACCACGTGCAGGTCTTCTGATACACATGAGTCCCTAACCAAAAAACATCACTGTGCCGGTCAGCGACCACAATCCCCACAAAACGTACGTAAGATATATATGTATATAACGGGAGATGGTGATGTAAACTGGAGGAGCTCCTAGAGATGGTGACATCACTCAGGAGGTGCGGCTTGTGCTCAAAGATGAGATACAGCCAGACCTCCTATGACAACGGAGGATGATCATAGAGGGAGGAGCCAATAAGCTGGAGACAATACCTGAAGATGACAGGACAACACAACTTCCTGTCAGGGATGAATCATGTAAAAGGACACTGAAGCCGGTGCTATTAATGATATTACTATATTAGTGACTTATATGTCATGATTCATTTTCTGATACCAGAGTACCCCTTTAAGACTAATGCTGGATTAATAGGAATTCCAGGGCAGTCTTTATTAAAGGGGAACTCCAGCAATTTTATTTTTTTTCAAATCAACTGGTGTCACAAAGTTATACAGATTTTGAATTCACTTCTAGTTAAAATTCTCAAGTCTTCCAGTACTTATCAGCTGCCGTATGTCCTGCAGGAAGTGGTGTATTCTCTTCAGTCTGACACGGTGCTCTCTGCTGCCACCTCTGTCCATGTCAGGAACTGTCCAGAGCAGCAGCAAATCCCCATAGAATACCTCTCCTGCTCTGGACAGTTCCTGACATGGACAGAGGTGGCAGCAGAGAGCACTGTGTCAGACTGGAGAAAATACACCACTTCCTGCAGGACATACAGCAGCTGATAAGTGCAGGAATAACTTTCTGACATCAGTTGATTTGAAAGAAGATTTTTTTTTTCACTGGAGTTCCCCTTTAATGGACTCTCTCAGTAGTCGGTGTAATGTGGGGCCAGCTGTATTTACACGCAGCTAAATATACACGTGAGGAGTGAATGATCTTCCTTCGTTTTCTACATGAACGACCCAGCGCGGTGGCATTTCCTGAGTTGGCACCAGGGCCCATCCACCCTGATGCTAAGATGTGGCATTAGATGTTCCAGTTACTCGGCTCCGCTGATATGGATAGTGTGCCAGCTCTGCGGGGGGCAGCACTATATATAAAGCCGCAGCATGCTTCCACTCAGCATGCACGTTTGCAAAAACAACACACTACCCCGTGACTCTGATCAGCAGAAAATGAGAACAGGGAAATCATCAGAGGCTGTTATAGCAGAGCTATGTGTCACAGGAGGCTGTTATAGCAGAGCTATGTGTCACAGCTGAAGCAGGACTGAGATATTCATAAACAGCACAGTATTCTTCTAGTTTACAACAGTTTAGTTTTACAGATGTAGCAATGAGTCAGGTCACCTGAGTGTCCTAGTGGGCAGTATTATAGTAGTTATATACACAAGGTCCAAGAAAATATCAGGTGGCTCTGCTGCAGCCCACAAAGTGCACAGTCCGCATGGGGTGACTTTTGGTAAGCAGTTGGGTAATGGTCAGGAGTGTTAGAAGTATACAGTGGTGCTCAGCTTCAGCTAGGTATATAGTCCATAAAAATCTCTCAAGTACAGAGAAGCACGAAAAAAGACGTGCAGCACTCACCAGTAGTAGAAATCTTCTTTATTTCATATCAAAAAAGATAGTCCTGGATCAAGGCAAAACAATCAGCCGGTGGGCTACAGCATGTTTTGAGGGAACTTTATTTAGCTGTAGCCCGCCCTGTCAGTCCAACATCTGACTGTTTTGCTTTGATCCAGGACTATCTTTTTTGATATGAAATAAAGAAGATTTCTACTTATGGTGAGTGCCGCATCACTTTGTTCGTCTTTTTTCGTGCTTTTCTGTACTTGAGAGATTATACTAGTTATATTCTTGTATATAGTGGACAGTATTATAGTAGTTATATTCTTTTATATAGGAGCAGTATTATAGTAGTTATATTCCTGTATATAGGGAGCAGTATTATAGTAGTTATATTCTTGTATATAGGAGCAGTATTATAGTAGTTATATTCCTGTATATATGGGGCAGTATTATAGTAGTTATATTCTTGTATATAGGAGCAGTATTATAGTAGTTATATTCTTGTATATAGGAGCAGTATTATAGTAGTTATATTCTTGTATATAGGAGCAGTATTATAGTAGTTATATCCCTGCATATAGGGGGCAGTATTATAGTAGTTATATTCCTGTATATAGGAGCAGTATTATAGTAGTTATATCCCTGTATATAGGAGCAGTATTATAGTAGTTATATTCCTGTATATAGGAGCAGTATTATTGTAGTTATATTCTTGTATATAGGGGGCAGTATTATAGTAGTTATATTCTTGTATATAGAGGGCAGTATTATAGTAGTTATATTCCTGTATATAGGAGCAGTATTATAGTAGTTATATTCCTGTATATAGGAGCAGTATTATAGTAGTTATATTCCTGTATATAGGGGCAGTATTATAGTAGTTATATTCCTGTATATAGGAGCAGTATTATAGTAGTTATAGTCTTGTATATAGGAGCAGTATTATAGTAGTTATATTCTTGTATATAGGAGCAGTATTATAGTAGTTATGCGGTTCACGGAAGAAAAAGAGCGCTGCACCTCACACCTATGGCTGATACTAGTGCCGCTAGGCTAAATAAAAAACACATCAGAATTTTGTGTATGAATTGATCAAGCCATACTGCCCCATGTACCTCGTGCCGGTATCTGATACACATGGGTCCCTACACTAAGTCCACACCGTGCCAGTCAGTGGCCACCAACCCCGCAGGCGCGCATAGTCAGGATTTGGGAGCCATGGGACGGCCCTGCGACCCCCATGCCACAGGACCAGACCCAAAAACACCACACCAGAACCCGGCCAGCACCGCCGGCGGAGAAGGTCGCCCCCAAAGAGCACAAGTCTGGATGAGGTATTGCGCTCACCATAGCTGCTGCCTAGGGGCACCAGTATCAGCCATAGGTGTGAGGTGCAGCGCTCCTTTTCTTCCCTGAACCGTATTTTGTTTCTCTCTTTTCTCCGTGTATTGCACTCCTCCTGGTTAGACCCACATGACCGCAATTAGCAGGAGACACCTGAGTGCACATGGTTTTAATCCCTCCTGTCTTTTCCCATTCTGTTTGCTGCAGCTATGGTGAGCGCAATACCTCATCCAGACTTGTGCTGTTAGGGGGCGACCTTCTCCGTCGGCGGTGCTGGCCGGGTTCTGGTGTGGTGTTTTTGGGTCTGGTCCTGTGGCATGGGGGTCGCAGGGCCGTCCCATGGCCCCCGTTCCCTGACTGTGCGTGCCTGCGGGGTTGGTGGCCACTGACTGGCACGGTGTGGACTTAGTGTAGGGACCCATGTGTATCAGATACCGGCACGAGGTACATGGGGCAGTATGGCTTGATCAATTCATACACAAAATTCTGATGTGTTTTTTATTTAGCCTAGGGGCACTAGTATCAGCCATAGGTGTGAGGTGCAGCGCTCCTTTTCTTCCCATATTAGGATATGTCTGTGCTCACATGTCTGGACCCTATGTCTTCCCCATTCTGTGAGAGCAGCAATGGTAAGTGTAATACCATATCCATACTTGTGTCGTTTGGGGGCAGCCTTCCCCGCCGGTGGTGCTGGCTGGGTTTTGGTGGGGCTTTTTGGGTCTGGTCCTGTGACATTGGGGTTGCAGGGCCGTTCCATGGCCTCCCTTCCCTGCACGTGCACGCTTTGCGGGGTTGGCGGTCGCTGACCGACACGGTGTGGAGTTAGCGTAGGGACCCGTGTGGACCAGAGGACCTGCGCGGTGGTACACGGGGCAATATGGCTTGATCAATTCATATACAGACACTCTGGTGTTGATTTTTAATATAGGCCTAGCGGCATTAGTATCAGCCATAGATGGGATGTGCAGCCGTTCCATTCTCTCCAGTTCGTATTATAGTAGTTATATTCCTGTATTTAGGGGCACTATTATAGTAGTTATATTCTTGTAAATAGGAGCAGCATTATAGCAGTTCTATGCTTGTATATAGGAGCAGTATTATAGTAGTTATATTTCTGTATATAGGAGCAGTATTATTGTAGTTATATTCCTGTATATAGGAACAGTATTATAGTAGTTATATTACTGTATATAGGAGCAGTATTATAGTAGTTATATTCTTGTATATAGAGAGCAGTATTATAGTAGTTATATTCTTGTATATAGGGGGCAGTATTATAGTAGTTATGGAAACTGGAGAGAAAGGAACGGCTGCACATCCCATCTATGGCTGATACTAATGCCGCTAGGCCTATATTAAAAATCAACACCAGAGTGTCTGTATATGAATTGATCAAGCCATATTGCCCCGTGTACCACCGCGCAGGTCCTCTGGTCCACACGGGTCCCTACGCTAACTCCACACCGTGTCGGTCAGCAACCGCCAACCCCACAAAGCGTGCACATGCAGGGAAGGGAGGCCATGGAACGGCCCTGCAACCCCAATGTCACAGGACCAGACCCAAAAAGCCCCACCAAAACCCAGCCAGCACCACCGGCGGGGAAGGCTGCCCCCAAACGCCACAAGTATAGTAGTTATATTCTTGTATATAGGGGGCAGTATTATAGTAGTTATATTCCTGTATATAGGAGCAGTATTATAGTAGTTATATTCTTGTATATAGGAGCAGTATTACAGTAGTTATATTCCTGTATATAGGGAGCAGTATTATAGTAGTTATATTCTTGTATATAGGAGCAGTATTATAGTAGTTATATTCTTGTATATAGGAGGCAGTATTATAGTAGTTATATTCCTGTATATAGGAGCAGTATTATAGTAGTTCTATTCTTGTATATAGGAGCAGTATTATAGTAGTTATATTCTTGTATATAGGAGCAGTATTATAGTAGTTATATTCTTGTATATAGGAGCAGTATTATAGTAGATATATTCTTGTATATAGGGGGCAGTATTATAGTAGTTATATTCCTGTATATAGGGGGCAGTATTATAGTAGTTATATTCTTGTATATAGGAGCAGTATTATAGTAGTTATATTCTTGTATATAGGAGCAGTATTATAGTAGTTATATTCTTGTATATAGGGGGCAGTATTATAGTAGTTATATTACTGTATATAGGGGGCAGTATTATAGTAGTTATATTCCTGTATATAGGGAGCAGTATTATAGAAGTTTCTCAGTGTATAGGTTTCCGGGTTCGGTGCAGTTTGCAGGTAGTGTCGGGATTACATACACAGTGATGTCAGAGCCTGCAGACCTGTGTCATCGTTCTTCCCCTTTTCTCTAGGATTGCGTTGAGGGTTGCTGGGTATCTTGCTGTTGTTCCTGTGAAGTTATTCCTCATATCTCCGGGGTGACAGCTTTGTGGAGTCGGGTTGATTTATAGCCATAATTGATGTCCCATAGATCTTATAAATCAATGCGGCTCTTACCCAGCATGCACTCTAGTAAACACTTAAAAACTCATTGATGTCTAAGCCACTGCGGCTATTAACCCTTCCTTATTCACTGATTTCCATTTTTTTCTTATTTTTATAGACATGTATGGCATATTGAAATGCTGTTCCTATCACAGATGTCTCTTTGTTGGGCGTCCACTTGCATAGATCTTTACCAGTTGTGCAGATCCTTAAAGTGAACCTGTTTATTGTGAATCTCCGTTGGATGATGGGGTATATGCAGGGACGGGACATGGAGTTTTGGTGCCCTAGGCAGAGAAGGCAAATGGCGACCCCCCACCCACACACACACACAGACACACAGGAGCATGCTGGGAGCTGTAGTATTACCATAGCCATACAGGATCATGCTGGAACTTGTAGTTCTACCACAGCCAAACAGGATCATGCTGGAACTTGTAGTTCTACCTAAGCCACACAGGAGCTTGATGGGAGCTGTAGTTCTACCAGGTGGATGCTGGAAGTTGTTCTACCAAAGCCACACAGGGGCATGATGGGTGTTGTAGTTCTACCACAGCCACACAGGATCATGCTGTGAGTTGTAGTTTTACCTCAGCCACAAAGGATCACGCTGAGAGTTGTAGTATTACCATAGCCACACAGGATCATGCTGGGAGTTGTAGTTCTACCACAGCCAGACAGGAGCATGCTGAGAGAGTTTTAGTTCTACCTCAGCCACACATGATCATGCTAGGAGTTGTAGTTCTACCACAGCCACACAGGAGCAGGCTGTGAGCTGTAGTTCTACCTTAGCCACACAGGTGCATTTTGGGAGTTGTAGTTTTACCTCAGCCACACATGAGTACTAAGACACACACACTCACTCACAAACTCCATTAGCATACACAGATACATACATATACTCACCCACAAAGCAGTAGCAGTGAAGGATCAAACTACTCATCTGTCTCTGTTGGGAGGGGGCGGGGGTTGGGGCATCTGTCTACCCCCTCCTGCTTGGCTCCAGACATCATGTGACATTGGTCAGAGGCTTATCTTCTGAAGACAAAAAGAAGAGAGGAGGAGAGCAGGTGCCTGCCTGACGCAGCGGGGCTGGAGCCTTCAACAACTGTAGGGCAGAACAGAAAAGGGATGCTGCCGCGGGTGAGGTCAGGTGGGGGGATTTTTAAAAGTGGTTAAAATTGCGCCCCTTGTAATTCAGCAGGAGATGGTGCCCTAGGCCATCGCCTACCCTGGCCTACCCTTTGTCCCGGCCCTGGGTATATGGAGCTCAGACATTAGTGGATCTCAGACTGGTAATACTCCATAGTCCAAGGTGGACAGTGAGTCCTAAAGACATCAACCCTCTCAGGCCCACCTATTGACTTCTGCCTTTAGCCATCCTCGTAATGTGCAGCCCTCCAGCTGTTGCAAAATTTCCCATGATGCTTGGAGCGCCAACAAAATATTCTCACTTTATTGGGCTTGTACCCTCTTGGTATATGTTTTATTTATATGTGAATTGTTACTTATATGACTTTCTCTTTTGTTACAGTATTCATTATTATTAGAGTTAGAAAATGTTTAAAGGGTTTTTCCCAGACATTTTCATTGATGTCTGACACCCCCCATCATTCAGCTGTGTGGCAGAGCTATGCCATTTGAATATAGAGTGAAAGGAGCTGGAAGCAGACAGCGCCATAAATTGTGTAGTGGCCATGCCGGGTTACTGCAGCTTAGCACCTATCTCGCCAAAACTGCAAACTGGAATCTGATTGGTTGCTAGGGGCAACTAAGCCAGTTTCACTTTACACCATGTTTGATAAATCTCCCCCGATTCATAACCCTATTACACATACTATCCACCTACTTTTGGACCACCCTGTATATATATTTAGACACAGCTCTATACTTAGGTTTATCAGTGAGGTTGCAGCATCTGGTTTCTGTGATTCATGAAATCCCGGCACCCTTCCTAGTGGAGCCTTCTATGACCCTACATCGGTGAGCGGGACCAATATGGTGCGTGTAGTCCTCCAGATAGATACCAATAGAGGCACCTACAGCAGCTCCAGGGTAGATACATGTAGAAGTTTTAGTCAAATCTGATATAAAAGCGCCACCTTTCTGAGCAACAACGGTACAACATAGCCAGACACCCTACATACAGGGAATTATACATAGAAAATATGGGTGGACTCTATAAAAAATAATATTTCTTTATTCACATTTGGGCTATGTTCACACTACATATATTTTCGTAAAACTATGGCCTGATTGCAACAATGGTCGTGATTAATACGAAAATATACGTGACGTTGCTGCCTATGGTAATATATATATATATATATATATATATATATATATATATATACATACACATAGTATAGACTCCAGCTGGGATCCCTAGTGCCGCCGCAAGAAACTGACAAGTCAGTTTTCTGCTGACGCTATTCATTGAATAGCTGATGCACGAAACCCTGTCGGTGCACACAATGAAGCGCGAGGCTCCGGCCGCCTGCTGCATAGTGTGCAGTGGAGAGTTCTGATGCGGATGCACATGGATGCGCCCGCATCAGAACTCAGCGGCGCTAAAGATCACTGCAGTACCGGCCGGGATGATCTTTTCTGAGACCGGCCGTTATGTGACCTGGCCGGGTCAAGGAATGGCCGGTCTCTTACACCCATCCCATCACACCGATCTCAATATATATCACCGGACATGCATGACTTCTCTCACCCATCGTACTCCAGCGGCTCCCCTGCACTCACAGTCCCGACGTACGTTTTGTAACTTCCTCAGGGAACCCTATATACGTATAAGGAGATGGGACTAGGGTGAGCTTCTTTCTTACATCTGTTTGTCAACACAGAGGCCAATGTCTGTCTGACTTATAGCCCTATTTCACGGAACGATTATCGTTCATAGACTCGCTCCAACGACCGCTCGTTAACGAGCACTTAACGTTTTTTTTAAGCGAACGATAACACATAATACGTGTTGGAACGTGAACGATATCTGTAGTGTAACAATTTTTTTGCGGTCGTTGCATCGTTACATGGTCGTTTAAAACGTGGGTAAATGTAGGTAGACATTTCAAGAACGACTAAAGATTTTTTATTCAACGAAAAGATTAGTGAATTATTGTTGAAAGACCAACGATTTTTTTTCGACATGTTGAAAAAAAATAGTGAACGACTCAACGAAGATTTCGCTGTTGTCGTTCGCTCGTTTACAGCTATTCCACAGAACGAATATCGGTAACAAACGGTCGTTTGAACGATTTTATGAACGATAATCATTCTAAAAAGTTCCGTGGAATAGGGCCTTAAGCTGGAGCTGCTTACTATAGCGCCCTCTACCTTCCTGCTGAAAAGAGACTGGGTAAGCTCCGCCCGCCTTCCAGCGGTATCCTGCACTGTTGTGTGTACATGGTACATACATTCATAGTAATAGTAATAGAAAATGGGTTGAATGAAACATCATAAAACAGGGATCCTAGTAGGACAATGCAATACAGAAAATACAGTCCTATCCAGAAAATAATTCATTAATGAAAACATTATAGGAAGCCCCCTTAAAGGGCAACTTTTTTCAAATTAAGTGTTAACAGAAAGTTATAGAGATTTTTAATTTACTTCTATTTAAAAACCTCCAGTCTTCAAGTACTTATCAGCTGCTGTATATCCTGCAGGAAGTGGTGTATTCTTTCCAGTCTGACACAGTGCTCTCTGCTGCCACCTCTGTCCATGTCAGGAACTGTCCAGATCAGTGGAAAAACCTCTCCTGCTCTGGACAGTTCCTGACATGGACAGAGGTGTCAGCAGAGAGTACTGTGTCAGACTGGAAATAATACATCACTTCCTGCAGGACATACAGCAGCGGATAAGTACTGGAAGACTGGAGATTTTTAAGTAGAAGTAGCTTACAAATCTATATAACTTTTTGGTACCAGTTGATTAGAAAACAATCCCTTTTTGCTGGAGTACGTGCTTTAACTCAGTGGGCAGTACGGTGGCTCAGTGGTGGCTCTCCCTGATTGAAGGGGCTTCCTCTGGACTTTAGATAGTCACTGACGACTGACGATAATAAAATTTTTACTAATAAAAAGTTAAATGTTTTCCACATTTTTAATTCACGCTCCATCCGCCCACCACCCAGGGGCTCAGTCCAGGTTCTTCTCTATTGATTTAGCATTAATCCTGGGGAAGGTTCTGACTTTGGAGCTTATAATACTGGATGTGATGCGGACGTCACTTGTTAATGTTTTATCTCCGGTCGGCCTCGCTGGGGGGCCGGGCCGTCCCTCCGCACATTCCTGGATGATATCATACAGCCCCTTTCCCATAGCCTTCCCTACATGATACATTAACCCAGGAGCCCTGGCATGTCCATGATGGATGCCGACCGATCCCTCTGTGAAGCCGCCTATTCCCGTCACCTCTGAGAGTAACATTCCCAGTGAAATAAACAATGCTTTCTGCTGGGCTCATTACCGCCTCCTGGTGGCCAATGCACTGCGGGACGGGAAGTGACAACAGGACTGAACGCGTTTCAGGCCTATAAAACTGGTTGTCACTGCGACCATTACACTGGTTTTCTATTCATGGTTTTCTACGCACAACTGTCAAGAATTGGCGAACCAGATCAATGCGACGTATCATGGGAGAGATTTATCAAACATGGTGTAAAGTGAAACTGGCTCAGTTGCCCCTAGCAACCAATCAGATTCCACCTTTCATTCCTCACAGACTTTTTGGAAAATTAAAGGTGGAATCTGATTGGTTGCTAGGGGCAACTGAGCCAGTTTCACTTTACACCATGTTTGATAAATCTCCCCCCTTGTGTTTACACTACATCTCCCACTATGCAGTGCAGCAGACATGCTCTGTGCTGTAAAGGAACTGAACAAGCAGGGGGTGCAGGTGTAAACACATTGCTTATAACAATCACTGATTGACACTATCCAACTGATCAGTAAATAGCTGTCTGCAGTAAAGGCATCGTGGATGTAGCAGAGCTCAGTGTGTTGTTTGAATATACAGTATATATAATATGTGATTTCTTAGGGTATGTGCACACTGAGGAAATTTGACGGAAAATCCGTTGCAGAATTTGCCGCTCTCACGGGCGGATTCCGTCATCTGTCTAAAGGATAAACACATTAATTCTTTAGAAGAATGAAGGAATCCGCCTGTGCATAGAATGGAGTCTATGACACGCACGCGCTACGGCACGAGCGTCGAATTCTGATTTTCTGTCAAATTTCCTCAGTGTGCACATACCCTTACATAGAAACTTTCAGCATTATCTCAGCTTTGATAAGATTAGGATTCAGAGCTGAAGTAACGATTTCAGCTCTGCTACATCCACGTGCGAGATGTGATACCTCGCCGTAATGGACACTATGACAGTTCTCCATAGGGCTGCGGGACTGTACGGCATAGTGACACATGGTTATTCCTGGGTGCCCATGTGACAAGTCGGATGTCTCAAATGACAAGTGATGTCTCGAGCAGCAGGTGACGTCTCTTGTGACAACCGGATGTTTCCCTGCACTACCAATGTTAGTGCCCCCCCCCCCCCCCTTCTTCAGGCACTTAATGAGATCTCTGTAGAGGGTCCTGTTTTAGGCGGGGGGCTGAGCAGATCTCAGCAGCATAAGAGCTGGTACCCTCCACTGCCTCTGGTTATGCCTGTGGTTGATGTGCCTACCAGAACCCTCACATACCAGCATACCCTGGTGAGTGCCATATAAGATGCATGGGGGGGTTAGGGGGTCCTCCCAGGTGCCATGAAGATGGGCACCCAGGAACATTTACCCTCCGTGCCACAGCTGTTGCAAAACTACAACTCCCAGCATGCATTGAAAGCCTTGACGTTGGAGAATATGCAGTATCCAAACAGGGATATTCCATTAGGACAGGATCTTTGGTCCGGTGCTGACATGTGGATGTAGCAGAGCTGAATTTGCCATTAAAGTTTTTGGAGTTGAATGTCTATGAAATGTAATGGTTTTATGCCAGTGGTCGTTTGCCAGCAGTCCCATGTAAACTCATCGTGATGTTGCCCTACGTTTTTCCAAATGACCGATTCGTCTCTGCTGTGCGGAGGCTTCTTTTAAAGCTTGCACTACGTCATCCCAGTTTAAGTTGTGTTAAATATATGAAATTGTTGCGCGATATGTAAGGAATTTGTACAATTTTATTCAATTTATTTTTTTTGTTGTGTGGTTGTTATAGCAATTATTATGTAAAAAAATAAATAAATATATATATATATATATGATAAAAAAAAAATATATATATATATAAATATATATGTATATATATAATGTGTTTAAAAACCTCACTACGCTTAAACTCCACCCCTTTGACACTAAAGCCACGCCCCTTTGCCAGGAGAGGTACACAGCCTTGTAATAAAGTCTTCCCATTGTTTCTTCTGCAGAAATCTGTCACTATGTTATCCAGGGTTATCACCACTCTTTGTGTGTGATAGTGCATCTCAATTTCAGTTGTAATACCACACTTAACCTGAGGATAAGGGTGGCGCTGTTCATGGGAGAGAAAAAAAGCAGGCTCTCCAGGATTAGTAATATATAGCTGCTTTTTTACTCCAAGAACGGCGCCACCCCTGTCCTCAGGTTAAGTGTGGTATTACAATTAAAATAGCCAGGATTTTAATTGAAAATAGAAGTTTTACAAGAAAAAAATATTCCTTATTGGAAGAAGCTGGATGACAACCAATTATAGCTCTTCCAGTGATTGTCACTCTGCCTGTCCAGCACCCTGAATTGTAAATTTGCCTGGAGATGAATACCCTGCTGTCACCTTAGTAAGAAGATTTACCATTCAGGACTCTGGAAAAGCTGAGTGTATGGAATTTCAGACACGTTTACAAGCACATGTGATCCTGCTGGCTTCTATCCGTGCCAATGGTCCAGGAAGCTTGAAGATACTCTGTACCTTATTTATAGGAGGGATGATATAACCGAAGAGGATGTGTGCCAGGCAGCTGCAGGAAAGCCTTTATTTATTTATTTTCCTGGATTACATGTGAAATACACAGAACAGGGCGATGGTATCCAGATATGTGTGAGTGGTGACCCTGGGGGCCTGCTGGGATTTGTAGTGCTGGTGGTCACAGTACCAGGAGAGGGAGCTCCGGCTCACAGTGACATTGCGGTGCATTAAACCAAAAACGTCTTTTTTTTTCCTAATCAACTGGTGCCAAAAATTTGCAATTTACTTCTATTAAAACATCTACAGTCTTCCAGTACTTATCAGCTGCTGTATGTCCTGCAGGAAGTGGTGTATTCTTTCCAGTGTGATACAGTGCTCTCTGCTACCATCTCTGTCCATGTCAGGAACTGTCCAGAGCAGCAGCAAATCCTCATAGAAAACCTTCTTCTGCTCTGGACAGTTCCTGATATGGACAGAGGTGGCAGCAGAGAGCTCTGTGTCAGACTGGAAAAATGCACCACTTCCTGCAGGACATACAGCAGCTGATAAGTACTGAAAGACTGACTTTGTTAATAGAAGTAAATTAAGAATTAAGAATCTCTGGCACATTCTGATACTAGTTGATTTGGAAGAATTTTTTTCCCACTGGAGAACCCCTTTAAATGGTGGTAGCAGTTGGGGTACTCCCAACGGTAGCATGTCTAGCAGTTGTGATGCCCGGGAGTGTAATAGCACATGTGGGGGTGGGGGGCTTTCTAGCTGTAGTGCAGTAAGACATCTATGGGGGGTGATAGGAAGACTATGCACCACTGAGCTCCACTGTATACTGGCGGATTCAGGTGTTTAGGAGAATGTGATGTGATGGCCAGGACAGTCCCGGCCGGAAGGCTGTGCAGGTACCAGAAATGCAATGAGGCCCTTGTACACCTTATCCTCAGTACGCTGCAGACTTTCCCATTTTATCAGTTCCCAGAAGGGAAGCCCCCGGAAAGCTCTGATGATGTAACATTTCTTATCTGGATCGTTACCGTGAGTGACAGGTTACATTTCCGGAGCTTTCTCTGGGTAATTCACATCTCTATTGAGTCCTTTCCTCTATCTGAGCTTCTCCAGAATGGTGGTAGCACTGACAGCTAATGCACATGGTCATTGGGGCGGCTGTCAGCAGCACCACCACTCTGGAGGAGGATCAGCAGGAGAGTCACAGACAGGACCAGTTTATATAATGGAATCATCACCAGTAGTTGGTTACAGTAACCAAGATGGGAATGATCAGGGACAGTAAATAGTGCAGTAAGGATAATGATCATGAATTGTAGAGGTTGTAGAGGGTAGGTACCCCGTCGCCGCCATCCCAGGTGTCCTACAAAGTGTCTATGGCTGAAGCAGTCCCTCACCATCTTACTTTCTGTATAGTCACCCATTTCTGGTGATTGTTCTGTCCTTGGTGCGTCGGCCATTCTCAGGACATACAGGAACGTTTCATAAAGAGCAGTATGCGGCCTGAAGTCTTTGGAGGGTCACCTCACCCCTCCTCCCTGACCGTCCCGCGGATTATTAGGAATATTATAAGGGATAATCTCCTGAATGAAGAAGCGATGACAGAATTCTTATACGTCTCGGATCGGACACTCCAGACGCTCCGGCCCCGAGTCTTCTTCTTCTTTCAGATATTTGCTTTATCTCAGTCCCGGTGCTGTCGGTGGACCACACGTGGCACAATGGACTCAGAGCCTCATATAGTCATCAAGGTAGAGTATGTATCTTCATGGTCCATGTGGTGTCCTTGGCTTCAGGTCTCTTAGCGGACTGTCTCTTTGGTGGTTACATAGCTGTCTCTTAGCGGACTGTCTCTTTGGTGGTTACATTGCTATCTTTTGTTACATTGCTGTCTCTCTGATGATGTTACATTGCTGTCTCTCTGATGATGTTACATTGCTGTCTCTTTGGTGATGTTACATTGCTGTCTCTTTGATGATGTTACATTGCTGTCTGTTTGGTGATGTTACATTGCTGTCTCTTTGGTGATGTTACATTGCTATCTTTTAACAGGCTGTCTCTTTGGTGATGTTACATTGCTGTCTCTTTGGTGATGTTACATTGCTGTCTCTTTGGTGATGTTACATTGCTGTCTCTCTGATGATGTTACATTGCTGTCTCTCTAATGATGTTACATTGCTGTCTCTCTGATGATGTTACATTGCTGTCTCTTTGGTGATGTTACATTGCTGTCTCTTTGATCAGGGCCTGCACCAGCACAGGACTTACCCAGGCAAATGCTGGGGCCCACAGAGGGAGAGGGGCCCGGTGTTCTGATGTTCGGCCCACTCACTGTAGTGCAGAGTGAAAGCTGAACATCAGAAGACACAGGAGACTGAGCAGGACCTGCACAGAGATAGAAAAGGGTGAAGGACCTGATCACATGACCTGAAGGTCCTCAACCTCACAGTGTGGAGATCAGCCTGACAGAAGAGAGAGAATACTGAGCTGTAAGTGCTGTGTGTCAGTGTCAGTGTCAGTCTGTCAGTGTGTGGAGTGTCAGTCAGTGTTTTTGTCAGTGTCAGTAAAGTGTGTTTGTGTATGTTAGTGGTGTCTCTAGTGATTGTGCATAGTGGATGGATAAGGGGCCCGCTGAGGTTCTGTTGCCCCAGGGCCTGTAAAAACCTGACACGGGCCCTGTCTTTGGTGATGTTACATTGCTGTCTCTCTGATGATGTTACATTGCTGTCTCTCTGATGATGTTACATTGCTGTCTCTCTGATGATGTTACATTGCTGTCTCTCTGATGATGTTACATTGCTGTCTCTCAGCAGGCTGTCTCTTTGGTGATGTTACATTGCTGTCTCTTTGGTGATGTTACATTGCTGTCTCTCAGCAGGCTGTCTCTTTGGTGATGTTACATTGCTGTCTCTCAGCAGGCTGTCTCTTTGGTGATGTTACATTGCTGTCTTTCTGATGATGTTACATTGCTGTCTCTCTGGTGATGTTACTTTGCTGTCTCTCTGAGATGTTACATTGCTGTCTCTTTGGTGATGTTACATTGCTGTCTCTTTGGTGATGTTACATTGCTGTCTCTCAGCAGGCTGTCTCTTTGGTGATGTTACATTGCTGTCTCTCTAATGATGTTACATTGCTGTCTCTTTGGCATACCTCCCAACCGTCCCGGATTTCGCGGGACAGTCCCGTTTTCGGGGTTCTGTCCCGCGGTCCCGGAACGGCCCCCCGTGTCCCGCATTTTAAGTGGCCCCAGCGAAAAAAACAATAAATCAGTTACTCACCTGTCCTCCGGTCCCAGCAGCTCCTCTCCCGGCAGAATGCGCACTCCCGTCATCCTCCGGGGCGGGCAGCGGGGGTACAGAGTCACTAACTGTACCGGAAGTGACCTGCTCATGAATCACTTCCGGTACAGTCAGTGTCTGTATACCCCGCTGCCCGCCCCGGAGGATGACGGGAGTGCACGCTCTGCCGGGAGAGGAGCTGCTGGGACCGGAGGACAGGTGAGTTACTGGTTTATTGTTTTTTGCCGCTGGTGCCACACTAATGGGGGGATTGGCTACTCTGTGGGGCGCTATATGGGGTATTGGCTACTATGTGGGGGGATTGGCTACTATGTGGGGCACTATATGGAGGGATTGGCTACTATGTGGGCACTATATGGGGGGATTGGCTACTCTGTGGGGCGCTATATGGGGTATTGGCTACTATGTGGGGGGATTGGCTACTATGTGGGGCACTATATGGAGGCATTAGCTACTATATGGGGGGCATTGGCTACTATGTGGGGCATATTTGGGGGATTGGCTACTATGTGGGGCATATATGGCGGCATTGTTTACTATGTGGGCATATATGCGGGGATTGGCTACTATGTGGGGCATATATGGGGGATTGGCTACTATGTGGGGCACTATATGGGGGATTGGCTACTATGTGGGGCATATATGGGGGCATTGGCTACTATGTGGGCACTATATGGGGGATTGGCTACTATGTGGGGCATATATGGGGGCATGGCTACTATGTGGGGCACTATATGGGGCATTGGATACTATGTGGGGCACTATATGGGGCATTGCTACTATGTGGGGCTCTATATGGGGGCATTGGATACTATGTGGGGCACTATATGGGGCATTGGATACTATGTGGGGCACTATATGGGGGATTGGCTACTATATGGGGCACTATATGGGGGCATTGGCTACTATGTGGGGCTCTATATGGGGGCATTGGATACTATGTGGGGCACTATATGGGGCATTGGATACTATGTGGGGCACTATATGGGGGATTGGATACTATGTGGGGCACTATATGGGGGATTGGATTCTATGTGGGGCACTATGTGGGGGATTGGATACTATGTGGGGCACTATGTGGGGGATTGGATTCTATGTGGGGCACTATGTGAGGATTGGATACTATGTTGGTCACTATATGGGGGATTGGATAGTATGTGGGGCACTATGTGGGGGATTGGATACTATGTGGGGCACTATGTGGGGGATTGGATACTATGTGGGGCACTATATGGGGGCATTGGATACTATGTGTGGCACTATTGGGGGGATTGAATACTACGTGGGGCACTATAATGGGGGATTGGATACCATATAGGGCATTTTTGGCGGGATTGGATACTGTATAGGGCACTATTCAGTCAGCAGCATGTGGTGACTGTAGGGGAGTGGCTATGGAGGGTTGATATAGGGGCGTGGCTATGGAGGGTTGCTATGGGGGTGTGGCTATGGAGGGTCGCTATGGGGGCGTGGCTATTGGGACCGCGGCGCACATGTCCCTCTTTGCTCTTTGCAAAAGTTGGGAGGTATGTCTTTGGTGATGTTACATTGCTGTCTCTCAGCAGGCTGTCTCTTTGGTGATGTTACATTGCTGTCTCTCTGATGATGTTACATTGCTGTCTCTTTGGTGATGTTACATTGCTGTCTCTCAGCAGGCTGTCTTCTTCTTCTTTGTATACCTATAGCCTCGTGGCCGCTTTCTGAACTGTTTACAAGATGTTCAGCGGTCTTCAGACAGTTATAGCCCCCCCCCCCCCCCGGCTCTTCTCATTTGTTGCTTTAGTAAATAAATATATTCCGACACAGCATCATTATGGTAGCGGAATCTCTTTTATTAAAATTCTGCATTGTGACCGTCCTCGGTTATTCCCCCTGGTAATGTAGGAATAAAGTGACAAATACCATCCATTCCACAAAGTCACCAAAAGGTGGCGCTGTAGCAGTAACTGTATTTTATTTGCAGTAAAGTGTCACTGTCGTGAAATTATTTTTTGCAGAAATCAATAGTCCAGGCGATTTTAAGAAACTTTGTAATTGGGTTTATTAGCCGAAAAATGCATTTTTATCATGAGAAAGCAGTTTGAAGCTCTCCCCCCTGTCTTCATTGTTCTCCTATGGAGAGAGCTAAATAAAAGACCAAAACAGGACAACAAAGAGTTGATCTACAAATACCTCAACCTTTATCTCTCTGACAGTCAGCACTGACCTCTCTGAGCTCTGATTACAGCTGTCACCCAGCTCCGTGCCTGTAATCCTCTGTTCTCTGCTTTCTGCTGTCAGCTAACTCCCTCCTCCCCCCTCCCCTCTCCCTAGAACAGACTGGGTACGTCTGATGCAACAAGTCACAATTTCCTGATTTGTTGCAGTGGATGGAAAAGAGGAGGGAAGGGGGGGGGGGGGGACCTGGGAAAAGGCTTTTTAACCCTTTAAGGACAAGGCCAATTTTCGTTTTTGCATTTTCGGATTTTCCTCCTTGTGTTTAAAAGGCCATAGCACTTGCATTTTTTTACCTAGAAACCCACGAGCCCTTATTTTTTGCGTCACTAATCGTACTTTGCAATGACAGGCTGAATTTTTGTATAAAGGACACTGCGAAACCAGAAAAAAATTCAAGGTGTGGTGAAATTGAAAAAAAAAAAACGCATTTCTTTTATTTGGGGGGAATGTGTTTTTACGCCATTCACCCTGGGGTAAAACTGACATGTTATGCATGTTCCTCAAGTCGTTACGATTAAAACGATATATATAACATGTATAACTTATATTGTATCTGATGGCCGGTAAAATATTCAAACCATTGTTAACAAATATACGTTCCTTACAATCTCTCCATTCCCAGGCTTATAGCGCTTTTATCCTTTGGTCTATGGGGCTGTGTCAGGTGTCATTTTTTGCGCCATGATCTGTACTTTTTATCGGTACCTTGATTGCGCATATACGACTTTTTGATAGTTTTTTATTACATTTTTTCTGGATTTGATGCGACCAAAAATGCGCAATTTTGCACTTTGGGATTTTTTTGCGCTGACGCCATTTACCGCGCGAGATCAGGAATGTGATAAAATAATAGTTCGGGCGATTACGCACGCGGCGATACCAAACATGTTTATTTATTTACTTTTATTTAAAACCTGGGAAAAGGGGGGTGATTCAGACTTTTATGGGGCCATACTGGCAGCCACACTGCGGGGGTCCCGATCGGTAAGTGACAGGGGACTCCCCCTGTCACTTACACTTAAACGCCGTGGCGTTTAAGGAGTTAATGTCACGCTGCAGCTCCGGAGCGTGCTTCATAGCTCAGGACGTACTGGTACGTCCAGGGTCGTCTGGGGGTTAAAGAGTATGCTATGATATATGCAGGGAGAGAAGGGGGCAGCAGCGACATCCACCCCCCCTGCCGTATCTCCATAACAGACAATACTCACAATGTAAGTCTATGAGGCTACATAGTGGGAATTAGTGGCCAGCCGGGGAGTGGATCACACTGCTGCCTCGCTATCTCTCTGGCTATGTCTCCTCAGCAGTGAGACCCACTGTGATCAATAATGTTCCATATGTCTGATAACCTGTCAAAAGTTTACTTTTTGACAGGTTCTTTTTAACTTTATTCTCTGGGTGTATGCCACAATACTATACTATGTGTATCTATGGTCACAAAGTTGCCACTGTAGCAGTAACTGTATTCTATTGGCAGATATTAAAGTGTAACTGTCTTTTAATTTTATTTATTTATTTATTTTTTTTGCAGAAATCAATAGTACAGGCAATTTCAAGAAACTTTGTAATTGGGTTTATTGGCTGAAAAATGCATTGTTATCATAAAAAAGCAGTTTGAAGTTTTCTTCCCTGTCTTCATTGTTCTCTATGGAGAGGGGAGGGGTGGAAGGAGATGAGGCACCAAAACAGGACAACAAAGAATTAATTTACAGCTACATCACCGAGCTATCGCCTCTGACAGTCAGCACTGACCTCTCTGTCCTCTGAATACCGGCTTTCATACAGCTTCCACTGTGTAATCCTTTGTTCTCTGCTGCCAACTAATCTCCCTCCTCCCCCCTCCCCTCTCCATAGGTTACACAGAGTCGAAATTTCCTGATAATGAGCAGTGAATGAGAGAAAGGGGGGAGGGGCTGGGGAAAGTCTTTTTGAATGCAGATAATGGCATATTTGCCTAATAAACCCAATTACACAGTTTCTTAAAATCGGCTGAACCATTGATTTCTGCTACAGGTACGTTTAGGATCGTCTACGGGTGTTCAGAGCGGGGACGCGCGGTCCCGGGTGCCGCATGTAGCCTGGGACAGCGGCTATTAGCGGGCACGGTCCGATCGCTGTGCCGCTAATTAAGTAATCACACTCAGCTGTCAAAGTGGAAAGCTGCATCTGTTTACTTGCTTGAAGCCTTCCCTGGTGTCTAGTGGGGTGGATCGCCCCCTCGGGACGTTGTCCCGGAGGAGCGATCCACACATCCGGGACCAGCCGGGTTCTGCGCCATTATGCTGTTTCCGGCTCGGCACTCGATTGCTTTCGGCTAACCCTAACCCCAGGGAGGAATAACCCTAACCCCAGGGGGAATAACCCTAACCCCAGGGGGGAATAACCCTAACCCCAGGAGGAATAACCCTAACCCCAGGGGGAATAACCCTAACCCCAGGGGGGAATAACCCTAACCCCAGGGGGGAATAACCCTAACCCCAGGGGGAATAACCCTAAACCCAGGGGGGAATAACCCTAACCCCAGGGGGGAATAACCCTAACCCCAGGGGGAATTCTAGTATAAGTGTCAAAAAACAAACAAACTGTTATTATTAATAAAAAAAAAGTTTGAATCACCCCCCTTTTCAAATGTTATAAATAAAATAAATAAATAAACATGTTTGCTATCGCCGCGTGCGTAATCGCCCGAACTATTAATTAATCACATTCCTGATCTCGCACGGTAAACGGCGTAAGCGCAAAAAAATCCCAAAGTGCAAAATTGCGCATTTTTGGTCACTTCAAATCCAAAAAAATTATAATAAAAAGCGATCAAAAAGTCGTATATGCGCAATCAAGGTACCGATAGAAAGTAAACATCATGGCGCAAAAAATAACACCTGACACAGCCCCATAGACCAAAGGATAAAAGCGCTATAAGCCTGGGAATAGAGTGATTTTAAAGGGAACCTGTCACCCCCCGTGCCGGGGTGACAGGCTCCCGACCCCCCGTTAGAGCCCCCTATACTCACCTAATCCCGCCTGGTCCCGGAGTCCAACACCCATAGAGAATGACAGGAGAGTCCAGCGCTTCGTCATTCTCTATGAGCGTCGGACTCATCTCTCAGCGCGCGCGCCGGGCTGCAGCGGCTGAGATCTTCATCACTCGACCACCTCCAGAAGCGGGACCCGGCGGGATTAGGTGAGTATAGGGGGCTCTAACGGGGGGTCGGGAGCCTGTTCCCTTTAAGGAACATATATTTGTTGACAATGGTTAGAATTTTTTACAGGCCATCAGATACAAGAAAAGTTATACATGTTATATATCATTGTAATTGTAACGACTTGAAGAACATATATAACAAGTCAGTTTTACCACACACAATGGTTTCACAGTGTACTTAATGCAAAAATTCAGCCTGTCATTGCAAAGTACAATTAGTGGCGCAAAAAATAAGGGCTCATGTGGGTTTCTAGGTGAAAAATGCAAGTGCTATGGCCTTTTAGGCACAAGGAGGAGAAAATGAAAACACAAAAATTGAAATTGGCCGGGTCCTCTAAGGGTTAAGGCTTTTACGGATGCCGGGGTGATGAGGTGTTACTTCCCAGCTCCGCAGCCTCATTGCTCTTTGCTGACCAAGTGCAGTGATGGAAAACGTGGCTTTCTGCACAAAGAACAGAAGGGGGGCATATTGAGGGCTCGTAGTGTGATTTGCATAGCTACAGCGCCACCTAATGCTCAGATTCTGTACTTGTGCCCTGAATAGAAGTGTTAATAACAGAAGAGGGATGTGCCACCATTTATATATTTTTAGGTAGGAGGGAGGATACTTAAAGGGATACTCCGGCCCACCTTACTTCCTGCAGCTCTGCTGCTGGAAGTTTGCCATTACGGTATGGCTGCATTCCAGCTCCGCCATTCTGTGCCGTGACTTCCGCTGCAGTGGGCGTCTCCTCCTCGATCTACAGATGAGGGTATCTTTAGATGTTTGTGTGCCGTGCTCTAACCATATTCTCGCAATGCAGGAGTAGGGCACCCAAGTGTCTGAAGATGAGGGCGGCACATGGTGTTAGAGACACCCACTGCAGCTGACAAAGAACGACGACGCTGGAACGCAGCCGTAACATCACACTTCTGGGGACACGGCCATGCTGGGTGCCAACCAGTGTGACATCTGTAATACCATGCTGGGTGCCAACCACTGTGACATCAGTAATACCATGCTGGGTGCCAACCAGTGTGACATCTGTAATACCATGCTGGGTGCCAACCAGTGTGACATCAGTAATACCAAGCTGGGTGCTAACCAGTGTGACATCAGTAATACCATGCTGGGTGCCCACCAGTGTGACATCAGTAATACCATGCTGGGTGCCAACCAGTGTGACATCTGTAATACCATGCTGGGTGCCAATCAGTGTGACATCAGTAATACCATGCTGGGTGCCAACCAGTGTGACATCTGTAATACCATGCTGGGTGCCAACCAGTGTGACATCTGTAATACCATGCTGGGTGCCAACCAGTGTGACATCTGTAATACCATGCTGGGTGCCAACCAGTGTGACATCAGTAATACCATGCTGGGTGCCAACCAGTGTGACATCTGTAATACCAAGCTGGGTGCCAACCAGTGTGACATCTGTAATACCATGCTGGGTGCCAACCAGTGTGACATCTGTAATACCATGCTGAGTGCCAACCAGTGTGACATCAGTAATACCATGCTGGGTGCCAACCAGTGTGACATCTGTAATACCATGCTGGGTGCCAACCAGTGTGACATCAGTAATACCATGCTGGGTGCCAACCAGTGTGACATCTGTAATACCAAGCTGGGTGCCAACCAGTGTGACATCTGTAATACCATGCTGGGTGCCAACCAGTGTGACATCTGTAATACCATGCTGAGTGCCAACCAGTGTGACATCAGTAATACCATGCTGATTGCCAACCAGTGTGACATCAGTAATACCATGCTGGGTGCCAACCAGTGTGACATCTGTAATACCATGCTGAGTGCCAACCAGTGTGACATCTGTAATACTATGCTGGGTGCCAACCAGTGTGACATCAGTAATACCATGCTGGGTGCCAACCAGTGTGACATCTGTAATACCAAGCTGGGTGCCAACCAGTGTGACATCAGTAATACCATGCTGGGTGCCAACCAATGTGACACCAATGTGACATCTGTAATACCATGCTGGGTGCCAACCAGTGTGACATCTGTAATACCATGCTGGGTGCCAACCAGTGTGACATCAGTAATACCATGCTGGGTGCCAACCAGTGTGACATCAGTAATACCATGCTGAGTGCCAACCAGTGTGACATCAGTAATACCATGCTGGGTGCCAACCAGTGTGACATCTGTAATACCATGCTCGGTGCCAACCAGTGTGACATCAGTAATACCATGCTGAGTGCCAACCAGTGTGACATCAGTAATACCATGCTGAGTGCCAACCAGTGTGACATCAGTAATACCATGCTGATTGCCAACCAGTGTGACATCTGTAATACCATGCTGGGTGCCAACCAATGTGACATCTGTAATACCATGCTGGGTGCCAACCAGTGTGACATCTGTAATACCAAGCTGGGTGCCAACCAGTGTGACATCAGTAATACCATGCTGGGTGCCAACCAATGTGACACCAATGTGACATCTGTAATACCATGCTGGGTGCCAACCAGTGTGACATCTGTAATACCATGCTGGATGCCAACCAGTGTGACATCAGTAATACCATGCTGGGTGCCAACCAGTGTGACATCAGTAATACCATGCTGAGTGCCAACCAGTGTGACATCAGTAATACCATGCTGGGTGCCCACCAGTGTGACATCAGTAATACCATGCTGGGTGCCAACCAGTGTGACATCAGTAATACCATGCTGAGTGCCAACCAGTGTGACATCAGTAATACCATGCTGATTGCCAACCAGTGTGACATCTGTAATACCATGCTGGGTGCCAAAAAATGTGACATCTGTAATACCATGCTGGGTGCCATCTGTAATACCATGATGGGATACCCAACTCTATATGATATAAATAGTGAGGGACAGTCCTGTTGGGGGGATCTCCCAGTATAGGACGGGAATCTCCTGCTCTGCGGTGACGTCTGCTGATCCTTCAGGGATTTGAGCTGTGAGGGATCTGCAGTCAGTATAACGCTGAGTCTCAGGTTGCAGAAGTCCCAGCTCAGCCTGCAGCTATCAGATTATCCGGAACTTTCCCTGCTCTATTTCCAGAGCCCCTCACCACCATGTCCCTCATCCGCTCTGTATTTCCTACTCTACTATCTATCTCCTATCTATCTATCTATCTATCTATCTATCTATCTATCTATCTATCTATCTCCTATCTTTCTATCTATCTATCTATCTATCTATCTATCTATCTATCTATCTCCTATCTTTCTATCTATCTATCTATCTATCTATCTATCTATCTATCTATCTATCTCCTATCTATCTATCTATCTATCTATCTATCTATCTCCTATCTATCTATCTCCTATCTATCTATCTATCTATCTATCTATTCAAAAGGATCGCCCACAGCACTCCAATACGTGATAAAGAAACAGTGTTTATTTAAACATAATGTGCAGCACAGCACAACAGTTAAGTGCGCAACGTTTCAATGACCTCCGTCATCTTTTTCAAGCCTATCTATCTATCTATCTATCTATCTATCTATCTATCTATCTCCTATCTATCTATCTATCTATCTATCTATCTATCTCCTATCTATCTATTTATCTATTATCTATCTATCTCCTATCTATCTATCTATCTATCTATCTATCTATCTATCTATCTATCTCATATCTATCTATCTATCTATCTATCTATCTATTATCTATCTATCTATCTCCTATCTATTATCTATCTATCTATCTATCTATCTATCTATCTATCTCCTATCTATCTCCTATCTATTATCTATCTATCTATCTCCTATCTATCTATCTATCTATCTATCTATCTCCTATCTATCTATCTCCTATCTATCTATCTATCTATCTATCATCTATCTATCTATCTATCTATCTATCTATCTATCTATCTCCTATCTATCTATCTATCTCCTATCTATCTATCTATCTATCTATCTATCTATCTACTATCTATCTATCTCCTATCTATCTATCTATCTATCTATCTATCTATCTATCATCTATCTATCTCCTATCTATCTATCTATCTATCTATCTATCTATCTATCTATCTCCTATCTATCTATCTACTATCTATCTATCTATCTATCTCCTATCTATCTATCTATTTCCTATCTATCTCCTATCTCCTATCTATCTCCTATCTATCTATCTATCTATCTACTATCTATCTTTCTATCTATCTATCTCCTATCTATCATCTATCTATCTATCTCCTATCTATTATCTATCTATCTATCTATCTCCTATCTATTATCTATCTATCTCCTATCTATTATCTATCTATCTATCTATCTATCTATCTATCTCCTATCTATTATCTATCTATCTATCTATCTCCTATCTATCTCCTATCTATCTATCTCCTATCTATCTATCTATCTATCTATCTATCTATCTATCTATCTATCTCCTATCTATCATCTATCTCCTATCTATCTATCTATCTATCTATCTATCTATCTATCTCCTATCTATCTATCTCCTATCTGTCTCCTATCTATTATCTATCTATCTATCTATCTATCTATCTATCTATCTATCTATCTATCTATTATCTATCTATCTATCTATCTATCTATCTATCTATCTATCTCCTATCTATCTATCTATCTATCTATCTATCTATCTATCTATCTATCTCCTATCTATCTATCTCCTATCTGTCTCCTATCTATCTATCTATCTATCTATCTATCTATCTATCTATCTATCTCCTATCTATCTATCTATCTATCTATCTATCTATCTATCTATCTATCTCCTATCTATCATCTATCTATCTCCTATCTATCTATCTATCTATCTATCTTTCTATCTCCTATCTATCTATCTATCTATCTATCTATCTATCTATCTATCTATCTATCTATCTATCATCTATCTATCTCCTATCTATCTATCTGTCTGTCTATCTATCTCCTATCTATCTATCTATCTATCTATCTATCTATCTCCTATCTATCATCTATCTATCTCCTATCTATCTATCTATCTATCCAGTGTCGGACTGGAGTGCCTTGGGCCCACCAGGGGAAATCATTCTTAGGGCCCACCCTTCAGCCACCATACTTATCTATGGTAACATTAATAAGGGTCCAGTTACACGGCGTGATTTGGGGCAGTATGGGGCTGCAAATGATTGCTAATCAGCAGGGCAGGAATACATAGAGATGTGCAGCCGACAGCAATGATTTTTACAGCCGCACAAAAGATCAAATCAGCCGACTATGGGGCATTTGCTTGTCAGCTGATCTCTGACACTTTTACATGGGGCTTCCTAGGAGCGCTTGTTACCGATAATTGGCCGGTGTAATTGGGCTATAAGACAATTTCCTTTGTATGATAACACTGTATACTACTGTATGCTACCAATAGCACCAGTATATAAAGAGCAAATATCCCCACACATATTACCGCCATACTATTACTGACCAGATCCTGTATACTGAGACTGATTTTACCAATAATACCAGTATATAGGAGGGAAATATTATCACCATACATATTACCGCCACAATTACAGCCATACTGTTACTGACCAGATCCTGTATACTGAGAGTGATATTACTAATAATACCAGTATATCAGAGGGAAATATTATCACCAAACATATTACCGCCATACTGTTACTGAACAAATCCTGTATACCAATAATACCAGTATACAAGGGGAAAATATTACCGCCACACCACAACCAATACCATCACTATATTGTTACTGACCAAATCTAGTATACTAAGAACAATAAAAAACTGTACCGGATTACAAGCAACAAATACCACCACATACTGACAAATACCACCACATACTGACTAATACCACCACATACTGACTAACGCCACCACTGCTACTGACTAATACCACCACATACTGACTAACACCACCACTGCTACTGAATAAGATTCACTGTACACAGATCACCATCACCTCACCCAGTCATATAGAGGTAGACACAGCTCTACACAGGCTCTATACACCATATACATTACAGTGCAAATATATCAGGTGACTCACAGGGGACGTCTTTTCTGATCGGAGTTCTTCCCTTTTCATCTTCTCCATTCGTCCTGGGCCATAATGAGAACTTCTATGAGCCACGAATCCACAGAATCTGCCAGAGAAACATATTAGGCTCCTCACTATGTCACCATCCTCATCTCTCTACAAACTGCACATCTGTATTGGCCACTGTACGCCCTCACTCTATATATATATATATATATATATATATATATATATATATATATATATATATTCCTTACAGTATATGGTCCCCCCTCTGTTGTCCCCCTTATAAATGGCACCCCATATTGTCCATCCCCCATATAGGTACCCCCCTTATGCTGTCCATCCCCATATATATAGCCCCCTCAAGTTGTCCTTCTTCAATATAGATATCCTCATGTCCATTCACCCCATATGGCCCCCTCATGTTGTCGATTCCTCAGTAATAGCCCCCTCATGTTGTCCATTGCCCCCTATAGCCCCCTCATGTTGTCGATTCCTCAGTAATAGCCCCCTCATGTTGTCCATTGCCCCCTATAGCCCCCTCATGTTGTCCAACCCCCCATAGCCCCCCATGTTTTCCATCTCTCCATAGCCCCCTCATGTTGTCCATCCCCCCATAGCCCCCTCATGTTTTCCATTCCCACTATAGCCCTCTCATGTTGTCCATCCCCCCCTATAGCCCCCTCATGTTGTCCATCCCCCCTATAGCCCCCTCATGTTGTCCACCCCCCCTATAGCCCCCTCATGTTTTCCATCTCCCCCCTATAGCCCCCTCATGTTGTCTATCTCCCCCCATAGCCCCCTCATGTTGTCCACCCCCCCCTATAGCCTCCTCATGTTGTCCATCCCCCCCTATAGCCCCCTCATGTTGTCCATCTCTCCCCCACCCCCCTCATGTTGTCCATCTCCCCCCCCCCCCTCATGTTGTCCATCTCTCCCCTCCCCTCATGTTGTCCATCTCCCCCCCTCTCATGTTGTCCATCTCTCCCCCCCCCCATGTTGTCCATCTCTTCCCCCTCATGTTGTCCATCTCTCCCCCCCCCCATGTTGTCCATCTCTTCCCCCTCATGTTGTCCATCTCTCCCCCCCCCCATGTTGTCCATCTCTTCCCCCTCATGTTGTCCATCTCTCCTCCCCATGTTGTCCATCTCTCCCTCACCCACCTCATGTTGTCCATCTCCCCCCCCCCCCCATGTTGTCCATCTCTTCCCCCTCATGTTGTCCATCTCTCCCCCCCCATGTTGTCCATCTCTTCCCCCTCATGTTGTCCATCTCTCCTCCCCATGTTGTCCATCTCTCCCTCACCCACCTCATGTTGTCCATCTCTTCCCCCTCATGTTGTCCATCTCTCCTCCCCATGTTGTCCATCTCTCCCTCACCCACCTCATGTTGTCCATCTCTCCCCCACCCCCCTCATGTTGTCCATCTCTCCCCCACCCCCCTCATGTTGTCCATCTCTCCCCCACCCCCCTCATGTTGTCCATCTCTCCCCTCCCCTCATGTTGTCCATCTCTCCCCCACCCCCCTCATGTTGTCCATCTCTCCCCCACCCCCCTCATGTTGTCCATCTCTCCCCCACCCCCCTCATGTTGTCCATCTCTCCCCCACCCCCCTCATGTTGTCCATCTCTCCCCCACCCCCCTCATGTTGTCCATCTCCCCCCTATGATAAAAAAAACAAAACCGAAACTCAACTCACCTGTCAACACGCTCCCCCGTCGTTGGTCTCTTCTCCTCTGTTCCCCGACAGACGAGCAGCTCCTGGTCCTGGACAGCGCCATCAACACCGAGCTCCGTACGCGCCGCAGCGGCTGGGACTTCCGGTATGCGCTACGTGAACCGGAAGTCCTAGCAGCCGCACAGCGCACAGAGCTCAGTGGTGATGACGCTGCCGGGACCAGCAGCTGCTTATCTGTCGGGGCGGCAGCACCCTTGTGATCGCAAGCTTGCGATCACAAGGAAGGGAAGGTGCCGGCCAGCTATCGGCGGCTGAGTGGGCCCCCCAGGAGCACGGGGGCCCCCGATGCGGGGGGACCGTGCTCCCTGACTGGGGGGCGGGGCCTACTCCTGCTTGGGGCCCACCGGGGGTTTCCCCGGTCCCCCGGTGGCCCAGTCCGCCCCTGTATCTATCTATCTATCTCCTATCTATCATCTATCTATCTATCTATCTATCTATCTATCAGCCAGCAATATTGTTACATATTAGTTCACTTGGTAATTTTTCACTTTCATAGAAATATAGGTGTAGACTATAGAAATTATGTAAATTTACAACAAATATTTTTTTTTACTATTTATATATTTTGATGTGTGATGATGTGATATTATGAGCCAGTTAGATATATCTAGAAGTCTGTTGGATTTTTCCCCTTCTTATCCGGCAAGGAGCCTGTATATCTCTGCAGAAAGGGTTGGTGTCTATGGCTTTAAAATGCTCTGCTCTTTCTATATGAATTACATAACATGTTACAATTGGATGTAATAGGGATTAGTGATATATCATCTATGTCGGGTAATTATTTACTAAAACCCAATATTCTTGTTGGTCTGGGAGGAGTTAGAGGTTAACAGTTAGCATTTCTATTGGTTTACAGTGGATCCCTTCCTAGCTCCTACCTCCCTGTATAGCATTAGATATTATAGCAAAATAATACAATTTCTTGCAGCCGCCACTAGGGGGAGCTCACTACATACAGATGTATACAGCTTCTATTTTACTGTAATCGGGTTATAAATCCATATTTATAGAGCTCCCTCTAGTGTAGAACGTTATGTAATGCATTGATAAAATAGGGGGCATGTAAGGACCTCCATCATTTCCACCATGTATGCATCATTTATTGTCACCCGCTATTTTTGTACATTCAGTATAGTTGTCAGCCACACCTGTGGGGCTCGTTTCTGTGTCAGCCTGCGCTCTCTTATCACCTCTCTGCAGTTATCTCACTCAAAGATTTAATTTCCCATTTCTCTTTATCCACATTCAGCATTGCAGCTAACCTGGGAACCAGCCCCAGTAATGCATGTTAGTGTGGCGAGGTAGTGAGCCTCATAGAGATTCCAATACACCGTGCAGTCATATAGTTACAGCTGCACAGTCCTATCCCCTCCCTGCACTCATCTCTATGACCATAGAGAGAACTGTGTAGTTATACAGTTACAGACGCACAGTCCTCTCTACCCCCTCCCTGCACTCATCTCTATGATCATAGAGAGAACTGTGTCCTCTCTATTTCCTCCCTGGACTCATCTTTATTAACATAGAACTATGTGGCCATACAGTTACAGCTGCACGGTCATCTCTATCCCCTCCCTGCACTCATCACTATGATCATAGACCTGTGTGGCCATACAGTTACAGCTGCACAGTCATCTCTGTCCCCTCCCTGCAATCATCTCTATGATCATAGAACTGTGTGGCCATACAGTTACAGCTGCACAGTCATCTCTGTCCCCTCCCTGCAATCATCTCTATGATCATAGAACTGTGTGGCCATACAGTTACAGCTGCACAGTCCCCTCCCTGCACTCATTTCTATGGTATAGAGAGAACTGTGTGGTTCTGTGGATGGAGCGGCTCCCACATACATTACTGCATCACTCACACTAGCCGCAAAGCTTAGAGGGAACATTGCGACTGATGCATCCAAAACTTAGGGTCCTATTCCACGGGCCGACCAGGGCCGATCAACAATGTAAACGAGCGCTCGTTTACTGGGCCTATTCCACGGCCAAATAATCGTTACCGATGTCCTTGCAGCCCTTGTTTCATACTTTATTTCACCAGGCTGCAGTTCTTCTCCTTCTCCCGGTCCCTCGCAGCAGCAGCTTCGGATCGGCCGGTCTGAACTGACAGACGCTCAGGCAGTCACTGGCCGCGGTGGTCCTGGCCAATGATTGGCTGAGCGATCTTTCAGCTAAGACAGGCCGATCCGAAGCTGCTGCTGCGAGGGACCGGGAGAAGGAGAAGAACTGCAGTCTGGTGAGGTAATGTATGATGTTTTTAAATCGTCGCGCACCGCTATTCCACGTAGCGATGTGCGGGTGGCGACCGATAATTTGAGGTTTGAACCTAAATAAACGATCAGCCGATGACACGATCATTGGCTAATTGTTCTCTCTATTCCACTTTCCAATTCCAATTATCGCTCCTTGGAATAGGCCCCTTACAGGTGGTGTCCGGCAGCCATGAAGAGACATTGCTCCAGTTGCACCAGTGCTTTACCTACCGCTCTGCCCCCTGTAGCTGCATCTCTAAGCAGGGTACTGCCATATAATGTATGAGATACACCACATGACAGTTCCCATGAGCAGCCACAAGCACAACACTCTCCAGGTCCCCAGACCACTCAGGATGTGCAGTATACGTCTGACGTCTGTCAGTGACAGGTGATGACTGTGTGATATAAAACCATTGGGAGGAAGACGTGGGATAACAGGTACCTGGGTGGGAAGTCACCGCCGCTGACAAGGACGCAGGTAAAATCAGGCCATAAATCATAGAAAGGTCAGATGTCATTCCTGGGAGAAAGGGGAGCGTTCTCCTGTCCGGGGAGGGAGCGGTCACTGGGTGATATATAGGGGGGGGGGGGGGGGGGGGGGAGGTACAGGTGAGGTATCGGATATAAATTACAGAGAAATAACCAGAGACACATAATAAATACAGGAATGAGAGAGAAGTGACTGCAGGAAGCCATGTCCGCCAAAGCTCTGCTGCCTCAGGTCTGGGTGAGTCACTATGAAATCACAAGGTTCATCACCTTAAAGGGGTATCCCACCTCCAGCATATCTATCTATTAAAGGGGTATTCCACCTCCAGCATATCTATCTATCTATTAAAGGGGCATTCCACCTCCAGCATATCTATCTAGCTATCTATCTATCTATTAAAGGGGCATTCCACCTCCAGCATATCTATCTAGCTATCTATCTATTAAAGGGGTATTCCACCTCCAGCATATCTATCTAGCTATTAAAGGGGTATCCCACCTCCAGCATATCTATCTATTAAATGGGTATTCCACCTCCAGCATATCTATCTATTAAAGTGGTATTCCACCTCCAGCATATCTATCTAGCTATCTATCTATTAAAGGGGTATTCCACCCCCAGCATATCTATCTATTAAAGGGGTATTTCACCTCTAGCACATCTATCTAGCTATCTATCTATCTATTAAAGGGGTATTCCACCTCCAGCATATCTATCTAGCTATTAAAGGGGTATCCCACCTCCAGCATATCTATCTATTAAAAGGGTACTCCACCTCCAGCATATCTATCTATTAAAGGGGTATTCCACCTCCAGCATATCTATCTAGCTATCTATCTATTAAAGGGGTATTCCACCTCCAGCATATCTATCTATTAAATGGGTATTTCACCTCCAGCACATCTATCTAGCTATCTATCTATTAAAGGGGTATTCCACCTCCAGCACATCTATCTATCTATTAAAGGGGTATTCCACCTCCAGCACATCTATCTATCTATTAAAGGGGTATTCCACATCCAGAATATCTATCTATCTATCTATCTATCTATCTAAGGGGTAGTCCAACTCCAGCATATATCTCTCTCTATCTTTTAAAGGGGTACTCCACCTATTGGAATGTCATAGTATATTTGCTATAGTAGCACTCAATGTACTCTTATAGCAGCTTATATAGACGCCTCCAGATGTGGACCTTAAGATGAGGGTTTTCGGTAGGATTTACCTTGCAGACCTGGAATCACTCTACATGCACAGGACCTGACCTACGCTGCGGATTATACATGCAGAACATCTCAGTTTATGTTGTGGATACATTGATGGTTTTTAGCAAATTTTATCCATTAAGTTTAATAGGGAAGTCAAAATGCACAACCAATGAATTCTGCTCTGCAAAATCAAGAACTGCAGATATTAAAGGGATACTCCAGTGATTTTTTTGTTTGTTGTTGTTTCAAATCAACTGGTGTCAGAAAGTTACCCAGATTTGTAATTTACTTCTTTTTAAAGAATTTCCAGTCTTCCCATACTTATCAGCTGCTGTATGTCCTGCAGGAAGTGGTGTATACTCTCCAGTCTGACACAATGCTCTCTGCTGCCATCTCTGTCCATGTCAGGAACTGTCCAGAGCAGCAGCAAATCCTTATAGAAAACCTCTCCTGCTCTGGACAGTTCCTGACATGGACAGTGGTGGCAGCAGAGAGCACTGTGTAAGACTGGAAAGAATACACCACTTCCTGCAGGACATACAGCAGCTGATAGGTACTGGAAGATTGAAGATAAATTAAATAGAAGTAAATTACAAATCTATATAACATTCTGACACCAATTGAATTAAAAGAAATAAAAAGTCGCTGGGGTATCCCATGTACATTAATGTGTTTGTGCTCTTTTTCCGCTAATACTTCACCAGTTTATGATTAGCCTTTGGTGGCTAATTTATAATTTAATTGCTCAGCTGTCCATCTTGGCTACCCTAGGGTAGTTTTTTATCCAAGCAGTTTTAGGCAAAAATTGTGCAAGTAGTGATCAATGCATGTGCGCCTAATTGTAAATTTATCAAAGTGTTTAATTGATTACAGCAGGTTAGCACACGGGGCGCTGAGGATGAAGGTAATTTTCTTACTTCATCCTCAGTTTTTTAGGGACTTTGTAGTTTATTAGATGCACTAATGGTGCGTTTACACAGAGAGACAGATTTTTGAAGCCAAAGCCACGTATGGATTTGCAAAAAGCATAGATCCCAGTCTTTCCTTTATGACCTGTTCCCTGTTTATAGTCTGTTCCTGGCTTTGGCTTTAATGATCTTTTAATGAAGTTTTGCCCCCAGTGCACCAAACCAGCTTATCGAAATATGTAATAAAGTACCGAAACGCATCAAGATAAGAAGATTAGGTTCATCCTCAGCACCCTGTGCGCTATAGGGACATAACAGCAGGTTAAGATGTCTCTAACCTGCTAAAAGTTTCTCTTTAAAGGGGTTTTCAAGGATTGAAAAAAAGCGCTGCTACTTTCTGGCAACAACAGCGCCACCCCTGTCCTCAGGTTGTGTGTAGTATTACAATTCAGCTCAATTCATGTCAATGAAATGGAGATACAAAACCCCCACACCCAAACTGAGTACAATAGTTATGCTGTATTGGAAGAAAGTAATCCTGGATAACCCCTTTAAGTTTTTTTTCTTTTGCAGTTTTTGGAGCCAAAGCCAGGAACAAATTAGTGATGGAGTATTAAAACTCTATTCAAATTAAAACTTGGTTTCCCCTATCCATAGGCCACAGAGACCCCCATCAATCCTGAGTATGGGACATGATGAAGCACCCTATCCATATGTGGCCGTCATACAATGTCTATGGGGCTTAAAAACCTGTGTTCAGCGCTCCATAAGGAATGAATGTGGCGGTAGCTTATAATCGGTGAAATATAAGTATCAGGATGTGTTCACACAGTCAGGTTTATAGATTGAGTTTTGAATGGAACGTGTGACACACACCAATGCTTGTACCAGGTAATGTCAGATTGGATTTATGTGGATAGAATGGCAGAAATGATGGCGGGTGCGCCACAAATAAATACACAGGACGCCAAGTCAACAAGACACAAAGAGCTGTATAAACCCAGAGATAAGAGAACTGTATGGAGGACTGAACATCAAGGAGCTGCCTTACCTGTGTAATAATATATAATAGAAAGCAGCGTAACAAAAACCCAATGCAGAAATACTGCCCCAACCCCAGAGAAGGTTCTACAACCAACCATGCATGGAAAACTGCAATACAACAAACCATAGGCCATTGTATCCAGTGTAGACAATGCTCTGTGAGCTCTACAGCCTGGACCCCCGACTGATACATTGTACATAGCTAGTCCTGCTCTCAGCTGTATCCAGTGTAGACAATGCTCTGTGAGCTACAGGCTGATACATTGTACATAGCTAGTCCTGCTCTCAGCTGTATCCAATGTAGACAATGCTCTGTGAGCTCCACAGCCTGGACCCCCGACTGATACATTGTACATAGCTAGTCCTGCTCTCAGCTGTATCCAGTGTAGACAATGCTCTGTGAGCTCCAGGCTGATACATTGTACATAGCTAGTCCTGCTCTCAGCTGTATCCAATGTAGACAATGCTCTGTGAGCTCCACAGCCTGGACCCCCGACTGATACATTGTACATAGCTAGTCCTGCTCTCAGCTGTATCCAGTCTAGACAATGCTCTGTGAGCTCCAGACTGATACATTGTACATAGCTAGTACTGCTCTCAGCTGTATCCAGTGCAGACAATGCTCTGTGAGCTCCAGACTGATACATTGTACATAGCTAGTCCTGCTCTCAGCTGTATCCAGTGTAGACAATGCTCTGTGAGCTCCAGACTGATACATTGTACATAGCTAGTCCTGCTCTCAGCTGTATCCAGTGTAGACAATGCTCTGTGAGACCCTCACACAGTATATAGGGCATTCTTCTATCTGTAACCCCCATCAGGTTTTGCTGTGACCCCTTCTAACCAATTCTCATCCACAGAAACATCTCCACCTACTTTATTGTTGGCAGCAGCTACGTTGTTGATTCCTTTGTTTCTGCATCAGACACACTCATACACACACACATACATACACACAGACAAACACGCACACACATACACACACAGACAAACACACACACAGACTCACACACACAGACATACACAGACAGACACTCAAATACATACACACAGACACACGCACATACACAGACACACACATACATACACACAGACAAACACGCACACACATACACACACAGACAAACAAACACACACACAGACTCACACACACAGACATACATAGACAGACACACACATACATACACACAGACACACGCACATACACAGACACACACATACACACACACAGACATACACAGACACACACGCACCCACACAGACATTTACACACAGACACACACATACATACACACAGACACACGCACATACACAGACAGACACACACATACATACACACAGACACACACACAGATACACACACAGGCACACACATACACAGAGACACACACACAGACACACAAACTCTTGGACTGAAGAGGCTGACCATACTTGGTGGATGAAGGAATTGGCTAGCAGAGCAGCTAGGTGGCATGGTGAATTAGGGCCCTATTCCACCGGACGATTATCGTTCAGATTATCGTTAAATCGTTTGAATCTAAATTATAATCGTTCGGTTGAAATGCAGTTAGCGATAAACGACCGAACAAGAAATCGTTGATCGCTTTATAAGGGCCCTATTCTACCGGACGATTATCGTTCGCATAATCGTTAACGATTAACAATCTCAAACGACCGCTATTGCGAAAGACCTGAAAACGTTCACTCATTTCCATGGAACGATAATCGTTACTTATGATCATATATGTGATAGTTTTTCTTTGCTATTGCGTTCGTATCTACTGCGAACGACCGAACGACGTCTTATTCAATGCGAACGATTTGCGAACGAGCAACGATAAAAATAGGTCCAGGTCTTACAAAGCGATCAACGATTTCTCGTTTGGTCGTTAATCGTTAACTGCATTTCAACCAAATGATTATCGTTTAGATTCGAACAATTTAACGATAATCTGAACGATAATCGGCCGGTGGAATAGGGCCCTAAGACCTGGACCTAATTCGTTCGCAAAACCTTTGCAAATCGTTCACATTGAATAAGACGTCGTTCGGTCGTTCGCAGTAGATACGAACGCAATAGCGAAGAAATAGCAAAGAAAAAACGTTCGCAAATACGATCATAAGTAACGATTACGGTTCCATGGAAATGAGTGAACGTTTTCAGGTCTTTCGCAATAGCGGTCGTTTGAGATCCTTAATCGTTAACGATTATGCGAACGATAATCGTCCGTTGGAATAGGGCCCTTACTTACTATCTGTCTGAGATAGGAAGGACTGTAGCTCCCAGAACAATGTTATTTCATATCCTAGACGTCTATACCTCCACAGATACTCTTACTGCCCCCCATACACTCCATGTTGTGATAACATTGCCCCCTTAAGATCACACTACTTCTGGCTGATGAACCATCACTGACCCCCCATTGTCCCTGCTTAGTTCTCCCATGTAGGATGCTATTATTCCAGTTTATACTGTCGCTTTGTATTCCTTCTGAGGAGCCTCTGTTCTCTTCTGACTCCGCCATGACCCTTTATCCGTCATTGTTCTGTTTGTTAACCCGTTTCTTGTTAAAAATTAAATAAAGAATGAAAAATGATGGAATTATAAATATTGGAGATGCAGAAAACTGTACACAAAGGAGGTGAGTGATACTTCCTACCATCAAAGTTCAAGCTTATTATTTATCCTGTACTGATCCTGGGGCATAGCTAGGATTCATAGAAAAACACTGTATATGGCCCCATGTATCCTGTACCCCGCCCCAATACTCACCTGGCCTGGTGCAGTCCCCATGAATCCTGTGCGGTACTTAGAAAGTAGTTGAGCTAACTGTGACGCCAATTCTGTGGTGTACGGCTAGGGATGTAAGTTGTTGTGACGCCAGTGCTAGTCCAGCAAACAGGTGTGATATTGGTACCTGCATTGTAGACCGGTTTGTGTCCTCAAATGGTCGGTAACCTGCCAGGCTGTAGTGGGTCCCTTGGACACTTATCACGGTCCGGAGTGGCAACTGACCCACCCGGACTATCAATACCGCCACCCACAGAAAGGGTTAAAAATCTCTAGCTGCATCTATACACCTAGGTGTCTAGCCTAGACAGCGCTGCTTGTCCCTGTCAGGTGTCCTGGCACCAGCCAGGCCCTGGCTTAACTACTGCAGGAACAGCTTTTTTGTGTCTTCCTTCTCTGAGAATCTGGTAAGAACTTACTGTGCACTTCCTCCACCGTGTAAATCCTCTTACAGGGGCTTATAGTGTGCTTCCTTGTGAGTGGTGGGGATGAGTGTGTGCAGGAGAAAGGAGAAAAGAGATTGGTTAGAAGTAGAGATCACCTCCTATTGGTCAATAATAAACACATGGTACACATAAAACATTAACCCAATACTGACTTCAGCTGTGCAACACATACACTTAGAAAACACTAACATCTAGTGGCAAAACTTTAGAATAACTCATTTTTCATCCTGAAAGAAGAATCTTTTTGAGAACCTGGGAGAAAAAAACTCTGAGGGGACTGCGCTGGGTCGGGTGAGTATGTGGGGATTCTTTTGTGACTGGAGGTGGAGGGGAGACTGGCAGGGCTGGAAGCCAATGGCTTATTGCTCAGTCAGTCATTATCCTCCAGAGCTGCACTCACTATTCTGCTGGTGGGGTCACTGTGTACATACATTACATTACTGATCCTGTACTGATCCTGAGTTACATCCTGTATTATCCTCCAGAGCTGCACTCACTATTCTGCTGGTGGGGTCACTGTGTACATACATTACATTGCTGATCCTGTACTGATCCTGAGTTGCATCCTGTATCAAGGGCGTAGCTAGGATTCATGGGGCCCCATAGCAAAAAAAAAATTAAGGGGCTCTCCCTCTCCCCTGTGCACAACACAAAGCACTGGCTGCAGCCACAAGAGTGACTGGCAGAGCAGAGAGCCAATGGCTGCTTGCTCTGTCCGTCCACAGTTTTTACCTATATAATGGCCCATTAGAAGGCCTTATGGGTAAATACATAGGCGCAGGAGCAGACTACCTTCTGCTTAACCCCTTATGTACTGCAGTGTGTAAATGCCCCAAAGTTCAGAAGACAAGGAGATATCTGCTTTACTGCTGGTGCACTGATAACCCCTGACCTCTGCACATTTTCCTACTTGATTGCAGCTGGAGAACAGAGGTCAGAGCTTATCAGTGCAGTGAAGCAGAGATCTCTGTCTTCTTCTTGTTAACCCCTTTTTGTGTTGCAGCATGTAAGTAAACATTGGGTCACTTACACACTGCAGTACATAAGGGGTAAAGCAGGAGGACACACGCTCTTACCTTCTCCCCCGGCCCCCCCCCCCCCCCCCCGCACAGGGCCCCATAGCAACTGCCTACCCTGCCTCTATGGTATCCCAAAAAAATGTAGAGGAGACTGCACATCCAAAAGAAATCTTCACTTTAATCACACCAGTGCAACGTTTCAGCTATGCAAGCAGCCTTTCTCAAGCACAGCCGAAACGTTGCACTGGTGTGATTAAAGCGAAGATTTCTTTTGGATGTGCAGTCTCCTCTACATTTCTTTTGGATACCTATATGGAACGAGGTCCGGTCCGGTAAGACATGCACCCAAGCTCATACATTACTTAACTGGTGCTGCTTAGATTTTTTCTTTGGACTACCCTGCCTCTATGGTAGCTACGCCACTGTCCTGTATTATACTCCAGAGCTGCACTCACTGATTCTTCCTGATTCTGGCACGTGTCAGTCTTGTGCCCGGACCGCTGTCAGTATATAATATTGTTCCTATGTTTATTAAGTCATAAAACAATTAATACAGCTTCTTAATATGACTTCTTCCCCTTTCCAGTGTTTGTATTACTGGGATAGTAATAAGGATTATAATCCTCCATGATAAGACTCCTGTGTAGATATGTGGGGGCCAAACCATTTCCCCAGTCCCCCCACTAGCATACATGTTCTCCTCGGGCGCCCTATATCTCCATAGGAAACCTGTATGGGTCATAGATAATGGAGGCTGCAGACACTTACTGGGGCTGAGTTGCAGTACCAGACACAGCCTGTAGGTAGGGGTGGAGCTGTTTCTGGAAGCATTTGGTGCTACATCTGTAATCTCCTCCCCTCTCTCTGCTGGCTGTACATGTCTATGCTCCCCTCTTAGCCCTCATATAGCACAGAGCTCACAATCTGTAATTATTAGGAAAGGATACAATGTATCTAATCTGTTTGTGTGGATACATTGCGGCTCCTTCCACCTTCTTCAGTTTCTCCTGCCTGTTCCCTATCTCTCCTTCCTCGCTTACTGTCTGGCCATCTCACTGATATTTAATATCTCAGGTTTTGCAACAGGTCATGTGACATGCTATATATATCTATATATCAGTATACCTGGGTTTGCACCGTAAGCCTGCTCCCTCTTCACCAGCTCCTTCCCAGAGATCCAGGCTTGGAGTGTGAGGAGTCCAGAAGATTACCCAGGACTTGTATTAGGAGATAGAAGAAGAGACATTAAGACATTGAGGAGGAGAGGAAAGTCACCGAGCCGAGACCTCTGGAAACAACCTGTGAAGGGTAATAGGCATTTAATGAAGGGCTCAAGAGTTCCAGAAGAAGCCACCAGACGTCTCATGAGAGAGACTCACTTACAAGGACATAGAAGGCGAATGAGCTGCAGTGATAGATAGTCTTAGACTTCTTATAGATGAGAGGCGGTCAGTAAAGGGAACGAGCATAGGCGGTCATTGAGAGTCCGGAGGCATGGAGAGGACCGAAGCCCCCAAAGAGTCACAAAGCAATGGCCGCAAGTCAGGGTGGTGGGGCGACGACCCCCAATACCAGTATATGCAACTACGGGAAAGCTCCAGCTATGGGATTCCCAGCCAGACGACTGCGCCAATGCAAGAGGGAACAGGGGAGCACCCCCCAAGTCAAGCCAAGGTAAGGGGGCGGGGGGTCATGGCTATGGGGCTACAGGGCCCATGGAAAGGAAGGGTTGACACGGGGAATTATGGGCGGTGGAAGAGAGTGCAGACAGCAATGGCGGAGAGTTTCCTTGGAGAACTGGAAGTTAAGAGCTCAAGGCTTATAAAATAAGAAGATGGCACTGTATATATAAGTATATATGGGATTTGTGGAGAGCATTGGGGATAGCTACCCACGGGATATTGGGATGTATGGATAA
Source organism: Dendropsophus ebraccatus (assembly GCF_027789765.1). Taxonomy (NCBI): domain Eukaryota; kingdom Metazoa; phylum Chordata; class Amphibia; order Anura; family Hylidae; genus Dendropsophus; species Dendropsophus ebraccatus. The sequence continues at coordinate 13,400,241 of NC_091461.1, forward strand.
TACAAGAGAATGAGAGTGCATCAAATAATGAGATGGCTCTGAATATATGAGTATATATAGATGTATGGCAATAGTGGAGAGCATTGGTGATAGCTACCCATGGAATATTGGGATGTATGGATAATACAAGAGAATGAGAGCTCATCAAATAATGAGATGGCTCTGTATATATGAGTATATATGGGATAAGTGGAGAGCATTGGTGATAGCTACCCATGGAATATTGGGATATATGGATAATACAAGAAAATGAGAGCTCATCAAATAATAAGATGGCTCTGTATATATGAGTATATATGGGATAAGTGGAGAGCATTGGTGATAGCTACCCATGGAATATTGGGATATATGGATAATACAAGGGTATGAGTGCTTATCAAAGCTGGGAGCACCGCATGTTATAGAATGGATAAGATATGTGGAGAACATGATCCCTAAGAACACACGGGTGTAAGACAATACATTAGTTGTCAAATAATAGGATAGGATTGTATGGGTATACGGAATACGAGTATATGGGGTTTAGGGTTAGCAATGGATACTGGTGAAAGGACCTTTAAAGACTGAAGACTTCTATGGATAGGACTGTTAATGTGGTGACACATAGGATTATAGGACTGTATGGCGGCTATGTTACCACAACGTATATTTTCGTAGAAACGAGAATTATGAGAATATATGTTGCATTGCTGTCTATGGGATCTTGGCCGCAGTGTATACACATAGTATACGCTCCGGCCGGGATCCCTAGCGGCGCCGCAAATAACTGACATGTTAGTTTTCTGCATCCGGTATTCAGTGAATAGCAGCCGCACAAAACCTGTCAGGGCACACAATAGAGCGTGTGGCTCCGGCCGCTTACTCTATTGTGTGCTGTGGGGAGTTCTGGTGCAGGCGCGCATGGATGCGCCCGCATCAAAAACTCTGCAGCCCGAAAGATCATCTGGCCAATACTGCAGTACCGCCCGGGATGATCTTTTCAGGTCACAGAACGGCCGGTCTCTTACGCTATGTGAACATAGCCTATATGTGGGAATATATAGGATTGTATGGGATATAATGAATAGGATTATATAATATAGGACTGTACATGTGGGAATATATGGGATTGTATGGGATATAATGAATAGGATTATATAATATAGGACTGTACATGTGGGAATATATGGGATTGTATGGGTTATGCTGGTTAGGGTTATATAATATAGGACTGTACATGTGGGAATATATGGGATTGTATGGGTTATGCTGGATAGGGTTATATAATATAGGACTGTACATGTGGGAATATATGGGATTGTATGGGTTATGCTGGTTAGGGTTAGAGATTAGACATTTGCAGAAGCTTCTCTTGGATTGTCGCCAACTCCAGGAGCCAAATTCTTTACAAGATTTGCCGGATGTTTGGATAAGCCCAGTGCACTATGGTCCCTATGGGACAGCACTGCAAATATACAGAACTTGATTAAAGGGATCTTACACATTTATATAACTAAAGTTTAATCACGGTATACAAAATGTTCCACAGCTTTCTAATATACCTTTTAATTTTCAAATCCTCACTATACTGTAGCTCCACAGCCTGGGCTCCAGACTGATACATTGTACACAGCTAGTCCTGGGCTCAGCTGTATCCAATGTAGACAATGCTCTGTGATCTCTACAGCCTAGACCCCAGACTGATACATTGTACATAGCTAGTCCTGCTCTCAGCTGTATCCAGTGTAGACAATGCTCTGTGAGCTCCAGCCTGATACATTGTACATAGCTAGTCCTGCACAATACTCTGTGATCTCTACAGCCTAGACCCCAGACTGATACATTGTACATAGCTAGACCTGGGCTCAGCTCCATCCAGTGTACACAATACTCTGTGAGCTCCAGACTGATACATTGTACATAGCTAGTCCTGCTCTCAGCTGTATTCAGTGTACACAATGCTCTGTGAGCTCTACAGCCTGGACCCCAGACTGATACATTGTATATAGCTAGTCCTGGGCTCAGCTGTATCCAGTGTAGACAATGCTCTGTGAGCTCCAGACTGATACATTGTACATAGCTAGTCCTGCTCTCAGCTGTATCCAGTGCAGACAATGCTCTGTGAGCTCCAGACTGATACATTGTACATAGCTAGTCCTGCTCTCAGCTGTATCCAGTGCAGACAATGCTCTGTAAGCTCTAAAGTATTTTTTCTTTTAGTAGAACAAAGTAAAAGTAAAGAAAAGTTTGGTATTGTAGTGACCGGTAGTATGCAGTTAGCGTCTCACTCACATACAGTAAAATTATTGCCCCACAAAAATGCACAATTTCCTTTTTTCTTAAAAATTTTTTGTAATATTATTTTTCTGCCTGCTCTATACATTATATGGTAAAATAAAAGTTTCAAAAGTACAATTTGTCCTGCGAAAAATAAACCTTCAGGTTATGTGCACACAAAGTAAGGGCCCTATTACACCAACAGATTATTTTACAGATTTTTTTTGAGCCAAAGCCAGGAACGGACTACAAACAGAGAACAGGTAATAAAGTAAAGACTGAGATTTCTCATCTTTTCAAATCGATTTCTAGCTTTGGCTTAAAAAAATCTGTCAGATAATCTGTTAGTCTAATAGAGCCCTAAGAGACCTGCCGTTCCGTGAGCCGGCTGGATGACGGAGCGGCCGGTCTCTGAAAAGATCATCCCGAGCGGTACTGCAGTACCGGCCGGATGATCTTTGCAGCCACTGAGTTCCTCCTTAGTTGTCCCGTCTCTGTGTTTCCCCCTTATTTGTCCCGGCTGTGTGTTTCCTCCTTAGTTGTCCCGGCTGTGTGTTTCCCCCTTATTTGTCCCGGCTGTGTGTTTCCTCCTTAGTTGTCCCGGCTGTGTGTTTCCTCCTTAGTTGTCCCGGCTGTGTGTTTCCTCCTTAGTTGTCCCGGCTCTGTGTTTCCCCCTTAGTTGTCCCGGCTGTGTGTTTCCTCCTTAGTTGTCCCGGCTCTGTGTTTCCCCCTTAGTTGTCCCGGCTGTGGGTTTCCTCCTTAGTTGTCCCGGCTGTGGGTTTCCTCCTTAGTTGTCCCGGCTCTGTGTTTCCTCCTTAGTTGTCCCGGCTGTGTGTTTCCTCCTTAGTTGTCCCGGCTTTGTGTTTCCTCCTTAGTTGTCCCGGCTGTGTGTTTCCTCCTTAGTTGTCCCGGCTCTGTGTTTCCCCCTTAGTTGTCCCGGCTGTGTGTTTCCTCCTTAGTTGCCCTGGCTGTGTGTTTCCTCCTTAGTTGTCCCGGCTGTGGGTTTCCTCCTTAGTTGTCCCGGCTGTGTGTTTCCTCCTTAGTTGTCCCGGCTGTGTGTTTCCTCCTTAGTTGTCCCGGCTGTGTGTTTCCTCCTTAGTTGTCCCGGCTGTGTGTTTCCTCCTTAGTTGTCCCGGCTGTGTGTTTCCTCCTTAGTTGTCCTGGCTGTGTGTTTCCTCCTTAGTTGTCCCGGCTGTGTGTTTCCTCCTTAGTTGTCCCGGCTGTGTGTCTCCTCCTTAGTTGTCCCGGCTGTGTGTCTCCTCCTTAGTTGTCCCGGCTGTGGGTTTCCTCCTTAGTTGTCCCGGCTGTGTGTTTCCTCCTTAGTTGTTCCGGCTGTGGGTCTCCTCCTTAGTTGTCCCGGCTGTGTGTTTCCTCCTTAGTTGTCCCGGCTGTGTGTTTCCTCCTTAGTTGTCCTGGCTGTGTGTTTCCTCCTTAGTTGTTCCGGCTGTGTGTTTCCTCCTTAGTTGTCCCGGCTGTGTGTTTCCTCCTTAGTTGTCCCGGCTCTGTGTTTCCTCCTTAGTTGTCCCAGCTGTGTGTTTCCTCCTTAGTTGTCCCGGCTGTGTGTTTCCTCCTTAGTTGTCCCGGCTGTGGGTCTCCTCCTTAGTTGTCCCAGCTGTGGGTTTCCTCCTTAGATGTTCTGGCTGTGGGTTTCAAGTTATTGTCATGCAACCAAGTTATTGTCAAGTTATTGTAATGCAACCACCCATCTCCACTGCTTACTTAGGCTAGGTTCACACTGCGTTTTCAGCATCCGTTTAACGCATCCGTTTTTTGCAAAAAACGCATGAAAAACGGATTGCAAAAAACGGATTCATTTGTGTGCATCCGTTTTTCCATTGACTTCCATTATAAAAAAAAAACGGATCCGTTTTTTTTGACGGACCAAAACGGACAAAAAAACGTTGCTGACCCTATTTTTCTGGACGTTGAAAAAAACGAATCCGTTAAACGGATGCTGAAAACGCAGTGTGAACCTAGCCTTAGGGAAGGAGGTCGTGGGCCAGAATCTTGGGATACATGGCCCCATCCATTCTCCCTTCAATACAGTTCAGTCATCCTGTCCCCTTGTATGTGTGATGTATGTATGAAGTCCCCCCCCCCTCCCTGCACTGTTTCACGGGTTATGACTGTGTTCTTGGGGTTGTACTCATCCTTCTTCTTCCATCAAACATAGCGACTGGAATTAATACCAAAATGTTCTATTTTGGTCTAATCTAAGCACATGACCATCTCCCATGCCTCCCACTGGATCATCCATATGTCACATGTGTGGGTGTGACATGTGCGGGCCTTGTGTGGCCTTTAGGATTTTAACCCATGACTTCATAGTGTGTTATTAACGGTAATCCATGAGAGTGTGGCCCCTGCTCTCTTCAGGTCAGTGATCAGGTCCTCCCGTGTAGTTCTGCGCTAATTCCTGACCTGTTTCAGAATCATCCTTACCCCACAAGGCGAGATCTTGCATGGAGTCCAAGACTGAGGAACATTGACCATCATTTTGTGTTTCTTCCATTTTCTATTTATTGCTGTTACCGTTTCACCAAGCTGCTTTCTTATTGTGCTGTAGCCCATTCCAGCCTTGTGCAGGTCTACACCTCCGTCCCTGGGGTTCTTAGACAGCTTTTTGGTCTTGGCTGCGGTGGAGAGGTTGGAGTGTGTGGACAGGTGTTTTTTATACAGGTAACAGGTTTAAACAGGTGCAATTAATGGAGATAATGAGTGCAGAGTAGGAGGAGCTTCTTATAGGGAAACTAATGCTGCGTTTACACGGAACGATTATCGTTCAAATTTTCGCATAAACGATCTCATTTTAGCAATAATCGTACTGTGTTAACACAGCAAACGATTAAACGACGAGCGAGAAATCGTTCATTTTGATCTTTCAACATGTTCTTAAATCGTCGTTCATCGTTTGCTGAAAATTAGCAGATGGCTTCGTGTAAACAGTCTTTCACCGATTTACCCTATGTAAAAGATGGGTTTAAGCGATCTTAAAAAGGATCGCAATAACGATTTTTCATACGAATTTTCAAACGATTTATTCGTCTAAACACTGATCGTTATAAAAAGCAAATTGTTGCTTTAAAATCGTTAAACGATCGATTGGGCGAATTATCGCTCCGTGTAAACGTAGCATAACAGATCTGTGAGAGCCAGAATCCTTGCTGATTGGTCGGTGATCAAATCCTCATTTCATGTAATAAAATGCAAATGATAGATTCAATCTCTCACAGGTGAAGTGTACCTACGATAAAAATTACTTACCTGTCAGGGACTGGAAGGTACGGACAGGACAAGACAATGGGCCCTAGGTCTGAACCCGCCCACTGTCCCTACCTACTTGCCTCAATCGGCCCTTGGCGGCCGCGGACAACCACAAAGACGTTCCCTATACTGAGTATGTGAAACACAGAACGAGACAAACCGACAAACACAATATCGGATACTGAACAAGCCAAGTCAGAACCAGAACGATCAACGCAGTACAAAGTCAGCAAACAATCGGATAGTCAAAGGTCAGACGGGAGGTCAGACAACAATTCGAGCAAACAGAGGGAGTTAGGACGGGCAGGGCCGTCTTAACAGCATTATGGGCCCCTGGGCAGAGGTGCGAATTGGGCCCCACCCCCCGCGGCCGCCGCCATCAAACCCCCCCCCCCATCTTTGCAACCCCGCCCCTAGCCAGTACAATTACGTACAATAAAAAATACTGATTATTGTTAACATAAACTTTAATTCACAATACAGTCTTTCAGCAGCGCAAAAACAAAAAATAACCGTGCGTGCCGCCTCACCAAACCAGAGCAGGTTGGCTTCAAAGTATCCAAAAAATGCAATGGAGACAGCACTTCCAACAGCAATCTGCAGGGTTTATTGTCACACCAGTGCAACATGTCTCATATATACAGAATACAGGGAAACAACATGGTTTATATATAATATAATAGTCATGTTGTTGCCCCTCTGTCTATATGAGACATGTTGTTTTGCCCTTCTCTATATATATGCCAGATAACAAGCAACAAATATTACCACCGCATACTGACTAACACCACCGCATACTGACTAACACCACAGCTGCTACTGACTAATCCACTGTACACAGATCACTATCACCTCATCCAGTCATATAGAGGTACCCAGCTCTACACAGGTTCTGTACACCATATACATTACAGTGCAGATACATCAAGTGACTCACATGGGACGTCTTCTCTGATCGGAGTTCTTCCCTTTTCATCTTCTTTTCCATTTGCCCTGTGCCGTTATGAGAACTTCTCCGAGCCACGAATCCACAGAATCTCCCAGACAGACATATTAGGCTCCACACTCTGTCACCATCCTCATCTCTCTACACACTGCACATCTGTATTGGCCCCTTATAGATAGCTCCCCCTGTATTACCCCCTTATAGATGGCTCCCTTGTATTCTCCCCTTATAGATGGCTCCCCCCTGTTACCCCCCCCCCCTTGTATAGATGGCTCCCCCCTGTATCCCCCCCTATAGATGGCTCCCCCCTGTATCCCCCTGTATCCCCCCCCTAATATAGATGGCTCCCACCTGTATCCCCCCTTGTATAGATGGCTCCCCCCTGTATCCCCCCCTTGTATAGATGGCTCCCCCCTGTATCCCCCCTCTCGTATAGATGGCTCCCCCCTGTATCCCCCCCTATAGATGGCTCCCCCCTGTATCCCCCCTATAGATGGCTCCCCCCTGTATCCCCCCCTATAGATGGCTCCCCCCTGTATTCCCCCTATAGATTGCTCCCCCCTGTATCCCCCCTATAGATGGCTCCCCCCTGTATCCCCCCCTATAGATGGCTCCCCCCTGTATCCCCCCCTATAGATGGCTCCCCCCTGTATCCCCCCTATAGATGGCTCCCCCTGTACCCCCCCTATAGATGGCTCCCCCCTGTATATGGCTCCCCCCTGTATCCCCCCCTATAGATGGCTCCCCCTGTATCCCCCCTATAGATGGCTCCCCCCTGTATCCCCCCCTATAGATGGCTCCCCCCTGTATCCCCCCCTATAGATGGCTCCCCCTGTACCCCCCCTATAGATGGCTCCCCCCTGTATCAACCCCTATAGATGGCTCCCCCCGTATCCCCCCCTATAGATGGCTCCCCCCGTATCCCCCCTATAGATGTCTCCCCCTTATTCCCCCCCTATAGGTGGCTCCCCCCTGTATCCCCCCTATAGATGGCTCCCCCCTGTATCCCCCCTATAGATGGCGCCCCCGTATTCCGACCTTATAGAAGGCTACCCCTGTATCCCCCCCTATAGATGGCTCCCCCTGTATCCCCCCTATAGATGGCTCCCCCCTGTATCCCCCCTATAGATGGCTCCCCTGTATTCCCCCCTTATAGATGGCTCCCCCTGTATCCCCCCCTATAGATGGCTCCCCCCTGTATCCCCCCCTATAGATGGCTCCCCCTGTATCCCCCCTATAGATGGCTCCCCCCTGTATCCCCCCCTATAGATGGCTCCCCCCTGTATCCCCCCCTATAGATGGCTCCCCCTGTACCCCCCCTATAGATGGCTCCCCCCTGTATCAACCCCTATAGATGGCTCCCCCCCGTATCCCCCCCTATAGATGGCTCCCCCCGTATCCCCCCTATAGATGTCTCCCCCTTATTCCCCCCCTATAGGTGGCTCCCCCCTGTATCCCCCCTATAGATGGCTCCCCCCTGTATCCCCCCTATAGATGGCGCCCCCGTATTCCGACCTTATAGAAGGCTACCCCTGTATCCCCCCCTATAGATGGCTCCCCCTGTATCCCCCCCTATAGATGGCTCCCCCCTGTATCCCCCCTATAGATGGCTCCCCCTGTATCCCCCCCTATAGATGGCTCCCCCGTATTCCCCCCTTATAGATGGCTCCCCCTGTATCCCCCCTATAGATGGCTCCCCCCTGTATCCCCCCCTATAGATGGCTCCCCCTGTATCCCCCCTATAGATGGCTCCCCCTTATTCCCCCCCTATAGATGGCTCCCCCTGTATCCCCCCTATAGATGGCTCCCCCCTGTATCCCCCCCTATGGATGGCTCCCCCGTATTCCCCCCTTATAGATGGCTCCCCCTGTATCCCCCCCTATAGATGGCTCCCCCTGTATCCCCCCCTATAGATGGCTCCCCCCTGTATCCCCCCTATAGATGGCTCCCCCCTGTATCACCCCCTTATAGATGGCTCCCCCCTGTATCCCCCCCTATAGATGGCTCCCCCCTGTATCCCCCCCTATAGATGGCTCCCCCCCTGTATCCCCCCTATAGATGGCTCCCCCGTATTCCCCCCTTATAGATGGCTTCCCCTGTATCCCCCCCTATAGATGGCTCCCCCGTATTCCCCCCTTATAGATGGCTCCCCCGTATTCCCCCCTTATAGATGGTTCCCCCCCTGTATTCCCCCCCTATAGATGGCTCCCCCCCTGTATCCCCCCTATAGATGGCTCCCCCGTATTCCCCCCTTATAGATGGCTCCCCCTGTATCCCCCCTATAGATGGCTCCCCCGTATTCCCCCCTTATAGATGGCTCCCCCGTATTCCCCCCTTATAGATGGCTCCCCCCCTGTATTCCCCCCTTATAGATGGCCCCCTGCACAGCAGATAAAAAAAACAAACACCCAACTCACCTACCAGCGCTCCCCCGTCGCTGCTTCCTCTCCTCTTCTGCCCCCGGCTGATGCGTCGCTCCCCGGGGGATTCTCAGGGAGCGCACACATCCGGAAGCTCAGTGTGCGCCCAGGCCGGGACTTCCGGTACAGGAAACCCCAGCGACGCGCACTGAGGTTCCTGTTGCGTGCGCTCCCGGAGAATCCCCCAGGGAGCGACGCATCAGCCGGGGCCGGATTTCCTCTTGCGGTCGCAAGAGAAGGGGAAGGGGGGGCGCGCAGGGCCGTCTTACCAATTGGAGGCGGCAGCCTGGGGACCCTTGCGTCCTAGGGGGCCCCTGCCCGCTGTGACAGCGGGCAGGGGCCCCCTAGGACGCAAGGGCCCCCGGGCAGCCGCCTACCATGCCCAATGGGTAAGACGGCCCTGAGGACGGGGACTGCAGGACTAGACAAGGGGGAGCTGGGACCAGGGTATTAACCTAATAGCCAGCGATCAGAAACTGACCGCTGGCTCTTTAAATACAGGACCAGGAGCCTTGACCAGAACGTAATTGGTCCAGACTCCAGAGTCCAGACAAGAAACACTTGAAAAGACTGCAAGCTGGGTGGCAGCGGCGTCTGAGCCTGACTTTGCTCAGCTGAGTGATACTTTGCTCAGCTGAGCGGCCGCACATCACTGGAGCCCGCGGCGCCCCTGGTAACCAGGGACTCCGTCAAGTCTCCATGACATCATGTGGCCCCGGCCAGGAAGTCGGTTTTGCGATCCAGCCAGGACAGACGTCGTTATTTATCCCCACTGTATATATTGCAGGCTTATATCTTATAACCTGGGTATCTTCTGTATATAATTGTATATGTACAGCTGGTATAACCTGGGGATCTCCTGTATATAATTATATATATACAGCTGCTATAACCTGGGTATATACTGTATATAATTATATTTGTACAGCTGGTATAACCTGGGGATCTCCTGTATATAATTATATATGTACAGCTGCTATAACCTGGGTATATACTGTATATAATTATATTTGTACAGCTGGTATAACCTGGGGATCTCCTGTATATAATTATATATGTACAGCTGCTATAACCTGGGTATATACTGTATATAATTATATTTGTACAGCTGGTATAACCTGGGGATCTCCTGTATATAATTATATATGTACAGCTGGTATAACCTGGGTATATACTGTATATAATTATATATGTACAGCTGCTATAACCTGGGTATATACCGTATATAATTATATATGTACAGCTGGTATAACCTGGGGATCTCCTGTATATAATTATATATGTACAACTGATATAACCTGGGTATCTCCTGTATATAATTATATATGTACAGCTGGTATAACCTGGGTATCTCCTGTATATAATTATATATGTACAGCAGGTATAACCTGGATATAATTATATATGTACAGCTGGTATAACCTGAGGATGTCCTGTATATAATTATTTATGTACAGCTGGTATAACCTGGGAATCTCCTGTATATAATTATATAAGTACAGCTGGTATAACTTGGGGATCTCCTGTATATAATTATATATGTAAAGCTGGTATAACCTTGGTATCTCCTGTATATAATAATATATGTACAGCTGCTATAACCTGGGGATCTCCTGTATATAATTATATATGTACAGCTGGTATAACCTGAGGATCTCCTGTATATAATTATATATGTACAGCTGGTATAACCTGGGTATATTCTGTATATAATATATATGTACAGCTGGTATAACCTGGGGATCTCCTGTATATAATTATATATGTACAGCTGGTATAACCTGGGAATCTCCTGTATATAATTATATATGTACAGCTGGTATAACCTGGGGATCTCCTGTATATAATTACAGCTGGTATAACCTGGGGATCTCCTGTATATAATTATATATGTACAGCTGCTATAACCTGGGGATCTCTTGTATATAATTATATATGTACAGCTGGTATAACCTGGGGATCTCCTGTATATAATTATATATGTACAGCTGGTATAACCTGGGTATCTCCAGCATATAATTATATATGTACAGCTGGTATAACCTGGGGATCTCCTGTATATAATTATATAAGTACAGCTGCTATAACCTGGGGATCTCCTGTATATAATTATATATGTACAGCTGCTATAACCTGGGGATCTCCTGTATATAATTATATATGTACAGCTGGTATAACCTGGGGATCTCCTGTATATAATTATATAAGTACAGCTGCTATAACCTGGGGATCTCCTGTATATAATTATATATGTACAGCTGGTATAACCTGGGGATCTCCTGTATATAATTATATAAGTACAGCTGGTATAACCTGGATATAATTATATATGTACAGCTGGTATAACCTGAGGATGTCCTGTATATAATTATTTATGTACAGCTGGTATAACCTGAGGATCTCCTGTATATAATTATATAACTACAGCTGGTATAACCTGGGTATCTGGGTTTCTATTGTAACCAGCTACTTCTAGTGTGGCGGGAGCGTCAGGTTTTAGTTTTGTCCTGTGAAAAACCTTCATAAGGGTGCGCGACACTTAAATTAATTTGACGCAAAAAAAACAGACACAACCAACACAAAAAATTAAAATTAAAAAATAAAAATGGAGGCATTGTTAGTAAATGAGGCCCATTGTGTCAGTGAAGCTGCCTCATAGTAATATTGGCGGATACTTATCAAACCTTGAACGGGGGAGCAGTTGCCCATAGCAACCATCACTTTCCAGAGGTTTTGAAAAATGAAAGCTGGAATCTGATTGGTTTCTATGGTAACTGCTCCCCCGCACAGGACTTGATAACTCTCCCCCACTGCCTTTGTTGCCCATAGCAACCAATCACTGCTCCGAAGCTGATCTCTGATTGTTATGGCCACAAGGGCCAGTTTAGGCTAGGTTCACACTGCGTTTTCAGCATCCGTTTAACGCATCCGTTTTTTGCAAAAAACGCATGAAAAACGGATTGCAAAAAACGGATTCATTTGTGTGCATCCGTTTTTCCATTGACTTCCATTATAAAAAAAACGGATCCGTTTTTTTTGGCGGACCAAAACGGACCAAAAAACGTTGCTGACCCTATTTTTGTGGACGTTAAAAAAAACGGATCCGTTAAACGGATGCTGAAAACGCAGTGTGAACCTAGCCTTACTAGTCGCCTATCACCGGTGTCTCCAATATCCTACAGCACAGACAGCCTACCGTATCCTCACGTTATGTTACACGTCCAGTCATAGAAGTCACATTATTACCGATGCGTATCCTACTGGAGCGCACCCGCCATTCTATTCAGAGTCACAATGGACGATTGATTACCATCCGTAATAATAACAACACATACCCTAATACCCCCACAAGTGGTGTAATGGGCCGGACCATGGTTGCTGGGAGATTATTATTATGTCATGTATAAAGTATATATGTATACAGTAAGCAGGGCCTGTATGAGGGACTCCACAGTTGTTTGTGTCTTGTAGTCGTGGAGAGGAGACGGCTGGAGGACACCTGGGATCAGTATGTAGCAGCTGTCCCTGTGTGAGTCCACAGCCATGGCCGGGCACCCGCTCTAAAGGGGCCGCAATCACTGCACAGCAATCTACTGTATACAGGTTCAGGGTAAAATTTCTATTCGGGGGCCCTCACATATCCTTTTTGCGTGGTGTTTTTTAGGCCTTTAAAAAAAGTAAAATGGCAGAAAAGCTGCCAATGCGTTTTCTTCCATGTATTTGCTTTTTTTTTCTGCCATTTTTTCTGGCGTTTTTTTACTTTATGGGTGAATGATCTTTGTTTGTGGTTTAGGCGTTTTTTTGTGCTGTACTTTTTTTTCCTTAACCATCACATGACCAGGCTGCTGGACCACAAAAGGGGCCAAAACACACAAAAAAAAGTGCCATATGCACAGCAGTGGTGTTTTTGAGACAACCAGAAGATTCATGTTGAAGTCTATGGTAGATAAAAATGCCACAGTTTGCAACAAAAAAAAACTCCATACCCTCAGCATGCCGCTTTTTGGAAAATCTGCTAAAGAGCCTCAAAAACTCTATGTGTTTTTTTTTCTACATGACAGTTTCCAAGTGATAGTCCTGCGGTCCATAGCTGACATCCTTGACCACGCTTCCCGGTGTTCTCCTGGCTTCTGACCGCTGCCCGCAGCCGTGGAACTTCAGAACCGCTCAGCCAATCTCTGGCTGAGACAGGACAATGCCACGGCCAGTGATTGGCTAAGCGGCCTATCACTTCAGAGACTGGCTCTGAAGTTCCAATGGCGGCTGCGGTCAGTGGTCAGAAGCCAGCTTATGTATATTGGTGATCAGGTCGTGTAATACGGCCCTAAAGTGGAACTCCAGGTAGAGGTTAAAAAAAAAAAAACTTCTGCAGAAGCATATAGCATTACTTACCTGTCTATCCCAGTTTTGAAACTGCCAAAAATCCATTTTTTTTTTTTTTTTTTTTTTTTCTGCATTGTGTTTCTGTCCTTACTGGTTGAGCAGTTCCCAGAATGCAATGCTTTCCCTCAGCTGATCATCACAGCCCCCACCCACGCCATCAGTAAAATTAGTGCTGCACCTGCTTCTGGTCGGTTAGAGATGGCTGATTACTCAGGGGATTGGGGGATCCAGCCACGCCTCCTGTGACATCACGCCCTGCTCCCTGTCTGCATCATCAGCCTGTGCTCAGCAAACACACACAATGTGAGACAGAGGCATGGAAGATTTGTCTCCTAAGGGGGGGGAGCAGAAGGAGCAGGAGACAATGTGAATTGGCACAGAGGCCATTTTTTTCACTTCCTGGATGTCTATCAGCTACCAGTGTGGCAGAACCGTACAGATACAGTAATACATTGTATAGGCACATCTATAGAACTTTTAATGTACTTTTAATAGAAAGCAAGTTTTTCTTATGCGGAGTTCCCCTTTAAGGAATCAATCACACATCTGTAGTGCGGCTAGGGGAGGATTAACTTTACCATAGGCCCCGGGCTGTTCACCAAGCCTGGGCCCCCCCACCCCACTGTAACTATGGCAGCACTAGCCTGGCGTTTATAGTACAGGATAGATAATGTCATGATGTCCTGATTTGTGCAAAATTACCATAAAAAAACAGTGATTTTTTGCAAATCATGGCGGAAGTGTAGCCAGGAGACAGTACACCATTGAAAATATAAGTCTTTCTGGGTGGTCATGGGCCCCCCAGGAGCTCAGGGCCCCTGGCTGCCGCCCAAAACGCCCCTATTATAATCCACTACTGAGTGCGGCCCGTAATTTTTATTATTGATTGATTGGAGCTTCCTTGAAATTGAAAATATTGGTGACATCCTGCGCCTTCTTCTTGGCAGATGTGGATGAAGCCATGAGCACACGTGGCGGCCAGTCGCTGAATGATTCTGCTGGTAATACCTGTGCAGCCGCCGCTTTGTACCTAGTTTCACCTGTCTGTGTGTCTATTGCAATGTTAGGCTATGTTCACACAATGTACTTTTTATGAAAAATATGCATATCAAATCATGCTAATAATTTCATTATGAAAAGAACGTCCGTTGTGTAAATTGAAAACAACGGCCTTTCTTTTCATAATGAAATGATTTGCATTGAAGTTAGTTCAAACAAGGGCCGTTGTTTGTATGTTGTGTGCACATAGCCTTAGAATGCACCCCACATGAAACCCACCCAAAATGCGCGTGTGAGCGTCGCCTCGGCAGCATAGTTTCCTCTCCCGTCATCTTAACTGGATCTATATTTACTTACTGTGCTATATCAGGCCTCCAATAACACAGCTCATAAACCTGTCATTCCAATACTGATACCTGACAACAGAGCGGCCAGACTAAGGGAACGGCCTCCTACATAGTGCTGGGGACGCCATACTATGGCCAGGATTAGATTTATGTTATGTGGGTGTCACAGGATATGAGAAAACAGCATAAATAGTTATATATGAAAATAATAATAATATAAATTAAAATTAAAAAATACATATTAAAATGCAATAGTAATATGCAGCGCTATGATGTAATACAATATAATAAACTTCTGTACAATATTATATAATACAATATAATGCGGTATAATATCTTACACCGCTATATAACATAATGTAATATTAATATGCAATGTACAGTAATATAATACAATACTATACTCTATACAAATATACACTATAAAATAATAAGATACAATGCAATGTAGTATAACACAATATAGTATAACGTATATTAATACAACATAATAACACATAAAATAATGGAATTTCATTCTATATAATGATAATATGCAGAATATATTAAAACATAATATGATGCAATACACAGTAATATATTTCAACATGAAAACACTATAAAATAACATGAGATGCAATAGTATGATGTAATAATGTGCTTCAATACATTGCAATATCTTATAAGGTAATATGAATCATAGATATATTATGCCATACTGCAATTAATTACCACACTCTATGATGTAATAGGATGCACTGCAATATAATACAACACAATGCACTGCTATACAGTATAACATAATACGACATGGAGAGAAAGGAGCTGCTGCACCTCACACCTATGGCTGCCCCTAATGCCTCTCGGCTACATTTAAAAACCAACGCCAGGATGTTGGTATATAATTTGATCAAACCATATTGCCTCATGTACCACATGCAGGTCCCTGGATCACATGATCAATGTCACATGACCAAACCCAAAGGGCCCCCACAAACCCAGCAGGCACCACCGGCGGAGAAAGCTGCCACCAAGCTACACAAATGTGAACATGGTCTTACTACTCACCATTGCTCCTGCAGGTAGAATGGGAAGAATTTTAGGTACTGCTAACTGAGGTCACATGGGTCTTACCCAGAGGAGTGCAAACACTCAGAAAAGGAAAATATGACGGAGAGAGAGGAGAGCTGCTGCACCTCACACCTATGGCTGACACTAATGCCTCTCAGCTACATTTAAAAGAGGGGGCCCTTTGGGATTGGTCCTGTGACATTGGGGTTGCAGGGCCATTCTATGGCCTCCCTCCCCTGCTTGCGCTCGCTTTGCGGGGTTATTGGTCGCTCACCGACACAGGGTTGTGTTAGTGTAGGGACTCAGGGGACCTGCACGTGGTACATGAAGCAATATGGTTTGATCAAATTATATACCAACATCCTGGCGTTGGTCTTTAAATATAGCCGAGAGGCATTAGTGTCAGCCATAGGTGTGATGTGCAGCGGCTCTTCTCTCTCCACACAGTATAACATAACACTATACAATGCAGTATAATACATAATATAATATATACGGTGTATATTGGTGTGCAGGAAGTAAGGTCTCATTCACATGTCTGTAGCTACAGACCACACTATGGATTTGCATCTGTAGTTGTCTGCAATTGCACAGACACATTCATTGGTAAATGGGGATCTGTGCTGCAACTGCCGACCAGTCATTTTCCGGGACAGGTGGCGGCCCGTAACAAGTACAGGTGTATGAATAGGGCCATCCAAATAAATGGCTCTGTAGTCTGTCCCCAATTGTGGCACCATGGCCGATTTTCTGTATGTGTGGATGAGGCCTAAGTGAGGAGGGGTTACTAAGCTAAGAGGTTCTCATTGGGTGACTTATATTAGACGCAATATATATTAGACATTAGAGACGGGTGACAAAACATTTATCAAGCTCTCTGAGATGGCGCCAACAGATTCCGCAGCACTTTACAATTTGTGATGGACCTTTTTTTTAGTGATGCACAACCCATCATTTCCCCAGTTGTCCATTATGACCCCTGAGGAGATTACATCTGTGACGAAACATGCGGGGATTCAAGGATTCCCACTCCCGGCTATCAGTCCTTGTTGGTGACATCGCCCTCATCTTCTCTAACTCTTTGTATAATGTTTTTGCACTTTCTTTAATGTTTTTACATCTGTTTTTTTTTTTAGAGATGATCAAACAGGGCCGAGGTTCAGGTTCGTACGAACTCGAACCATCGGCATTTGACTCCCGCTGCCTTCCCATTCCGTGGGAAAGGTGGAGTATTGTTTTGTTGTTTGAAGGTGTATGTATTATTTGATGCTTTTATTGATGTTTTTTTTTTCTATGTTTCTTTGGCTGGGTCAGTTTTTTTAACAGTTTTATGCGAAAAACGAAAACAAAAATGAATATATTTGTGTGCATCCATTTGGATCCATTTTCCATCTACCCCAGTTTTGTGTACACTAAAAAAACAGATGTGTTTTGATCGGTTTTATCATCCTTTTTTTTTATTTTTTTTTAATAATGGAAGTCAATGGAAAAACAGATCAACAGATGCACACATATTACAAAAACCCAGTCTAAAAAAGACCATTTTGTGCTATATTTACATAAGAGTCTTCAGGGGTATCTGGAGGAATTTTTGTTGCAGCCATTCATTTATACTTTTTGTTGTGCCCGCCCAGTTTTTGTGGTTCATTAGGTTGTCACGTATCCCCATGGCAATAGTAATCTATACTCCCATACTAAATGGTTTTAGCCAACAAGATGGCTACTGAAGAGCCCCGCTGCCCCCCTCCAGTGCACTGTGACGTCTTACACCGCCCATTGGAGTAATGAGGTTTGTTTTATTTTCCTGGTGTCCTGGGGATTTGGGGTAAACAGCGTCCGGAGCCAGATGACAGTGCTGAGCTCGCTTCATTCCTCATCCTCACTGCTGGGTATTTATAGCCAAGAGATTTACATGAACCTAGAGGCCTCAGCTGAACCGGGAGCCAGGCCAGATCTACTATAGTGATAGTGCCCAACACCGGAGGAGGCCGCAGCCGTGATCACCCATAATCCCACCATACATGTGCCCACTAACTATAACTGTTACATCTATAACTATAGCTTACCAGCTGCAAATATCCACAGGATCTATCTATCTGTCTCCTATCTATCTCAATTGACGCCAGCACGGTAGTAGTACACAGGTGTGATGTTGGTACCTGCTTTGTATGGCCAGTTAGTCTTCAAATGGTCGGTAACCTCCGGGCTTGTTGCGGGTCCCTTGGGCACTCGTCACGGTAACCTGGAGTGGTAGTTGACCCACCTGGAATGTCGGTACCCCACCCACAGAGAAAAGGGTAAAATAACCCAAGGTAGACAGTGGTGTGTGTGTGGGTGCAGGTGCATTAATACAAGACAGACCCCGTGCGTTTAGTATAAAAATAGAACAATTTACTGGATAATGTTGCAAATAGACAGTACATGCTATGCAGATGCAAGCTTGGGTGCTGGCAATACTTAGTGCTTTTAGGAGTAGGTGCTTGAAGAAAGTAAGAGTTTTGGTAGAAGTAGTAGTGCTTTGTAGAGGTAGAAAGAAGAGGAGAGGAGTTGCCAGAGGAGCCCTTGCCCAATGTACATCCTGTACTTTGCCTGAACTGAAGAGTAGATATAAGTAGATAAGTGATACTCGTACTCACGTTTATACAATGTCTGCCCCCTAGTATCGTAGAACCCATTCTAGGTGGGTAGCACAAGCCCCAGTCATCAGTTAGTAGGTGCCTGAGACTTCCTAGTCGACCTGCGCTGTGCAGTAGGATACGTAGACCTTTTACTCTGGTAGCTTTGTCCTACTGGGGTCAGCTCCTCTTGGTTCAGGAGTCTGCCCTGCACTTTTTAGAGATGTTGCTGGCGTTGACTAGGGTTTTCCTAAGAGGCTACTCTTCCCTTAAGGTAGCTTAGTACCGCATAATAGAAAAAGTGGTTTGTATAGAGGAAATCTTTAGTTGCATCTGTCTTCGGTCCCTGTCAGAGGTTATGACCACAGCCGCCAGGCCCTGGCTTAACTTCTGCAGGAACTTGTTTCTGTTGTGTCCTCTCTCACTAGAAACTAGGTGAAGACTGACTCACTTCCTCCACAGGGACATTTGTGTATCCCCCTGTGAGTGGTGGGGCTGAGTGTGGGTTAGAGAAAGAGAGAAAAGGATAGGATAGATAGAAAAGCACCTGTGAGTGGTCACCATAGAAACACATGACATAAAACTGTAAACCCATTACTTCAGCTGTGCATAAGGAATACAAATAAATAATAGTGACACCTAGTGGGGAAACTAAAGTACTACATACACCACTTTTACCTGAGTGCACGACTTACTGGGGTGCATATATATAACAACACCCATGGTAGGACACCACATAATAGGCCCAATAAGTGTATTAGGCTCCTCAGTCTCAGGTGTATGCCCATGAGTGCCATATCCATGGATGTGCACCCACAGGAGTCACAGGCATTGTGGACCACTCCCCCCTCGGGTGTCAGATTGGTGTCAGTTTGCACACGTGTTGTATAAAAGATGACTGCTTGTGGTTAGATATACATTTGCATTCATACAAGTACATGTTTTAGTTAGACATTAGGTAGCATGCGGGTGTACACATGTATATATGTATATATCAGCTGTATCATGGATATTGATATATCCATCTATTGATCGGAAGACTTCAGGTGAGAGTTGAGGCTGTAAAGAGAAAAGTGCAGAAATCTCTGTCCTCGCCATAAATCCTTATCTCGTTTTTCATTAAATATGATTTAACCCCGGGGAACTGGACAGAAACTATTCAGGCTTTTCAGCCTCTTGGCGCCAATAAAACTATTAGGTGTTTATAGCAGATACAAGTTCTTTACCTTCTATTGATGCAGTATTACTGTAAGGTCAGCTATATCGATCTCTATAGAAATCGTACAGGAGAAAATAGCTATATACTCCATCAGCGATGCCACTTAAAGTCAACTTGTTGTCTCGCAAGATTGTAAAAAACTGCCTGGTTTAGTTACATTAACCCTTCAGAGTGGTGACAAGATGGTGTTAACGTTGTCACTGCTGTTACTGTTTGGTGCACAGCCATGGTGCACAGCTATTTACCATTTTCTCCATTTTAACCCCTTAACGACCGCGGGTGTAAATGTACGCCCCCAAAGCCCATGCCTTAACGCAAACGGGCGTACATTTATGGCCGCGGTTTCCTCGATTGCTGTGTGTACACACGCAGCGATCGGGGAAGATGGCCTGCTATAATGTATAGCAGGCCATCCCTGCTTGTCGGCGCGGGGGGGGTGATTAACCCGGAAAGCAATGGCGGTCGGTGCTGTCCGAGAACGGCACTGACCGCCATTACTGTTAAAAGTCCCGATCACGGCGATATAAGTTGCCCAGGAAAGGGTTAAATACCTGCTCTGGACACCTAGGTAGCTGAGGTGTCCACAGCAGGTATTGACCCATACTCACCTGATCCAGCGCCCCAATCGCATCTTCCGGGTCCCGATCGCGTCCTCTTCTTCGGCTTTTTCCGGCGGTCCCCTTCGGCAATCGTCGGCTCCAGCGTTGTCAAACTTTGTCTTTTTCCAGAATTTGCGTTCTACTGGATTTTGGAGGTTGGATTTTGGAGGTTGGATTTGGCCAGAATGGATGATAAACGCCATGTCGCATTTACAGAGCCCTCGTGCTGCCAAAACACTGGAAACCCCCCACAAGTGACCCCATTCTGGAAACTACACCCCTCAAGGAATCTAACAAGGGGTGCAGTGAGGATATGGACCCCTTGATGACGGCCACATTTGTGCCGTGAAAATTAAAAAATGAAAATTTTCCTTTTCACATCACATTGTTCCACATTTGTGCCCGTCACCAGTGGGGACCATATGCTCACTGCACCCCTTGTTAGATTCCTTGGAGAAACTGCGCTACACATTTTTTGGGGTTTTATTCCTTTTATCCTTTTGTGAAAATGAAAAATTGAAGGCTAGAACAACGTTTTAGTGTAAAAAATAAATTTTTCCTTTTTTACGCCACACTGTTCTGAAAATCTGTGAAGCACCCGTGGGGTCCTGATGCTCACCGCACCCCTTGTTACATTCCTTGAGGGGTGTAGTTTTCTAAATGGTGTCCCTTTAGGGGTGTTTTTTATGTTTTGGCACCCCAGAGCCTCTGTCAACCTGAAGTGGTACAGTCAGAAATGACCAAATATAACGGAGCCATTGAAATTCACTAGGCGCTCCTTTATATCTGAGGCTTGTGGTTGTGTCAAATAGCGCAATAGGGCCACATATGGGGTATTTCTATAAACTGCAGAAGCGGGGCAATCAATATTGGGGTGCATTTCTCTGGTAATAGGTTTATAATTATGAAAGATATTGGATTACAATAAAATCTCTGCACAGAAAATTTAAATTTTCAAATTTCTTACACACTTAGCTTTTATTTTTCTGACTCCCCTAAAGGGTTAAAAAAACTTTCTGGATATGCTTTTGCAGAGTTTGGGGGGTGCAGTTTCTGAAATAGGGTGCTTTGTGGGGCTTTCTAACATACAGTCCCCTCAAATACACTTTATGGCTAGGTTCACACTACGTAAGTTTCCGGCCGTAGCGCGCTCCGTGAATAAGCGTCTGGAGATTTACGTAGTTTGCGTACAATGAAAAGTATGGGATCTACGGCTGCACAGTTCCCACTACGTACGAATTTACGCCCGGATCGTACGCGGCGCCGTAAAAAATGAACCAGACAATTGTTTCGGGACGGAAATGCTGTAACTTATGCCCGTAGCGTAACATGCGGTCCCGTACGGAGTGGTGATTTCTTCTTTTTTCCACTTTGATTTGCTGATCCAAAAGGTTCGGGGCTAGCCGAAGACATCCCAGTAAAATACTGCTGTCAGATCGCTACGTACGCCGCTCTGGAAGCGTACGTAGCTTACGGGCATAAGTTTGTGGACCGTACGTAGCCGGCCGCAACTTGCGTAAATCCCGGCCGGAGTTTTACACGTATATGTCCGGCCGCCAAAAATATGCGGCCGGACATATACGTAGTGTGAACATAGCCTAAACCTGAACAGGTCCCTAAAATATCTGATTTTGAAATTTTACAGAAAATTTGGAAATTTTCTGCTAATGTTTTAAGCTTTCTATTGTCTAAAAAAAGTGATAGTTTAACCCTTTTCTCGCACGAGGACGTAACTGCACGGTGACCCCACTCTGAACCGCCGCGATCCCGAGTGCCTCATGTAGCCCGGGTTTGCGGCTATTAGCGGGCACGGTCCAATCGCTGTGCCCGCTAATTAGATAATCGGAGGCAGTTGTCAAAGATGACAGCTGCCTCCGATTACCGGATTCAGCCGTTCCCTGGTGTCTAGTGGGGGAGATCGCTCCTCTGGGACGTTGTCCCGGAGGAGCGATCTCCGTTACTGAAGCCAGCCGGGGACCGCTCCAAGATGGCGCCGTCCTCGGCTCGGCACTCGTTTGTTTTCGGCTGCAGCAGCAACAATCTCAGAATCAGCCGAATAGGTAAAAGCATTCCCAAGTTATTAATGAATAAAGTGACACAGGTCATATTCATAAAATTTGCCTCGGTCCTTAAGGCCATTTTAGGCCCGGTCCTTAAGGGGTTAAGGGGTAGAACCAGAACTGAGCTGTTGGACATACAGGAGCTTCCCCCATCTTCTCTGGCCAATTACAGCACAGCACTTACTCCTCTCTGCTATACCATGATTATCACTGGCATTATTTGAGGGGGATGATTTACACAGTATATTATTATGGATGGCATGTGGAGGGAGAATGGGTTACTGACATACTAGCATTCAAGGTGATATGTAAGTAGAAATAAAATAAAAAAAATAATAATAACCAGCAGCACAGCATGGAAGGGGTTACACCAAGGAGTGAACTGCTGCTGCTGACAAGCTAAAGGGAAGGGAACTGACATGTAGTTACACTGGTATTTACAGAAGGAACAGCTGCATGGAGCTTTATGGGTGGTCAAATATAAAAGAAAGAAACCTTTGATTTACCTTTCAGGAACAGTGTAGATTTTCAGCAAGCAGACTGTCTCAGCTTGCACGTACACAGCCCAATCTTCAGTCAGGGTCTCTTCTTCTTCCTGCACATAACACATGCCAAGCCCTGCACTCACTTCCTGTTTTCTGACCAGATTTAGCTGTTACTAGAGACAGATTTTCCCTAACAACAGGCAGCGGACAGCAAATTCCACCAGCAGTAGTTTAACAGTAATTTGGGGATATAGACCATATAAAGCAACCACCACAGCAATAACAAACATGTGCAGCATACGTTATTAGGGTCTTGTAGTCCCCCCCACACAGAATAATATTGATGTAATCCATAGCAGTGCTTGCATTCTCCTGTGGTGGCGCTGCATCATAATTAAGCATAACACAGCCGATCGGTGAAGATCCCAACAGCGGGATACCTTGTGATTATTGTCAGGGGACTCTTCTATTGAAAAGGAATTGTCCAAAGCAGACCACCCCTTTAATGGTATAACAACAACTATTAAAAGAGGTTGTCCAGCAAAAATCTTTTTCTTCCAAATCAACTGGTTTCAAAAAGTTATATAAAATTGTAATTTACTTCTATTTAAAAATCTCCAGTCTTCCAGTACTTATCAGCTGCTGTATATCCTGCATGAAGTGGTGTATTCTTCCCAGTCTGACACAGCGCTCTCTGCTGCCACCTCTGTCCATGTCAGGAACTGTCCAGAGCAGCAGCAAATCCCCATAGAAAACTTCTCCTGCTCTGGACAGTTCCTGACATGGACAGAGGTGGCAGCAGAGAGCACTGTGTCAGACTGGAAAGAATACACCACTTCCTGCAGGACATACAGCAGCTGATAAGTACTGGAAAACTGGAGATTTTTAAATAGAAGTAATTTACAAATCTATATAACTTTCTGAAATCAGTTGATTTAAAAGAAAGAAAAAAGATCACTGGTGTGCCCTTTTAATAATAGCAATAAATCATACCCGGCCTGTGCAGATACCAGAGGTACATTGTCTGCATAGAAGAAAGGAATGACAGCGGTGGAGTGGAAGGGGGCAGGAATTTTTAGTACAGTAATAACAGATGGACTAATTGGATTTACCATGAATTAGATGCCGTTCATGCTGGAAACTGTAGATGTTTCTATACTTAGTAACAGAAATAACTGGGATGACTGATAATGGAGAATAATCTCATTATTATGATGCTGTCAGGAAGGAGATTTTCCTCCTGAGATTAACAAAGAGCGTGCCAGTCATTCCTTCTTCTGGATCAACAGAGCCGGAGCACTGAAGCTAAGTTATGGCTTAGCTCAATCTTGTGAACAATGTGCAAGCTTTCCAGGAATCTACACCATTTCTCATCCATTCTAACTATGGACATAGAGGAAAACAACCACTTTATGTAGGACTGGGGCAGATATGGGTTTTAGAACGTTTTCTCCACCGCTTTCTATAACAGAGGAGCTTATGTCTGGTCCCAGGGTGGATTTACCATTAAGACTATGATTGCTCCGGTTCTGTTACCTCTGTGTAATGGATGTAATCACCTTTATTATTCAGGGCCCAGACTTGTCTCAGTCCACCCTTGGTTAGGTCTGTAGAACCCCTGCTTGTGTGGGCTGATAAAAGACCAGTAAAGATCAGTAAACTACTGAAATTCATACTGATTTGATGGCCGATTTGGATTCACACAGGAGCAGGGACACCTGTCAACAGTGTACAGGAACAGGAACTTCACTCAAAGTCAGCCCAACAAATTGTGTGAGGGCCCTATTACACGGGCCAATTATTGTGCAGAAAATTGTTACCGTACATTGTTCGATTTTAAATGATAATCGTCCCGTGTAATTGCAGACAATGATCGAAAAATTTGCGTAACGTTGATCGTTGATTTAGATCTGACCCTAAAATCATTATTATTTGTTTGCTAATAGTTCACTGTAATTCCACACTTGTTCGCTGTAATTCCGCATTCGTTCCTCCTTTTGCTGAAACAATTGTAACCAACAATTATCATTCTGTGTAATATCGTTTGCGATCGTTTATAGTTAAAAATTGCTACAGCATTGTATGTCTTACCACTCCGCATTCATGAACAGGGACTCCTGTCAAAGGCAGCCCAATGAAAGATGTGCCCAACCCTGTGTTCTTACTGCTCAGTGCACAGAAACAGGGACTCCTGTCTTTGAATCTCTAAAAATTTGGATTTGGATGAATCGAAATGTAATCCCTCCCCAGTTGAAAGTTCGGAGTCCTTGAAAACATGCATACAGCCATAGGCATGCTGCTTGACCCGACTTATGAAGTAACTATTTATATAATGGGGGAAGAAGGGGTTAAAAAATAGAAATCTGAGTAAAATAGGTTTTCGATTAAACAATTCGCAATTAACAGTGAACATCTGGCCGCTCAGTGTACAGGAACAGGGACTCCTGTTGTGGTGTCCTACCACGGGTGTTACGATTATATACACCCCTAGCAAAAGTCTGTACTTATTGTACGATTGTGGTGCTGAAAGTAGTACTAAAGTTTTCCACTAGATGTCGCTGTATTATATGTGTGTATTTGGAAACTGCACAGCTGAAGGATGTAAAGGGTTATTGTTTCTCTATGTGTCACCTGAATCTGCAGACCAGTAGGAATCTGTTTTTCTTCTCTCCTATCACCTCTCTTTTTATTTCTTCTGTTGCACTCTTCACCCACTCACAGCGGGCATTGGCTACGCTAGGAGGTAGGTCACATGGGTGGAAGAGGTGCTAAAAGTCTTTCGTGTTAGGCATTGTGGAGAAAGGACGCAAGCTAGATAACTCTCCACAGTGGTTCTATCTGAGCCCTGGCCCTCTGCCAGGTCCCCGTACCCTCAAAAAGCTGTCTTAGCTAGTACCCTGTATGGGAAGGACTTAAGACAGTATACCTCCAACAACTTTCCCACTAGAGTTGCTACACAGCACTATGCACTGTTAAAACCTCTTAGGAGAGGACAAGCCAGAGACAACCTCAACCCACGCCGAGTGTCACATTGCAGGATAGTATCCACGAAAGCCAAAGAGCTAGGAACTGATTTAGATAGAGCAAAGTTGCACAAAGCCTAGGAACTCTATCTAGCAGCGCGGGTGTTAGTAGGGACCCCTGAGCATTCCGCTCATCCCAGGTAACAAGGTCTGGGGCCTGTGTCACCCTCTAGGAAGGTTCAGCCGAGTCTGGTGGGCATAAGATGGTGTGAAGACTAATTCAATGTCAATACAAGGGCACAGGTGTTCTTCTTCTTCTTAGTATTCCACCTCATCCTCCAACATCCCGGCAGAGCACAGTACTACATGGATTGAGACTCTTACGGCATCCCCCTCTCGCTACTTTGTTTTTTGTATCGCTCAGTACACAACCCAGTCAACACGACTATATCCTACACTGCACTTCTACTTCAGATTTGGTTGCCGTATTCTCAAGTATTTATTTGGAACTATTGTCAAGTGTGTTATCAAGTGCTTTATCCAGAGAAACATCATACTGTTCTGTATTACCTGCTGTACATTTGCAACTTCAAGTAAACCAGCCTTATTCACTCTAAAGAGACTCTGTGATTTCTCGTTTTCCACCTACACAGCACACACCGCAGCCTTGGGACACTTCCCCTTTCTGTGGGTGGCAGTTCCGAGGGTCACTACACCGCTCTGGCCATCTGTGATCATTCAAACCCAAGGGACCCAGTAGCAACCCAGCAGGACACTCACCACAGGGGAAAAGGTACAACCGACCTTCAAAATTAAAAGCAGGCGTGCCATCACACCTGTCACAAAGTAAGACTTCAAGGTCGGGCTGTAGCTTGGCCATCCATCATAGAAGTGGCGTCACACCACAACACCTAGCCGCTCCTCCGACACAACATCTCCGGGGGTACACCACACTGTCAATATTAATTTCAAGTGAAGGTTAAAAAAAAAAAAAAAGAAAAAAAAAAAAAAAAGGGGATGTGGGAGGAACCAGAGGAACTAGCAATTTGCCCGGGGGAAATCTCAGAAAATTCAGATTTGGATGAATCTAAATTTTGAATAAATTCCAATCATAATAAACCAATTTGCAAATCTCTAGTTGACACATATCCAAATTTACGAGCATGTCTCCACTCTACACAAGCTGCCCTGCTACCCTGCTGACTAGCCGCTTGTGTAAACGCCTGTAGATTTATTACTAGTTTGAGAAAATATTTACTGTTTTTTTTTTGTGTTACTGTCACATATTTTGTGACAGTGTATTTATTGTGACTCCATTGCACACACATCACAGGTACAAGCCCAATGCACCTCACCCAGATCCAATCTGGGCTCAAGAGCTTACAACTGCGCTGACCCCCATTTACTAAAGTTACATGGAGCCACATGGGGATGTACAGGGTTACCCAGCCACAAAGCCATGATGGTCCAAAGCATCAATAATGGGGTCATCTTCCAATGCTTCAAGGATTTGTCTTACCAAACACATGGAAGAGGCACCCAATCTCAAATTGTGAACAAAGCGACACAAATTCTCATTTTCGGGAAATATATAATGTAACAAAGCAAGGAATGCAGAATGCGGGTGTTATCCGTCCTCTTCATTGGTCTATTACCGACTGTAAGGACTTTAATTTATAATGCGAGTCTGCTCTTGCCATTTGCTGTTGACCTTTCCGCTGCGTCGTGAGTCCAGGCCGGAGTTCATTTATTAAAGCTTCATTTAAAAAGTTGTTAAAAGGTCGGAGAAGCAAAGAGCCTGGATATTTGGTTAAACGGATTGGAAATGGGAAATCTATTTGCTAGAGGGATAAGTGTATGTTTCTGTAGGCATCAAGTTATTTCTCCACTGCCCCTATACTAAAAAAATAAATAAAAGTGACATGAATTGCAAATAGATTAGATTTTTTTAAGAACCTTGGGGGAGATTTATCAAACATGGTGTAAAGTGAAACTGGCTCAGTTGCCCCTAGCAACCAATCAGATTCCCCTTTTCATTCCTCACAGACTCTTTGGAAAATGAAAGGTGGAATCTGATTGGTTGCTAGGGGCAACTGAGCCAGTTTCACTTTACACCATGTTTGATAAATCTGCCCCCTACTGCTTTGTGTACACAGCTCCTATCTGCACCCATGTGTCTCCATGGTTATAGGTTACATACCCAGTGCAGTTATGTTTTACACTCACCATATTAAAGCGAATGTACCATCTCAGGTACTGAAGAATTTTTTTCTTCAGCACTGGGATCCCGGTGTTGTGGTCCTTTTTTTTTTTTAAACCGCCACCCATTTCCGGCACTCGACGCCGTTTACTGCTTGAGTAATGGCTCAGCTTGGAGAACTGGGGGCATGCCCGGTGCCCCTCCCCCCAATGCAACTATAACCCGAGGGGAGGGGATATCCGTCACACTGGGGGCCACCTGGCCTGCCCCCAGTACTCAAAGCTGGGCTGGTGCTCAAGCAGAAAACGGCGCTGAGCACAGTGGTTTGAAAAAAGGACCGGACTACTGGGATCCTCGCACCAGCACCAAGCAGATACTTAAAAAAATACATTTTCAGTATCTGTGATGGTACATTTGCTTTAAATGGCTTCTGAACCCACTGATATTGGTCACAGTTACTGACCATCTGTTGCGTACAGTTTTCCCTGATGCCAGATGTTGTGGGAGAGAAGGATCGGCCCTATTGGATTTGAACCTACACATCCTTTTGTTCTTGTGAAGATAAGCTGCCATCAGTGCGGTCTATTATTGCCCCTTTCCTCCTCTAACGGCCGAGCTGAGTGTGCATGTGTACGGACAGGCCGAAAGAGGCAGCTGTTGGCCAAATGAGTGTTTGATTGATAGCTATAAGATATATACGGTCACATTTACTCTATCCTCCTGTTTTACTGCCTGTAGTTTGGCAAGGAGAGGAGACAGAGGGAGTGGTGTAATGACTACACAGGGTTTATTTGTAGTCTGTAACTATGGAGACACATAAATATGCATAAAATTTTTATGATTTGTAATCAAGATTTTTTCATTTAAAATTTTCTCCAAATCGGAGCACAAATACGGTTTCAATAATGGTTGCCAAAGTACACACACCCTTCCATGCTACAGTTATGAATGATTTAGGTGGATTCATCTAGGACAGGGAGGCAGCACCAATAAATCTTTAAAAAAAGTCAAAAGTAGAGATGAGCGAACTTTTCAAAAGTTTAGTTGAGCAGGTTCGACAAACTTTTTTTTTTTTAATGTTGCGGCCGCCATCTTGCCAAACTTGTTCTGAACTTTGAAAAAAGTTTGTTTTGATAGCGAACCAAATTTTTTTGCAAAGTTAGAAACGAACTTTGGTTTGGCAGGCTCAGTTCGCTCATCTCTAGTCAAAAGGACTAAATGTTTGGTCAACTTTTTAGCATAAAAAAAAAATTCCACCTTTCAGGGCTCAAGTTTCCTCTGCCATATTTCAGGAGATCAATATTATCAGAAACATCTACGTTAGAGGGGGCAATGTTGCAGATTGTGGATTTGGCCCCAAAAGGATGGAGTTTCCTCTAGAGTATCACATTTGTGCACTGGATGTTATTGCCTCCTCCGCACGCACTATAGTTATTCTGCCATCTACATATAGAGAACTTGGTCTGGTAATGGAGGATAGACCCTCCATTAAACCCTTATTAGTTGGCCATCAAATACGGTTCCGGTTTGTCTTGTGTCTCCTAACAGACCTATGGCCACTATACAGAGGAACTCTCTCAGTTTGCCCGTAAGGAAGCCGTCAGATTACTACAAGAGAAGCAGAGTGCAAGCGCGAGCGCCTCCAAGCCCCCTGATGTGCAGAAGCAGTGTTACTCCAAGTGTCACGGTGAGAATGCATCCACTTCAACAACTCGCTCTTACTCCTATGACAAATGCTTAGACCCTTATAACCTCGGCAATCAGATGATATCCCCAGATGTTATAATATTGCTTGTAATAACTTCCATATTCATTACATATGGCTCCTGTCTTACAGCTTGTGCACAGCGGATAAAAAAATATTTCATCAAAAAGTTGGGAGAGGACTGGATATTCCTTGTTCTTCTTGGTCTTGTCATGGCGTTGGTGAGCTGGAGTATGGACTATGCCAGTGCAAAGAGTATACAGGGTAACGCTGCCTATGTAAATTATTAGTACTTCATGTAGCACTGTTCTTGGTTATCGACAAGTTGTATCTTCCATTTCTGTTGGATGCAGAATTTAAAGGGGTTATCAAGCGCTACAAAAACATGGCCACTTTTCCCCCCTCTCTTGTCTCCAGATTGGGTGGGGTTTCAAACTCAGTTCCATTGAAGTAAATGGAGCTTAATTGCAAACCGCACCTGAACTGGAGACAAGAGAGGGGGAAAAGTGGCCATGTTTTTGTAGCGCTTGATAACCCCTTTAAATTCTGTTATTCTTGCTGCTTGCTTTATTGGTGTCTTCAAAGGGGTTTTCCAGGTTATTACATTGCCGATCTATCCTTATGATCGAATGATGTCCTAATCTCAGGATTCCCACTGATCGGCAGAATGAATGGGTTTGAGCTGCAGTACCTGACACAGCCACATTGGTATGGACGGCACTGTGACATGTACTGCAGTAAAGAAGTCATAGGCCATCCTTCTAAGAATAAGACAATGTTATTCTAGAAAACCTCCATAAATGTAATGACAATCATGTCCTATAACATCTCACCATATCCCTGTATATTTTCCCAGTATATAGGTGGATGTATAAGGGAGCGTCTCACAATGTCTGGTACCAGTATATGGCCTGGGTGTCCTACCCTCTTGTCCTTATACTATTTGCTGCAGTCTTTTGCCACCTAGTGTCTCCACAAGCCATAGGTAAGTAGCTCTCACTGTTGGCCGCCATAGTCCATCTGCTATTTTCATCATTACTTCTTGTATATCAGCATGTCACATGGAAGGTCTCTTAGTCCTTCAATATTGATCCCATATCAGCATGTCTTATAGAGTACTTAGCAGAAACTTCTCCGAGGGGTCAGCTTTGTGGACGCTCAGGGTAACTGGAGACTGTGTCAGCTGCCTTTGGACACCACATTTATCATTAAACTCTATCTTGGTGTGAGTCACTTATCCAGCTAAGAGTATGGTCATCCACCACATCATGTGTCCCTACACAACCTCCTAGCCCCACCTTGAATCTAATACACGCAAAGATCAGTAGAGACGGGAACAAGTCCTTCTTTGCAAGGCAAAGTCTCTATCGTGAAGTGCCCACGATTAGAAAAAACTTTTGACACAGCCTGCTGCAGCCATAGCGCACACCACACACACACACTCGGCTTGCTGCAGCCATAGCACACACACAGCCTACTGCAGCCATAGTGCACACACACACACAGCCTGCTGCAGCCATAGTGCACACACACAGCCTACTGCAGCCATAGTGCACACACACACACAGCCTGCTGCAGCCATAGCGCACACCACACACACACTCGGCTTGCTGCAGCCATAGCACACACACACAGCCTACCGCAGCCATAGTGCACATACACACACACACACACACACACACACACACACACACACAGCCTGCTGCAGCCATAGTGCACACACACAGCCTACTGCAGCCATAGTGCACACACACAGCCTACTGCAGCCATAGTGCACATACACACACACAAACACACAGCCTACTGCAGCCATAGTGCGCACACACACACACACACACACAGCCTGCTGCAGCCATAGTGCACACACACAGCCTACTGCAGCCATAGCGCACACCACACACACACTCGGCTTGCTGCAGCCATAGCACACACACACAGCCTACCGCAGCCATAGTGCACATACATACACACACACACAGCCTACTGCAGCCATAGTGCACACACACACACACAGCCTGCTGAAGCCATAGCGCACACCACACACACACTCGGCTTGCTGCAGCCATAGCACACACACAGCCTACCGCAGCCATAGTGCACATACATACACACACACACACACACACACACACAGCTGCAGCCATAGCACACTGAAGAAAAACACACAATCTTCTCCCAGAGAGAAAACACTACACTGGGGACTGAGGTTACTGCTACACTACTTATGTCTTCTCCTCCTCCTCTATATTAAACAGGATATCTTCATATTACACTGCTGCTCATATACAGTCATCCAGCATCCAGGAAGAGAACAGCACAGATCTCCCCCCACACAATGGACTCTTCCAGCTCAGAAACAAACTGCCAAATAGTGACTAACAACTTTTCCATGACCACCCTTTTGTAATAGGGCCAGTGTCCTATTAGAATGTTGCTCATAATTCATATTCATGAGCAAAACTTGTAAAATTCATATCGAAATTCAATTCTACATTTTTTAAAGATTTTTTTAAAGCTGCAGTCGGCATATTTTTTCCCAACTCCAACTCCGACTCCAGCCAAAACTAGCTCCAACTCCGACTCCATGACTCCGACTGCACAGCCCTGATGGTGCCGGTCTATTCCTGAGCACCATCTCGCACCAGTGCACTGGGGCAGGCCCACCGGCCACCAGTGTGACAAGACCCCCTCCTCTCTGTGACATGGCTCCATTGATTCTAATGGAGCCGCCTTACAGGAGGGATGGTCTCATCACACTGAGAGCTGTCCGGCCCTCTCTAGTGCCAGACCAGTGCTCAGGAATAGACTTGCACCATGCACAGGAACCAGGTGGCAGTTCAAAAAAAAGAACCACAGCTGGGGCATCCTGGTCTGTGCTGGTCTGTTCGTACAGAAAACACAAAGTGATGTACCTAGTGGTACATTTGTTTCAAAGTAGGGTCCTGGTTCCCCAGATCATCTAATTTCCCCATGTTTGCATCATTTTCATTTGATATAATAAGGAATAAGAATACAATCCCACAATCCCACAAATTACTTCCAACCCCAAGAAGCCCAAGAAGTCATCGACATCATTTTTTTTGCACAGTCTTTCACCAGTTTTTTTTCCTCCAGTCACTTGGTTTTTCATCTCTCTCCTTCATGCATACATTAGCATTGGATACAAGAACTAATGTGTAAGTATAACTCAAAATTAGACTCAACCATAGGATAAAAATGTAACACCGACAAAAAGTAGAAAGTTAGAAAGTATAAGCACCAGTAAGCATTGCTTGTTTTATCGGAAGTTTGTAGCCATCCGAAAGGTCTTGACTTTAAGAAAATTTAGAATTTTGAAAGTCTTGAATCTCGTTGAATTGAATTCCATGTAGGTTTTGAGGATGACGGTTCTAATAACTTCTATTTCTTATAAGGTTCTGGCATCCCGGAGCTGAAAGTTATTCTCCGAGGTGTTGTACTAAAAGAATACTTGACTCTTAAAGCCTTCGTAGCCAAAGTGATCGGGCTGACGGCCTCTTTAGGGAGCGGGATGCCGCTAGGAAAAGAGGTAAGGTGTAGCTTTGGCTATCACACGGCAAATCACATTATCCGAAGTAAGATTTGTAAGGAATAAGAGCCAAATTTTTTTTTTCATTGATGATACAAAAACAATTGACATAAATGGGAAATTCAACTAACCTCATCTTCTTCTCAATGTCCAGTGGCGGCCATTGTGTTGTGGCCATTGTGACATACTGTATTGGCAGGATTCACTGTTTAAAGGAAATTTTTTATATTAAAATCTTATGTATTTTGTTTTAGCCTCATTGATTAGATGGCAGCCTGTAGAAAAGAAATATTTCATTGTTCTTTTATAATAATTTTTTTTTTTTTTGTAATAAAAAATATTCCGAAGAGGCCTTACTGGACATCCACGTTCTTTCTTTATAGCCTATATAGATAATACAGCTCTTTTGTGTGCTTCACAGCTGCTGAACTAAATGGGAGTCAATTAATTTTCTCATCCTTTATAATTAATGAAATGACTCTGCTTATACTATCCCAGTCTATACAGTAAAGCTGAACAAAAACAGGAAGTGTTTGGTGGCCATTATATATTATCATTTTTATAATAAATTATAATAATAAATACATTTTCAAATTATAATAATGAAAAAATATTTCAAGATGATACGCCCCCTTTAAAGGAGACCTGTAACCCCGGCTGCCGGGGTGAAGGCCGCTCGACCCCCCGCTGAAGTCCCTTATACTTACCCCTTCTGCGAAGATGGGGTCTGGGACTTTGTGGAAGGGGTAAGTATAAGGGGCTCCAGCAGGGGGTCGGGCGGCCTTCACCCCGGCAGCCAGAATGACAGGTCTCCTTTAATGTTGAATAACATGATACCACAAGAGGAACCATCAACGCAAAAACTGCCTGTGTCCAATACAAACATTATCGGACGTTCCTGTCCTGGATTTCAGCTTCATGATAACTCCATCTATAAATAATACACTGGGCAGGAGTTCTGTCACTTGATAAGTTGTGATAGAGTCGAATAGATGAGTGGGAGGGATGGAGGGATTCCCTATCAGGTGCCCTTGAAATTTAATTCAGCAAAAACTTAAGAGCCAGCTGCTGCCTGTTCTGTAATGGCTGGAGGAGAAAGACCACAGGGGCCTAACGAAAAGAAAGACCACACTCTTTCAGCCTACCATGCCCCCCATCCCCACACTACAAAGGAAGGGACAGTAGTGAAAACTGGATGTCATCGCTCACAAACCGATATAACTAAAAAACGATAGAAGTTGACAGGACTAAACATGGTATGGGAGTATACCAATGTTTCTGTATGGAATATCCGAGACACTAGAAGGAACAGTATGCACCCATAGCAGGCCATATGCTTCCTATCAAAAATATACTGGAAGAAGGATTTCTCAGAAATAATAGTAAATTGTTGGTATTCATACCCATATCTTTATGTTCCAGGGCCCATTTGTGCACATTGCGAGTATCTGTGCCGCCGTCCTAAGCAAATTCATGTCTGTGTTCTGTGGAGTCTATGAGGTAAGGAGCTGAAGTGAACTGACTTGTATTTTACCGTAGCCCCTTGTTTGCCGTCCACTGATTGGCTTTTTGCCCCCTTGGCTGGTAATGGCTGCTATGGCCTCCAAATGCCTTGGCTTTGAGTTATGTATAGAATGGGTTTAGGTGGTACTAATCTGATAATGCATTGTATTTTACCACTTTTGATATATGTAAATGACATTTTGACCCATGTATAGTTAATACTTAGGGGGAGATTTATCAAACATGGGGTAAAGTGAAACTGTCTCAGTTGCCCCTAGCAACCAATCAGATTCCACCTTTCATTTTCCAAAGTGTCTATGAGGAATGAAAGGTGGAATCTGATTGGTTGCTAGGGGCGACGGAGCCAGTTTCACTTTACACCATGTTTGATAAATCTCCCCCTTAGTATTTTTTTTTTGCCATTTACATTTTATTATGTAACTTAATTTGTACTAACAGACAAAAACTGGTGACTATTGTGTTTTACACCTTTACTCCTCATTATATCATTGCTACATTTACGTAATTAAAACATAACCCCACTGATAGCAAAAAAGCTTAAGATTAGAATAAAATTGCTCTGAATTGGTGGGTATTCCTCCTGATTCCAGATTGGGCCCACTGGAGAGAGGACTTAACCAACTTTTTTTTTTTATCATTGGCTATTGGCACATTTAGTGAAAGTTCACAACTTGCCTCTTTCTTTCATAAAATGGAATCTAGCATTAACATGACCCCTGTATGAGCAGATCGGCATGTAGATTCTGAGCTCAACAATGTTCTCGGTTTCCAAATCGGTTGGGCAGTTCCAAAGATATGGGTAAGAAACACTGTATGCAAATGAGTTTGTTTGGTGCACTGCAGACAGTCCCAGTGCCCTGAGGGATTGCTGGAACCGCCTTCGGTGCACCAAGCAGTCCAATTAGCATATAAGGTTTTTTTGTTAATATCTTTGGAACGCCACAACCGATTTGAAAACTGAGGACATTGTTGAACTCAGCATCACATAGCCAATCTGCCTATATGAAGAGTCTAGTATGGACTATGTTAATGCTAACTGAAAAAGCTTGGCCCAGTTTTTAATTAAATTTTGGCACATTGTTTGCAAGCAAGGGTCCTATTAGACAAGGCAATTTTTAACAATTAACTATTGCAAACTAGATTGTTTATCGTTAACCTGAAATCGTTCATCATATTACAAAGAACGATAGTGGTTAGGTACAATCACTACTACAATTGTTACTCCATCAGATCCCAGCAAATGAAGGAACGATGTGGAATTACACTAAACGATTAGTGAATGAATGTAGCATTACAGCGAACGATTAGGGAAACGTTAACAATGATTTTGGTGTCAGCACCAACACAAACGATGAATGATTTCTTATTGGTCGTTCGATCAATGCCTGCATTTACATGAAACGATTATTGTTTAAATTTGAACAATAAAACAATAATCGCCCCGTGTAATAGGGCCCTAAATGTGTCAAAATTATTGAGAATTGCAAGCAAGGGGTTTTCCAGGACTATATGAATGACGATCTATTCTTAAGATAGGCAATCGAATGTCGGCACCCTACCGATCAGAAATCGATGACCTATCCTGTGGATAGGTCATCAATCATGTAGCTCTGGTGTCCATCGGGGTGTCTCCGGTGTCCATCTGGGCTCTTCGAACTGATTGCAGAGCCCGATGGTAGCCAGGGAAACCGGAAGCCTCGGGCTGGGTGCGCGGGGGAAGGCTGGGTGCGCGGGGTATGTGCCCGTGAGCTCTGCCCCCCCTCTCTCCCCTGCTGCTGTTACAAGATAGTAACAGAGGCAGGGATCAGCGGAGAGGGGGCAGAGATTTGGCCATCAGCTAATGGGATCATTATTATCCCATAAGCTGATGTCAAAGCACGACCTGGGCATTGAGGCATCAAAGACCTCAGGTTGTGAAAGGGTTAACCATTAGACCGGAGGATACACACAGCCTATGTTTTGCAGT
This sequence comes from Dendropsophus ebraccatus, assembly GCF_027789765.1. Lineage (NCBI taxonomy): Eukaryota > Metazoa > Chordata > Amphibia > Anura > Hylidae > Dendropsophus > Dendropsophus ebraccatus. The sequence continues at coordinate 13,436,789 of NC_091461.1, forward strand.
ATCTAGAGAGCCACAGGATGGAGAGCATTACAGGGATTCTAATCAAAAATCATTGTGAAATATTTCAACTATTGTATGAAGACAACATTTAATAATAAATGCATCTATGAACTGTAACGTACATTCACATATATGTAACACCCTCACTCAGGACCCCTACCGAAGTCTGGATCTTTTGGCCGCTGCCTGTGCTGTGGGGGTTGGATGTTGCTTTGGTGCACCTCTTGGAGGCAAGTGCTGCCTATAAATGTTAACCTAGTTTCCCCGCATCTATGATGGCTTTCTTAACCTCTGACCTTTATTCCCCCTTACCGCTTCTGTCGACCTGAGGACGCTACATGAGAAATAAAATGGTATGAAATGGTAATTCCAGTCAGTATGGTTTCCATTCTGTTGTGAGCCAACGGAGAATGGTCCAACTAAGAGTTGGCTAAAATCAAGCTCAAGGTTCTTCTGAACTATCAAGCACGTGTTGTTTTACAAAACTAGGGTCCTGTCCTTGGCTGGTCAAGTTTTTAATGGTTAGGTCAAGAAATTAGAATTGGTAGAAGGTTAGTGAGTCAATAGGTTCCTCAGAAAAGAAAAGAGTTAAAGAGTTCAATCTTGAGCCAGTAAATAATCCCTGTAAGTCTAAAGACTCAGTAGAAGACCTTGACTATAAAGATCAATCACATGTATCGAGCTCAGCTTTAGCTAGCCTAAAAGTTGCAACTCATGTAGATACCTCCAGAATGACGTGTCCTCATGTTCATTTTATCGTCCGCTCTCCCTGCATCTTGCCTGTGCCCCTATCTAAACACCCCTGCTAAGTGATGTGTTTGGTTTCTGCCCATTTGCTTTTCCTATTCCCCGGGTTGGAAGACATCAGATCCTGGTCACTTGGATCTGGCATCTTCTCCAGCCTAGGGAAAGGTTTCGGCAGCATGCACATACTGTAGCGTTCTATAAGAATCAAGGCTCTCATGAGGTCTTTGCTGATTTTATCTTCTTTTTTCTCCTTTTTTTGTGGTTTGTCTCCTATTTGTTCTCCTTCGCATGTCATTTCTTTTCCCTCTACCCTTAAATGGTTCCATTTTTGTCCATTTCATGCCCCGTTCACCTTTTCTCTCATGTCATTGTCCCACCTTCCACTCTGGCACTTGGCTTACTGGATCCATCACCATGTCTTGCGTCTTTGTGATCTTCCATATCTTGGTGGTCTTGCTTTCTCCTGGTTGTGTCCTGTGGTCACTCATGGCCTATCAGTAGCAGGCGTATTATTACACTGACGTACTCACTGTGGGATGCGCTGTTGGTGTTGGCTGTTGCTTTGGAACCCCGTTAGGAGGCAAGTCCTATTCTTCTATGTTGGGTGGATTGGTGGATTGGTGGATGTATTTTTATTAGAGATGAGCGAACCTCGAGCATGCTGGAGTCCATCCGAACCCGAGCGTTCGGCATTTGATTAGCGGTGGCTGCTGAAGTTGGATAAAGCCCTAAGGCTATGTGGAAAACATGGATATAGTCATTGGCTGTATCCATGTTTTCCAGACAACCTTAGAGCTTTATACAAGTTCAGCAGCTCCAGCTAATCAAATGACGAAAGTTCCGGTTCGCTCATCTCTAATTTTTATGTAATTTTAAGATGTGATTTAAAGACATTTCAATCAGTAGAGGAACAATAGCATCCAGAACTTATTGTGCTCTTGGGATTCAAAGGGGCAGAAGTGGTCACTTGTGTGCTGTGCTCCTTTGACAATCATTGACTCTGATCAGCTAACCTGGGAGTGCCAGCGGGTAGTATATGGACCCATAGAAGGTCCATGGCCTTATTTGACTAACCTCTCCCAGGATAGCAGAAAAGGTTGTTCAAAGCCATTGTCACTAAAGACTTAGCCTAATAGTTATTATTGATTATGGAGTCATTAAAAGTTATTAAACTTAGTTGCTGTGAATTGTTGTATAGGTGTCCTGTTTAGCATTGAGGTCACATCCTCCTACTTTGCGGTGAGGAACTATTGGCGTGGATTCTTTGCAGCAACCTTCAGTGCCTTCATCTTTCGGGTCCTTGCTGTATGGAACAAGGATGCAGGTTAGTTGATACATTCCTTTTACCAAACACCTCAAACATAGTGAGAGAATACACAGTAAATTATGTGTCTCCATGGTTACAGACTACAGACAAACCCTGTACGTAGTCAGACCCTTCCATTAGTCTCTATATTATCAAATCTGCTCATCTACATATATTAATGGGGTTTCCCACAAACAAAACTTGTACCCTATGCACAAAGCAGGTGATAAGCTTGAGGTTGGGGGGTCCCCAAGAGAGCAAGGGTGCTATGTTTAAATGGGTTTGCATTCAGGCAGGCATGGTACTGCTCCATTTAACTCTATAGGGTTGACTGAGATAGTCAGGTATCTGAGCCCAACCATAACAGAGGGCACTGTGCCTGCATTATTGTGAATGGTGGGGTAGCTAGTGGCAGGACCCCATTAAACAACACTTATAACCTATCCCTAGAATACATGATAAATGTTGTTTATAAGAAAACTCCTTAAATATTCTTCAGGTCTTGCAAGGAATATAACAGTTACTTGTCTCTTTCAGTCACCATTACTGCCCTTTTCCGCACTAACTTCCGTATGGAGTTTCCCTTTGACCTCCAGGAGTTACCAGCATTTGCAGTGATTGGGTAAAAGCCTCCAACCTTTTAGTTGAATTTTCAGGAAACCATTAGATATTGATATCACTACAATAATATATTTCATGTGCAGGATCTGTTGCGGTTTCCTTGGAGCCTTTTTCGTCTACCTGAATCGACAGGTGGTGCTTGGAATCCGCCAGAACCAGACCCTGAGCAGTTTTCTGAGCCGTTAGTAAGTATACCAGACAATTATACAAGTATACAAGTCTATTCTCTTAAATTTCGAATATAATTGGATTTCAAATATAAATAACCCTCCTCCCTTTAAAATCACATGCCCAAATATGGCAGAAACCACTCCCTCATGACCAACTACATTGGGTAAATAAAGTTGCTTTTTCTCTCCTCCTTCCTAATATTGGTATTGATGGTGAATTGATACTAAATTATCCATTTTTATCTCTTTGTGTTTTCCAAGTCGTTTCATGTATCCGGCTGTGATTACTTTCTGCATTGCAACCCTCACTTTCCCAGGGGGCTTTGGGCAGTTCATGGCTGGAGAGGTAAGTCAACAATTAAAATGCCCCAAGTCATGTACAAGCTTGTAGAGATTCAGTGATACGTCCTATGTCCATGTATTGGTCATTTGGTGCCAATGTAGAGACCAGTCCATGACATCAAGAGATTACCGCCTGGGCTCTACGATCATATATTGATATAGTCTGTGTTCTCTGTTCCTAGCCGAGACCCATCTGAGAGTTAGTTTCTGTAGCTTCTTCTCTCTTGACCTATAAGTCATAAATGTATTAGAGATTGAGGCCATAAGTATCTTCCTGGGGATTTTAGCAGTATTTTAAGTTGGTGGTCTGCACCTTGTGGTATGGTCTGGAACTCTGGGGTGTCCTATAATGTCCATGTCTGGATGCAGGTGTAGTGTCTGGCCTGATGTAAGTCATGTAGAGTCGGCTCCGGCAAGAGGTCCGCTAGGAGCAGAGGAGCCCTTGTACAGACTTTCCTGAAGATAGTCCTTCCTTTTTGAGTACAAATACAGGATTTGAGTAGATTCCTTTTCAGTGTGGACTGGAGACCACGAGTAGGTGTTAACTAGGAAGAGAGGGTTGGAGTTGGACTCTTTCCTCTTCCAGTAGAAGCCAGTCTGAAGGAAGGTCATGTGACCAACGTCTACACTTTTATGCAGCACATAGGTCACCATTGCATGACTTTGTACCTCAGTGTATGCACATACTAAGCATTGTGGAGCATACAGCATATATTAGACTTGTTTACTGCACGATAACCAATGTCATATTTTATGTCTCTTCCATTATACCTAATAAATAAATAATAAAGTCATATCTGAGTTTTACCGTGTCTCAAAAGAGCAAGTGAACCTCTATAGATTGTCCGTCTCTCCTCTCACTGCCTGTCTCTAGCTCTCTGTCTATGTCTCTGGCAGGCTGTCTTGCTCTCCCTCTTATTGACTCTTTCTGTCTTGCCTGGATGGTCTCACAGCTTATGCCTCGGGAGAGCATCACCGTGCTATTCGATAACCTCACCTGGACCAAGTACATGAATAACGCCTCAATACCTGAAAATTCTAACGCCTTCATCCGCTCCAGAAACGTGTTTCTCACTCTGCCTCTGTTCTTCATCATGAAGGTAAGGTCCACTTTCTGCCATTTATACAGTATTCTATGGATCTGAATCCTTTAATCTGCCAAGAGATATATGAGCCACACATTGCGCCTACAGAAGCTTTTAGGACATCTCATTCTAAATCTAGGGCATAAATATTCGTTAATATATATTATAGATTATAATTATCAATCTATTGTCCAATTGCATCAGTATTGTCCCCATTCCCCCTCCTCCCCACTGTCAGAAGTACTGTCCCTATTTCCACCCTTTCCCCACTGACAGAAGTACTGTCCCTATTTCCACCCCTTCCCCACTGACAGAAGTACTGTCCTTATTTCCACCCCTTCCCCACTGACAGAAGTACTGTCCCTATTTCCACCCCTTCCCCACTGACAGAAGTACTGTCCCTATTTCCACTCCTCCCCCACTGACAGAAGTACTGTCCCTATTTCTGGTTCGATGTTTTTATTGAAAGATTTTTCATTTACAGCAATATTATGACACAGTGACATAGTGGCATAAAGAATAACAGTGTACAATCATACAGTAACAATATGTTCTTTACAAGCACAGCACTAACCGTACTGTCCCTAATTCCACCCCTACCCCACTAAAAGAAGTACTGTCCCTATTTCCACCCCTTCCCCACTGACAGAAGTACTGTTCCCATTCCTACCCCTCCCCCACTGGCAGCAGTACTGTCCCTATATCCACCTCCCCACAAACACTGGCAGCAGTACTGTCCCTATTTCCACCCCTTCCCCACTGCCAGAAGTACTGTCCCTATTTCCACCCTTTCCCCACTGCCAGAAGTACTGTCCCTATTTCCACCCCTTCCCCACTGGCAGCAGTACTGTCCCCATTCCCACTCCTCCCCCACTGACAGAAGTACTGTCCCCATTTCCACACTTCCCCACTGGCAGAAGTACTGTCCCTATTTCCACCCCATCCCCACTGGTAGAAGTACTGTCCCTATTTCCACCCCATCCCCACTGGCAGCAGTACTGTTCCCATTCCCGCCCTTCCCTCACTGACAGAAGTACTGTCCCTATTTCCACCCCACCCCCACTGGCAGCAGTACTGTTCCTATTCCCGCCCTTCCCCCACTGACAGAAGTACTGTCCCTATTTCCACCCCATTCCCACTGGCAGCAGTACTGTTCCCATTCCCACTCCTCCCCCACTGGCAGCAGTACTGTTCCCATTCCCACCCTTCCCCCACTGACAGAAGTACTGTTCCCATTCCCACCCCTCCCCCACTGACAGAAGTACTGTTCCCATTCCCACCCCTCCCCCACTGACAGAAGTACTGTTCCCATTCCCACCCCTCCCCCACTGACAGAAGTACTGTTCCCATTCCCACCCCTCCCCCACTGACAGAAATACTGTCCCTTTTCCATACCTTGTCTATTCACCTCTTCCCCACTAAGAGCAGCACTGACTTCCTAACCCCATTACTCCTGTCCTCACTCTTATTGGCAGAACCATTTAACCCACCCATTCTCCCCATGTCACCAAGTAACCACAGGAGATCCTGGAGGTAGGAGGGAGAGAGTCCGACCAGCCAATACTTCCTCCGCTGCCTCCAGACTTCTGTGACATTGTCCTCTGGGTGCTGGATGTGTGACCTCATATGACCAGGGTTATCTACCTCCAGCTTTATAACAGAGGTGTTAACCCTATCATATGTTCCTAATGTTTTGTTTTTTTTGGCTTTATCTAGGGTTGGGTTTTATGGACCGGGAACCATCATAACCTCATCATTATGTTCTATGTAATAATTTCCGCTGGTTTAGGATCTCCGTTATTTACGGCTTGGATTACACATATTATTTGTGCCAATTTTATGGTCTCATCATCATAAATCAACACAGGTCTAATCTTTAGAGACTTATATAGCGATGGAAAAGCCATAAAGCACCGAGCTGCAAACTGACATTTGAGAATTTTACATTGTCATTTTGGAAAGAACATTGTCTATAAATATGACTCTAATTCATTATCTGGGCCATGTGACTAGACATTATAGAGCCTATATCTAGACTAAGTCTCTATTACGGAACTGGACTTAAAGGGGTTATCCAGCATTTTAAAAAATTGGCCACTTTCTTTCAGAGACAGCACCGCTCTTGTCTCCAGTTTGGGTGCAGGTTTTGCAACTTAGTTCCACTGAAGTGAATGGAGCTTAATTGCAAACCACAATTAACCACTGAAACTGGAGACAAGAGCGGTGCTGTCTCTGGAAGAAAGTGGCCATGTTTTTCAAATGCTGGATAACCCCTTATAAAATGTTAGATTTTGTCAAGATCGATGTGTATGTGATGTGGTAAGTGTCCTCTGATGTGATGAAGGGAGAAGAAGCTCCTTTACATTTGTTGCCTTCCTTCCTCTTCCAGTTTCTGATGTCCGTCATTGCCACCACGATGCCCATCCCCTGCGGAGCCTTCATGCCAGTCTTTATATTAGGTGAGGATGATGTACAGTGGGAATGACTGGTCGCCCTGAGGGAAATCTTATATTCTTTTATTTATTGTACAATTATATGATGTAACACTGTATAATATCTGTCCTATAGGAGCCGCTTTTGGGAGAATTGTTGGAGAACTGATGGCCTTCCTCTTCCCCAATGGAATTCTCTTTGATGGGATTGTCTACAAGATATTACCTGGAGGCTATGCTGTGATAGGTAACACCTTACTGATGGAGAAGTAGTTATACTGGTTGTCAATCATCTATAAGGATCTATATAATATTCACTATACAATCTATCTATTATCTATCTATCTATTTGTCTATCTATCTCCTATCTATCTATCTATCTATCTATCTATCTATCTATCTATCTATCTCCTATCTATCTATCTATCTATCTATCTATCTCCTATCTATCTATCTATCTATCTATCTATCTATCTATCTATCTCCTATCTATCTATTATCTATCTATCTATCTATCTATCTATCTATCTATCTATCTCCTATCTATCTATCTATCTATCTATCTCCTATCTATCTATCTATCTATCTATCTATCTATCTATCTATCTATCTATCTATCTATCTCCTATCTATCTATCTATCTATCTATCTATCTATCTATCTATCTATCTACCTACCTACCTACCAGTTAGTTCCCTATATACCAGGCCATAGCGGCTGTGTGTATCTGGATGTATTCCTTCTATCAGTGAGCGGGCTGCGGGTCATTTTGGTGCCAATATTTGATGCCAAACAAAATACCCTCAGCTCTGAGAGTTCCTGCCCTGGGGATCTGGCATTCCTCACTAAGTTTAATAGCGGTTTATTCAGTGTGGGATTCCCCTGGCTTCTGGGCTTTGGCTCCTGATAGAAGGCGGCATTGTTATAGTGCGGCAGCTGTGTGCAGGAGTGCAGGCATGGGCACAGTCACTGTACGCTGCTCTGCACAAATATCCTGAAAGACGGTGACGCTGTCAGGGAATGTACAATGCAATACCCTGAAGAAGCTGTACTGTGAATTCTGGTATTATGTACGGACTCAAGGCAGTTGTATTGTATATTGTTAATTAGTGAGTAGTGCTATGTATTACCCCTGAGGAAGCTGTACTGTGTATTGTTGTAGACAGTTGTACTATGTACTGCATATTGTATCTTAGTGTTCTGTACTACGCATTTCTTCCCTGGAAGCTGTACTGTGCATTGTTGGTTGTCAGGTTCTACCAGGTATTTCCTCTAAAGAAGATATATTGTGCACTGTACTATGTACTTCCCCTGAGAAAGCTTTACTGCATATTGTACCTTAGTGATCTGTACCGTGTATTTCCCTAAGGATGCAGTACTATGCATTGTGGCTCAGTGATCTGTACTATGCACTTCCCCTGAGGATGCTGTACTATGCATTGTGGCTCAGTGATCTGTACTATGCACTTCCCCTGAGGATGCTGTACTGTGCATTGTGGCTCAGTGATCTGTATTATGCACTTCCCCTGAGGATGCTGTACTGTGCATTGTGGCTCAGTGATCTGTACTATGCACTTCCCCTGAGGATGCTGTACTATGCATTGTGGCTCAGTGATCTGTATTATGCACTTCCCCTGAGGATGCTGTACTATGCATTGTGGCTCAGTGATCTGTACTATGCACTTCCCCTGAGGATGCTGTACTGTGCATTGTGGCTCAGTGATCTGTACTATGCACTTCCCCTGAGGATGCTGTACTATGCATTGTGGCTCAGTGATCTGTACTATGCACTTCCCCTGAGGATGCTGTACTGTGCATTGTGGCTCAGTGATCTGTATTATGCGCTTCCCCTGAGGATGCTGTACTGTGCATTGTGGCTCAGTGATCTGTACTATGCACTTCCCCTGAGGATGCTGTACTGTGCATTGTGGCTCAGTGATCTGTATTATGCACTTCCCCTGAGGATGCTGTACTGTGCATTGTGGCTCAGTGATCTGTACTATGCACTTCCCCTGAGGATGCTGTACTATGCATTGTGGCTCAGTGATCTGTACTATGCACTTCCCCTGAGGATGCTGTACTGTGCATTGTGGCTCAGTGATCTGTACTATGCACTTCCCCTGAGGATGCTGTACTATGCATTGTAGCTCAATGATCTGTACTGTGCACTTCCCCTGAGGAAGATGTATTGTGTATTATTGCTAAGCTGTGCTTCTCCTGAAGAAGCTGTAGTGTACTCTGTTGCTGAGTGGGTGAGAAATCTGTACTGTACATTGTTGCTGAGTGAGTTGTATTATGCACTTCCCCTGAGGATGCTGTACTGTTCATTGTTGCTTAGTGATCTCTACTATGCACTTCCCCTGAAGAAGCTGTATTGTCCACTGTTGCTGAGTGAGTTGTACTATGCATTTCCCTGGGGAAGCTGTAGGGCATATTGTTGATCAGTGACCTGTACTATGCATTGCCCCTGAGGACGCTGTACTGTGCATTGTTGCTGAACTGTGTTTCCCCTGAAGAAGCTATGCCGCTGGGTCATTGCTGGCTGGGTTGTGACGTGCATTAATGTCACTATTCAGTGCACAGTTAGGGAAGTCGTTCTGGTGTTTTATACAACTATGTATCTGAGATAGAAAGAGCATTGTGCTCACCCTGCATTGTGTTGTTTACATGGGCGGGGCTACAGTATGATAGACAGCTTACATGGGCGGACTACGGTATGATAGACAGCTTACATGGGCGGGGCTACAGTATGATAGACAGCTCTGTCACAGGTCAGTGCAGACCCCTGTAGAGTACAGAGTATATATATATCCTTATTCATCTACTATTGTTGTTTACACGCCAGCTTCTCATCCTCACGCTGTTTTGCCTGTCACCCCCCCCCCCCCCCCTTGTCTGTTTCCCAGGTGCGGCAGCACTGACAGGAGCCGTCACGCACACAGTCTCCACCGCTGTCATCTGCTTTGAGTTGACGGGCCAGATCTCCCATATTCTCCCCATGCTCATCTCCGTCATCATGGCCAATGTGGTGGCTCAGAATCTTCAGCCCAGTCTCTATGATTCCATCATTCAGACCAAGAGACTGCCGTATCTGCCCGACCTGTCCTCGTGCCATGTCAGGTGGGACACAGCGTGTATATACTCTATATACAGTATACCTAACGTAGTTATGCACAGACACCAACATTTTTGCAAGAACTCAAGAAATCAACTGGTATCCGAAAGTTATCCATATTTGTAAATAACTTCTACTTAAGAAGTCTTTTAGTACTTATCAGCTGCTGTATGTCCTGCAGGAAGTATTCTTTCTACAGTGCTCTCTGCTGCCACCTCTGTCCATGTCAGGAACTGTCCAGAGCAGCAGCAATTGGGGGGCGATAGTTATAGATTTTGGACCCCTAAAAATTGAGTGGCCAAGACAAGTGCCTCTGCTCCTTCCTTCCCACAGTATGGCGATGGTACATGTAACCACAGATCTAGGAGCGCCGCGGTATATATCAGCTCCAGTGCTATATATTACTATTGGCTGAGAGATATTTCTAGTGAGCGCAGGAGAGGATAACATGACACCAGACATCTCTGGCAGCGGCTTATCTCAGCAATAACAATGGATCACACGCGTTGACATGCTGATCCTTTTTTTCCCCAACATATGCTAAATGAATGTAGGCAGAACATTGTCTACATATTATATAGTCAGCTTAAAGGGGAACGGTCAGCTAGAAAAGACGGGCAAACTGCTGCTCTTAAAGGGACACTCTGGGGAGATTTTTATTTTTTTTTTTTTCAAATCAACTGGTTGCAGAAAGTTATATAGATCTGTAATTTACGTTTATTTAAAAATCTCCAGTCTTCCATTACTTATCAGCTGCTGTATGTCCTGCAGGAAGTGGTGTATTCTTTCCAGTCTGACACAGTGCTTTCTGCTGCCACCTCTGTCCAGAGCAGGAGAGGTTTTCTATGGGGATTTGCTGCTTCTCTGAACAGTTCCTGACATGGACAGAGGTGGCAGCAGAGAGCACTGTGACAGTGTGACTGTGACATAAGTGTGACAGTGCCCCCATAAGTGTGACAGTGCCCCCATAAGTTTGACAGTGCTCCCATAAGAATGACAGTGCCCCCATAATAGTGACAGTGCCCCCATAAGTGTGACAGTGCCCCCATAAGTTTGACAGTGCTCCCATAAGAGTGACAGTGCCCCCATAAGTGTGACAGTGCCCCCATAAGTTTGACAGTGCTCCCATAAGAGTGACAGTGCCCCCATAAGTGTGACAGTGCTCCCATAAGAGTGACAGTGCTCCTATAAGTGTGTCAGTGCCCCCATAAGTGTGACAGTGCCCCTATAAGTGTGTCAGTGCCCCCATAAGTGTGACAGTGCCCCTATAAGTGTGTCAGTGCCCCCATAAGTGTGACAGTGCTCCCATAAGAGTGTCAGTGCCCCCATAAGTGTGACAGTGCTTCCATAAGAGTGACAGTGCCCCCATAAGTGTGACAGTGCTCCCATAAGAGTGACAGTGCCCCCATAAGAGTGACAGTGCCCCCATAAGAGTAACAGTGCCCCCGTAAGTGTGACAGTGCCTCCATAAGTTTGACAGTGCTCCCATAAGAGTGACAGTACCCCATAAGTGTTATGGTGCCCCCATAAGACGGACAGTGCCCCCATAAGTGTGATGGTGCCCCCATAAGAGTGAGAGTGCTCCCATAAGTGTGACAGTGCCCCCATAAGTGTGACAGTGCCCCCATAAGTGTTATGGTGCCCCCATAAGTGTGATGGTGCCCCCATAAGAGTGACAGTGCTCCCATAAAAGTGACAAGTTCCTGACATGGACAGAGGTGGCAGCAGAGAGCACTGTGTCAGACTGGAGAGAATACACCACTTCATGCAGGACATACAGCAGCTGATAAGTACTAGAATTCATTTATAAATCTCTATAACTTTCTGACACCATTTCATTTGAAACAATTTTTTTCTCAGGAGTACCCCTTTAAGTGTCATAAAGGCATTCTAATCTAAATGTATACTGTATAGGAAAGAACAGCAGGGGGCGCTGTACTGGGCCAATGCAAAAAAATAAAATAAAAATAATTGCATGCTTTTTCCCCCGTTTGGATTTGCTTGGCAATATGGTACGCCTCTGTATGACTATGTGTCAGAGACGTCTGTCAGGGTTATATGTTGAGAAATCTTATCTCGCCGATTTTGGCTTAAAACACAGTGGTGGAGATTTATCAAAGGGCGTAAGATATAGACTGGTGTAAACTGAATACCAGTTCTGTACAGGGCTGACATAATACTGCCATATAGTGCCCAATGGTGAACACATCCCAGCAGCAGCTCGTAGTGCCCGCATATGATATAGATGTATGTATGATATGTTATATGATAATATAGATGTATGATATATAGTTACAGCCAAGAACCCCCATACATAGCGGCTAGAGTCCTGTAATGACTGGAGTGCCCCCATAAGTGTGACAGTGCCCCCATAAGTGTGACAGTGCCCCCATAAGTGTGACAGTGCCCCCGTAAGTGTGACAGTGCCCCCATAAGTGTGACAGTGCCCCCATAAGAGTGACAGTGCCCCTATAAGAGTGACAGTGCCCCTATAAGAGTGACAGTGCCTCCATAAGTGTGACAGTGCTCCCATAAGAGTGACAGTGCTCCCATAAGAGTGACAGTGCCCCCATAAGAGTGACAGTGCTCCCATAAGAGTGACAGTGCCCCTATAAGAGTGACAGTGCCCCTATAAGAGTGACAGTGCCCCCGTAAGTGTGACAGTGCCCCCATAAGTGTGACAGTGCTCCCATAAGAGTGACAGTGCCCCCATAAGAGTGACAGTGCCCCCATAAGAGTGACAGTGCCCCTATAAGAGTGACAGTGCCCCCGTAAGTGTGACAGTGCTCCCATAAGAGTGACAGTACCCCATAAGTGTTATGGTGCCCCCATAAGTGTGATGGTGCCCCCACAAGAGTGAGAGTGCCCCCATAAGAGTGACAGTGCCCCCATAAGAGTGAGAGTGCTCCCATAAGAGTGACAGTGCTCCCATAAGAGTGACAGTGCCCCCATAAGTGTGACAGTGCTCCCATAAGAGTGACAGTGCCCCTATAAGAGTGACAGTGCCCCTATAAGAGTGACAGTGCCCCCGTAAGTGTGACAGTGCCCCCATAAGTGTGACAGTGCCCCCATAAGAGTGACAGTGCCCCCATAAGAGTGACAGTGCCCCTATAAGAGTGACAGTGCCCCCGTAAGTGTGACAGTGCTCCCATAAGAGTGACAGTACCCCATAAGTGTTATGGTGCCCCCATAAGTGTGATGGTGCCCCCACAAGAGTGAGAGTGCCCCCATAAGAGTGACAGTGCCCCCATAAGAGTGAGAGTGCTCCCATAAGAGTGACAGTGCTCCCATAAGAGTGACAGTGCCCCCATAAGTGTGACAGTGCTCCCATAAGAGTGACAGTGCTCCCATAAGAGTGACAGTGCCCCCATAAGTGTGACAGTGCCCCCATAAGTGTGACAGTGCCCCCATAAGTGTGACAGTGCCCCCATAAGTGTGATGGTGCCCCCATAAGTGTGACAGTGCTCCCATAAAAGTGACAGTGCCCCCATAAGAGTGACAGTGCTCCCATAAGTGTGACAGTGCTCCCATAAGAGTGACAGTGCCCCCATAAGTGTGATGGTGCCCCTATAAGAGTGACAGTGCCCCCATAAGTGTGATGGTGCCCCCATAAGTGTGACAGTGCTCCCATAAGAGTGACAGTGCCCCCATAAGTGTGACAGTGCTCCCATAAGTGTGACAGTGCTCCCATAAGAGTGACAGTGCCCCCATAAGTGTGACAGTGCTCCCATAAGAGTGAAAGTGCCCCCATAAGTGTGATGGTGCCCCCATAAGAGTGACAGTGCTCCCATGAGAGTGACAGTGCCCCCATAAGTGTGACAGTGCTCCCATAAGAGTGACAGTGCCCCCATAAGAGTGACAGTGCCCCCATAAGAGTGACAATGCCCCCATAAGTGTTACGGTGCCCCCATAAGTGTGATGGTGCCCCCATAAGAGTGACAGTGCTCCCATGAGAGTGACAGTGCCCCCATAAGTGTGACAGTGCTCCCATAAGAGTGACAGTGCCCCCATAAGAGTGACAGTGCCCCCATAAGAGTGACAATGCCCCCATAAGTGTTACGGTGCCCCCATAAGTGTGATGGTGCCCCCATAAGAGTGACAGTGCTCCCATGAGAGTGACAGTGCCCCCATAAGTGTGACAGTGCTCCCATAAGAGTGACAGTGCCCCCATAAGAGTGACAGTGCCCCCATAAGAGTGACAATGCCCCCATAAGTGTTACGGTGCCCCCATAAGTGTGATGGTGCCCCCATAAGAGTGACAGTGCTCCCATAAAAGTGACAGTGCCCCCATAAGAGTGACAGTGCTCCCATAAGTGTGACAGTGCCCCCATAAGTGTGATGGTGCCCCCATAAGAGTGACAGTGCCCCCATAAGTGTGATGGTGCCCCCATAAGACGGACAGTGCCCCCATAAGAGTGACAGTGCCCCCATAAGTGTGATGGTGCCCCCATAAGAGTGACAGTGCCCCCATAAGAGTGACAGTGCCCCCATAAGAGTGACAGTGCCCCCATGTACATGTATGGTCCTCATTGTTACCACAGTGAGGTTGCGGTTACAGAATCTGTCAGGGATATCTTATCTAATGTCTCGGTATAGAGATTCCCATTATATCTTATTATAACCTCGGCCTCGCTTCATTTTCTAGAAAGTAGTTATTCTGCAACTGCGTCTCGGGGGGACTCGCCTCCGATAATGAGAGGATTCCCGGGGGCTCCCAGGCCTGCCGCCTGTAGGATTTATTGTATCTGTGTCTATAAATACTCACAGGGATCCTCTGCCAGATACGTGATCATGGCCGCGAACGCTGCGAGCTCTGTCCACTTGGAAAAATCTTAAAGGGACAGTAGTAACAACCCTTAAAGGGACAGTAGCATGTTTAACAACCCTTAAAGGGACAGTAGCATGTTGAACAACCCTTAAAGGGACAGTAGCATGTTTAACAACCCTTAAAGGGACAGTAGCTTTAAATGGAAAAGAAATAAACTTAAAGGGACAGTAGCACTTTATGAACACAAAGGGTGACCTGCTAGTCCTATGTGCTGAGAGATGCCAAGAGAAACAGAAGAGAATATTTATCAAACTAGAGTCAAGATTGAAGCCATTTTTAGTTTGTTACAATTTAAAACTTTGAATTTATTCTAATTCTTTCATTTTGTTCTGACAGCAAATACAACATTTTTGTGGAGGATATTATGGTGAGTGAGATTCGGTATGTGTCTTCTCACTGCACCTACAAAGATCTTCTTAATGTCCTGAAGACCTGCTCTCACAAAACGCTGCCCCTAGTGGAGTCAAGAGGTAAGACAACTTAAAGGGGGACTCCAGCAATTTTTTCCCCCTTTCAGATCAACTGGTGTGAAAAAGTTTTACAGATTTGTAATTTAATTCTCTTTAAAAATCTCCAGCCTTCCAGTACTTATCAGCTGCTGTATGTCCTGCAGGAAGTGATGTATTCTTTCCAGTCTGACACAGTGCTCTCTGCTACCACCTCTGTCCATGTCAGGAACTGTCCAGAGCAGGAGACGTTTTCTGTTCCAATATATTTTATTTTATTTTAGTTTGACAATTATTAACAAGTGTACAACATTAAACAATACATTGTACAGATCAATTCAAAGAAAAAGTACAATAACCGTAATAAACAAGAATAGGAGTGTTACATCAATAGGGTTATTGCCAAAAGCTATAGCCTCCTCATACTTATAGGTAGTATTATTTCTTGAATGATATCTTCAATAGTAGGTATGGAAGGAAATTTCCATTGTCTCGTTAGCGACAGTTTCCCAATTGTTGCTATTTTGCAGAATAAAATACGATGAGGTGGCGGTAAGATCAGATGAATGTTCTGGAACAAAAGTATTAGTTGAGGTATAAAGGGTATATGATATGTAAGTATTTTAGCTAATAATGTATATTTCACTCTAATATTTTGCTATCTGTGGGCAATACCACAGAATATGTTGTAATTAGAAATGAGCAAATAGTGAAATATTCAAAAATTCGATATTCGTATATTCAAAATTCCAATATTCGTATATTCGATCAAATATCGAATCCCATTATAGTCTATGGGAGAAAAATAATTGTGACTTTGAATTCATTATTCGACCACTAGGAGGTCACCAAGTGCCCAATGACACGTCAGGAAATGATGCCAACCCCTCTGGATGCATATGGGACAGCAGGGGAAGCATGTCTGGGTACATCTAACTTTTGGGGGTCCCTTTCTACCCAAGGGCCCTATTACATGGGCCGATTATCGTTTGCTAACTATTGTTTGTTAATCGTTCGCTGTAATTCCACATTCGTTCGCTCAAGTTCCGCATTTGTTCACTAATTGTTCAGTGTAATTGCACATGGTTCATTGTTTTGCTGGGATCAGATGGAGTAAACGATCATAGTAACGATTGCAATAACGATCGGAACTTACGACTATAGTTCTGTGTAATATGGTGAACGATTTCAGGTTAACGATCTGGTTTGCAATTGTTTATCGTTTGTCGGTAAATGTTAAAAATCACTGTCTCAAAACACTTTCTTTTAGCCCTAACGAGGGCTTTTGGGGGTCCCTCCCTGCCTAAGGGTCCTATTCCACGGGCCGATGGGGGCTCGATCAATAATGTAAACGAGCGCCGATCTGCTAGATCAGCGCTTATTTACTGAGCCTATTACATGGCCCGATAATCGTTTAGCGAGGGCTGCAGGGACATCGTTACCGATGTCCTTGCAGCCCTTGTTTAAACACCATACATTACCTAACCATGTTGCAGGGCTTCTCCTGCGCTCCTCTTCCTACCGGTCCCGCGTGCAGCAGCAGCTTTGGTGCAGCCTGTCAGAGCTGATAGAACGCTCAGCCAATCACTGGCCACGGCGGTCCTGGCCAGTGACTGGCTGAGTGGTCTTTCAGCTAAGTCAGGCTGCAAAGAAGCTGCTACTGTTCGCGGGACCGGGAGGAATAGGAGCGCAGGAGAAGCCCTGCAACATGGTTAGGTAATGTATGCTGCTGGTGAAATCGTCGGTCGCCTGCTGCACATCGCTATTCCACACAGCGATGCGCGGTCGGTGCCCGATGATTTTAGGTTTGCACCTAAATAAACAATCAGTAGATGACACAGTGATCGGCTGATTGTTCTCTCTATTCCACAGAGCGATAATCGGCCGGATCGGGCTGATTCAGCCGATTATCGCTTTGTGGAATAGGCCCCTAACTTCACCTAAAAGCTTTCTCTCCCTGGTATACAGTCTCTCCCTCTCTAGCTCCAACCAGCAAGTGACACGATTCTGAAATCACTATTCTTATATTCAGGAGGTCACATGGTTTAGCCAGCCAATCACAGTTAGAGGTTTTTTTTTAAGTCCTGCCTATTCCTAGTGCATTTCCCTCCCTTTAAAGTTGTGTGTCTCCTAGATAGTAGAAATGCCTTATGCTGCGTTTACACGTAACGATTATCGTGCGAATTTGAACGATAACGATCGAGTTCGAACGATAATCGTACGTGTAAACGCAGCGAACGACGAGCGAGAAATCATTCATTTTGATCTTTGAACATGTTCTTAAATCGTTGTTCGTCGTTCGCAAAAAAATTCGCAGATCCTTCCGTGTAAACAGTCGTTCACCGATTTTACCTATGTGCGAGATAGGCTTAAGCGATTGCAAAACGAATTTTCCGTACGTTATATCATTCCATCGTGATAAAAAAAATCGTTACTTTGAAATTGTTAATCGTACGATCGGGCGAATTATTGCGTGTAAACTAATCTTAAGTATTTATATAAATCTTCTTTGGTAAGATCATAATTATGTTGTAAATCTAAGAAAGAGTGAAGGACGCCTTGAAACAATTGGTTTGTTTCTATTAGGCCTTTTGACATCCAGGAGGAAATGTACCACTTTCTGCAGGGCATATGGTAGCTGATAGGTATGGGAAGATTGGAGATTTTTTAATAGAAGTAAATTACAAATCTATATAACTTTCTGACACCAGTTGATTTAAAAGAAAAAAAAAACTGGAATTTTTTTTTACACTTTTGAGGGATCTGGTTATAGAGGAAATTCTTAGTTACATTTGGCTTATGGAATCCCCACTATTATATGGTGATTATAAGCAGGAATTGTTACTTATACAATTATGGGAGACACCAACAGGAGGTGCAGCACAGGGGAGTACTCTCCATGCGGCTTCCTATAATATAGCCCCTTCTTGCAGAATGTATGGTTCTTCTGGGATCCATCGAGAGATCAGAGATCGAGGATTTATTGAACAGAGTCCTCAGTAAGGAGAGAAGACTCCGTATGTCGTCACCCCCCTACAAAGGTCAGAGGATGGCACAGACCCAGGGCAAAAGGGACTCTTTCCGATACGTGGATGATGAAGAAACTGGTGCCGAGGAAGAGGAAAAGAAAGAGGTGAGGAGAAGAGAAAAACTACAACATACAACTACAATAGTAATGTACAACACAGCCAAGAGGAAGCTTAGTGTTGGTTCAGGACTATAGGAGCCAGGTGGATGGACCATGCATAGAGGGAAACCATTGTGTAGGTGGGACAATAGAGATAGTATAGAAAGTCGGGAGAAACCAATGATACAGTATAACATTGTAGACGTAGATGTTTTTCCCAATGATATAATGTAGGTTGTAAAGGTATTTTTGGCTATTACTTATGTGCCTTGTGCTATCAGCTATTGGTGCCCTACAATAAAGCAAGGTTTTCAGTGGTTTATGCCGTAACCTGGGCTTGCAAGGTGTTGTTAGCAGTGGGCTAGGTGTGGTGTCACAGTGGCCAGGAGTGGTAATGCCCACCCCCGGGTGTACAAGTACTGGAAGTCCAGCACTTAAACAGAATAGCGTTTACTTGAGATCTTCAGTGTAATACAAAACAGGTGAAATGAATGTAAAACAAAAAAAAATAGATTATAACAAAAAAACAAGAATATAACACAGGGCAGTTAGCTTAAAGGGGTACTCCGACGCTGATAAAAAAACAATCAATCATAAACATAGTTTTTCCACTTACAATCCCTCCTGACTCTGTTCGAATTTCCCGCTGTTTGCAGGTCCCTGAAGCTCCAGTTGGTGGCTTCATTTTTTCTTCACTTCCTGGTTTGGGCTTTCCCATGATGCACTTTGTCTCCTGTGATGTCTAACTGACTCTGTAAAACTGTTAGATGGCTTACATCTTGTTCAGCCAATCAGAGCTGAGCAACCTGTGTCATTTGACAAAGGGAGGCTGGCCTAACAGGGCTTAGACCTGCCTCCCTCTTGATGATGTCATTGTCACAAAATGGCTGCCACAGAGCAGCCTGGGGGTCAACAGTCATTAGGTAAGAATGAGTTTACTTCACTTCCTGGTGGGCGGTTGAGGAGGGAAAAGATAGGGAAGGGGGGCAGATAGGTGATTGAAGCATATTACACAGTTATATAACTTTGTAATGGCTTTCAATTACTGGGAAAAAGCTTTTCGCTGGAGTTCCCCTTTAAGTGATTTAGGAGCAGGTAGTAGGCTGAGTTGAATAGGTTTGAAATGTGTAGCTGAGCTGAGTAGGTTCAGAGTCTTGGGGACATTGCCTAAAGGCCCTATTCTACGGAACGATCATCGGCCGACATCGTTCATGTCGGCTGATCGTTGTGTCGCTTGTTTTTCAAACATGTTGACTGGGATAGCAGAGACCTGCTGCCGTCACCCCGTGGAATAGGAATGGAAGCAGCAGACCGCCGCTATCCTTTATGGGCTGCCCGGACGATCTAGCGATCACCCGGGCAGCCCCCCCCCCCCACACAGCTCCCCGCGGCCCCTCCCGCACTCACCCACACGCTGCCGACACGTGAAATAGCTGCAGCAGCGAGCAGGGAACGAGGAGCAAACGAGCACTGACATCGCTCGTTTGCTTCTCTGCTTCGCCCCGTGGAATAGGGGCCTAAGTAGTGCAGTGCTCTGC
The DNA here is from genome assembly GCF_027789765.1 of Dendropsophus ebraccatus. NCBI lineage: Eukaryota > Metazoa > Chordata > Amphibia > Anura > Hylidae > Dendropsophus > Dendropsophus ebraccatus. The sequence continues at coordinate 13,456,546 of NC_091461.1, forward strand.
CGGGATGGTTTGTAGTGACCTTGTGTGGAAGAATAAGACTCTTGTAGTGTGATAGGTGAGAACAGTGTGATCCCCCAGGATAGTGATTGGCTAACACACAACAGTGAAACAAATCAAGTAACCCTTTTCTCCTTCAGCTGTGCACAAAGAACAGGGGAGAGTGAGACACCAAGTGGTGATGGTGTGAAAAGGCACCCATCATCCCAGAGTGTGACACCTGACAGAGATACCTTTTCACTGGTGGAAGACAGGGCTTAGTGGCACACCCGTTCTCGGACACTGCACTTATCTTCCCGGTGGACGGGCCTTTGGGTAGAGTATAAACGACTGCTCGGCCCGTCCTTGTGGATAACCTCTCTCCTGGGGAGACACTGGCCGACTAACAGCAGACAATTCAGTATCCAGCACTTTCCAAATAGCAGAATTGCCTAATTTAGGACCCATTAAGGCAATTTATACAAAACTGCTGGAAAATTCCGGGGTTTGTTATGTGCTTTTTTTATCCCGCGCTTTAATGGATACTAAATCAGCAATATTACTATTTGGAAAGTGCTGGACACTGAGCTCTCTTCTCTGGGGTTTAGGGAACAGATGAGAAATATTCTATAGTCACAAATAATCTGATAATAGTCCCTGTCTGTATCGTGCATCCATTCATGCTGCAGATTCCGCCGCAGATTGTTCCAATGGAAACATTTACTGTGTGAACATATTCTTAAGGTTCTGGATAAAAAAAAAATATGCATACAGTATGTGTGCATCCGTTTTGATCCATTTTTCTATTGACTTCCATTATAAAGAAAAGGATAAAAATGGATCCTTTTTTTTTAAACACACACAAAAATGTAGTTAACCTAATTTTTGTGTCCGTTAAAGAAAAAAAAAAGGATGTTTTTTTTTTCTTTTTTAGGCTATGTTCACACTACGTACGTAGTTCTCGCCGCAGAACTACGGCCGTAGTTTTGCGGGGTGGGACATAGCTTTATTTGCAATGGGATCCCGGCCGGAGCGTACACACATAGTGAATTGCGGCCGCAGAAAGACCTGTCAGTTCACACAGACAAGCGGCTCTGGCCGCTCGCTTAACTGTGGGCTATGGGAAGCTCTGATGCGGGCGCATGCTGATGGCTTAAGCAATCGCAAAACACTCGCAAAACTATTTCTCCGTACGATATATCACTCCATCTAAACGTTGATCGTTATGAGAACAAATCGTTACTTCAAAATCGTTAATTGTGCGATTGGGTGAATTATCGCTCCGTGTAAAAGTACCATAAGGGTCCATTTACACAGAAAGATTATCTGACAGATTATCTGCCAAAGATTTGAAGCCAAAGCCAGAAACAGACTATAAACAGAGATCAGGTCATAAAGGAAAGCCTGAGATTTCTCAGGCCCACTGAGGGTCTCAGCATCAGATGACCCCCTTATCTGTATATGAGACTCATATTCCAGCGGCTTTATTCCGCTGTGTGTTACAGTGTCTGGCGGCGGCGGCTTTATGAAGACTCCTGGTGACTGCTTATTGATGGACCCTGATAGATAAAAGCCATTATGAGGGATGAGGAGGACATCTAGTTATTAAGCGGCTCCGGCTGCAGGAAGTGATAAACAGCCAGGTGTGAAGGAGGTCGCAGCATCTCCATCTGATTATTGGGAATTTCTATATCTCCATCTCTCTGCTCGATGCAGCTGGTTATACAGGGAATGAATATCAGACAGAGCCGCTATTACAATCCCGATCAAAACACGTCGGGGAAAGGGGTGGTGGGGGGCGCCTGGTGGAGAGAGAGCAAAATGTTCACAATTTATGTCTATTTTAATTTTATTCCCTATAGGCAATCGAGCAACGCAACGGTCCCCTGACCCCAAATAATTCAGGGGAGACACCGACATCTCCTCCAGAGCCAGGTAACACCCTGAGTGACTATAATAACTATTCAGGGGAAGACATGAATCAAAGTCTCAGGTTTAACCTTTTGCTTAAGTCATATAATGGATGGCATTAGAGGTGTTAGAAACATAGTATGCTGAGAAGAGAAAGAGTTGCTGGTGCTGCTTGTTCAGGGTCTTGAAGATGCTAACCCTCTCCCACCGCTGCACAGTAAAATAACGTCGCTTCAGCCTATGCCTGATGCTGCTATGCCTGATGCTGCAGCAACGTTTATTAATGATCGAGGATAACACAGACGCAGAAGCTGTGCCTGTGTCATCCGCAGCGGGTCCCAGCTATCAGTGATAGCCGGGCACCCGCTGCAACTCTCAGAACTGCTAAGAGTTAACCCTATAAATACTGCGGTCAGTACGACCGCAGCATCTATAGGGCTTCTGACAGAGAATTCTCCCTCTACAGAGGGAGAATTCTTTGTCCGGTGTTCATCGGGGCTCTGCGAAGTGATTGCAGAGCCCCGATGGTAGCCATGGAAACTGGAACCGGTTTCCTGGCTACGGAGGCTGGCGGGGGAGGGTGGGAAGTAGGGCGGGCGGCTGTGCGCTCTGCCCCCTTCCCTCTGTCCCCTGCCGCTGTCACAAGATTGTAACAGCCCAAAGTGCAGCAAAGGTAACAGCATCTCACAAGGAGGATAAGATAAAAAAGTAGTTGTTTATTCCAGCATGGCACCAATACAACGTTTCAACCGTAATGGTCTTTTTCAAGTATTAAAGACCATTGCGGTTGAAACGTTGTATTGGTGTTATGTTGGAATAAACAACTACGTTTTTATCTTATCCGCCTTGTGAGATGCTGTTACCTTTGCTGCACTTTGGACTGTTTTTTGCCCTATTTGGACACTAGGGTTGGTAACTATTGCATTCCGTACTAATTTGTTATATATTTATTTACTAGAAAATGTACCCGGCGCTGCCCGGGTATAAAGTGTCAGTGTGTTAATTAGATTTGTTCTAAGGTGCCCAGGAGGCCAAGCTAAAGGTATTGTTTCATCTAAGTTATTCAGTGGAATTAGTGTATACCTGTAGTGCATAGTTGGAGGGGTTCTGTATACCCACAATGTATAGTTTTTAGGGGTCTCGCATATCTGTAGTGCATAGTTGGGGGGGCTGTATACCTATAGTGTATAGTTGGGGGGTCCTGTATACCTGTAGTGTGTAGTTGGGGGGGCTGTATACCTGTAGTGTATAGTTGAGGGAGGTCCTGTATACCTGCAGTGTACAGTTGGTGAAGGTCCTGTATACCTGTACTGTATAGTTCGGGGGTCCTGTATACCTGTAGTATATAGTTGGTGCTGTATACCTGTAATGTATAGTTGGTGGAAGTCTTGTACACCTGTAGTTTATAGTTTAAGGGTCCTGGATACCTGTAGTGTATAATTGGTGGAGGTCTTGTATACCTGTAGTATATAGTTTGGGGGTCCTTTATACCTGTAGTGCATAGCTTGAGGGTCCTGTATAACTGTAGTATAGAGTTGGTGGAGGTCCTGTATACCTGTAGTGTATAGTTTGGGGTCCTGTATACCTGTAGTATATAGTTGGTGGAGTTCCTGTATACCTGTAGTATATAGCTTTGGGGTCCTGTATACCTGTAGTGTATAGTTTGGGCTCCTGTATACCTGTAGTATATAGTTGGTGGAGTTCCTGTGTACCTGTAGTATATAGCTTTGGGGTCCTGTATACCTGTAGTAAAGAGTTGGTGAAGGTGCTGTATACCTGTAGTATAGAGTTGGGGTAGGTCCTGTATACCTGTAGTGTATAGTTTTGAGGTCCTGTATACCTGTAGTGTATAGTTTGGGGTCCTATATACCTGTAGTATATAGTTGGTGGAGTTCCTGTATACCTTTAGTGTATAGTTTTGGGGTCCTGTATACCTGTAGTGTATAGTTTGGGGTCCTGTAAACCTGTAGTATATAGTTGGTGGAGGTCCTGTATACCTGAAGTATATAGTTGGTGGAGGTCCTGTATACCTGTAGTGTATAGTTTTGGGGTCCTGTATACCTGTAGTGTAAAGTTTGGGGTCCTGTATACCTGTAGTATATAGTAGGTGGAGGTCCCGTGCTCTTGTAGTGTATAGTTTTGGGGTCCTGTATACCTGTAGTGTCCTGTATACCTGCAGGGTCGTATTTACCATTAGGCACCCATGGTCTGGTGCGTAGGGTAGCACCTTGCAGAGGGGCAGTACCCTCCCGTTCAGACTTGCCAGATAATCTTTGGTCAGGTCTTGTATAGCGGTGTTATCCAGTCACAGTATGGCGGTATTGGTCAGGTCTGGTATGGCAGTGTTATTCAGTCACAGTGTGTCGGTATTGGTCAGGTCTGGTATGACAGTGTTATCCAGTCACAGTATGGCGGTATTGGTCAGGTCTGGTGTGGCAGTGTTACCCAGTCACAGTTTGGTATACCTGTAGTGCCCTGTATATACATGTACTGTATAGATGGAGTAGGTTGCCCTGCATATACATATACTGTATAGATGGAGTAGGGGGTCCTGTATATACATGTACTGTATAGATGGAGTAAGTTGCCCTGCATATACATATACTGTATTGATGGAGTAGGGGGTCCTGTATATACATGTACTGTATAGATGGAGTAGGGGCTCTTGTATATACATGTACTGTATAGATGGAGTAGGGGGCCCTGTATATACATGTACTGTATAGATGGAGTAGGGAGCCCTGTATATACATGTACTGTATAGATGGAGTAGGGAGTCCTGTATACATGTACTGTATAGATGGAGTAGGGGGCCCTGTATATACATGTACTGTATAGATGGAGTAGGTTGCCCTGCATATACATATACTGTATAGATGGAGTAGGGGGTCCTGTATATACATGTACTGTATAGATGGAGTAGGGGCTCCTGTATACATGTACTGTATAGATGGAGTAGGGGGTCCTGTATATACATGTACTGTATAGATGGAGTAGGGAGTCCTATATACATGTACTGTATAGATGGAGTAGGGGCCCTGTATATACATGTACTGTATAGATGGAGTAGGTTGCCCTGCATATACATATACTGTATAGATGAGTAGGGGGTCCTGTATATACATGTACTGTATAGATGGAGTAGGGGCTCCTGTATACATGTACTGTATAGATGGAGTAGGGGGTCCTGTATATACATGTACTGTATAGATGGAGTAGGGAGTCCTATATACATGTACTGTATAGATGGAGTAGGGGCTCCTGTATACATGTACTGTATAGATGGAGTAGGGGGTCCTGTATATACATGTACTGTATAGATGGAGTAGGGAGTCCTGTATACATGTACTGTATAGATGGAGTAGGGGGCCCTGTATATACATGTACTGTATAGATGGAGTAGGTTGCCCTGCATATACATGTACTGTATAGATGGAGTAGGGGGTCCTATATACTTGTACTGTATAGATGGAGTAGGGGGCCCTGTATATACATGTACTGTATAGATGGAGTAGGGGGCCCTGTATATACATGTACTGTATAGATGGAGTAGGGGGTCCTGTATATACATGTACTGTATAGATGGAGTAGGGGCTCCTGTATACATGTACTGTATAGATGGAGTAGGGGGTCCTGTATATACATGTACTGTATAGATGGAGTAGGGGGTGCTGTATATACATGTACTGTATAGATGGAGTAGGGGGCCCTGTATATACATGTACTGTATAGATGGAGTAGGTTGCCCTGCATATACATATACTGTATAGATGGAGTAGGGGGCCCTGTATACATGTACTGTATAGATGGAGTAGGGGGCCCTGTATACATGTACTGTATAGATGGAGTAGGGGGTCCTGTATATACATGTACTGTATAGATGGAGTAGGGGGTCCTGTATATACATGTACTGTATAGATGGAGTAGGGGGTCCTGTATACATGTACTGTATAGATGGAGTAGGGGGCCCTGTATATACATGTACTGTATAGATGGAGTAGGGGGTCCTGTATATACATGTACTGTATAGATGGAGTAGGGGGTCCTGTATATACATGTACTGTATAGATGGAGTAGGGGGTCCTGTATATACATGTACTGTATAGATGGAGTAGGGGGTCCTGTATATACATGTACTGTATAGATGGAGTAGGGGGTCCTGTATATACATGTACTGTATAGATGGAGTAGGGGGTCCTGTATATACATGTACTGTATAGATGGAGTAGGGGGCCCTGTATACATGTACTGTATAGATGGAGTAGGGGGTCCTGTATATACATGTACTGTATAGATGGAGTAGGGGGTCCTGTATATACATGTACTGTATAGATGGAGTAGGGGGTCTACCAGTTATTACTGTGGATGTTGTGAGGCAGCTTCCCTAGCAACCATTGCTCCCTGTGATAATGAAAGCAGTAATCCTATTGGTTGCTAAGGCTCCAACTGCCGTGTCTGCTGCAGCTAATTATATCACCTGTGTTTGCAGTGAGGAGATTTTCCCATTCATCTCTATGGGGTGCCGCTCTTCCCCCTCCCCCTCCCCTCCTGTACATCTGGCGGGGACGGGACCTTCCCGGGCACCCAATGTATCTGTGTGCCAAATTTGGGGCCAAACGGTTCAGGCATTTGGAAGTCTATTTGGGACAGACAGACAGACAGACTTTGATTTTTATGATATAGATTAAGACTGGCAAGTCTAAGAAGAGGAGTGCTATAGTATTTTTCTATTTTTGGAAGATTGTAACAGCGGCAGGGGACAGAGGAGAGGGGGCAGACATAGGGACATCAGCTTATGCGATCATTATGATCCCATAACCTGATGTCCAAACACGACCTGGGCATTGAGGAATCAATGATCCCAGGTCTAGAAAGGGTTACCTGATGTAAAGTACCTGATGACACCTACATAGAAAGACTAGGCTTGGTTAAGTCTAGAGAAACCCAGTTGTGCAACCAAATCCTCTGTGTGGTGGTGACTGGTGGTGCTTGTGCTTCTGGTCACTTCTGGGTTGCAATGTGACCTTATTCATTCGACTGAGTGGTGGAGTTGGGTATCCAGGCAGCGCGGCAAGCAGCAAGATGTGGGGATTCATGGGGGCTCGTCCGGGATTCAGAGTGTAGCCCTAGCATTATAGGTAGTGGATTGCCTGTTAGTAACCAAGCTTCAGACTATGCTGGGATTTCCTGCTGTGAGAGGCAGAAAGAGCCGCTTTATTTCAGGTAAAGTACGGATACAGAGCAGTTTGCCAAGTTGTTGTAGAGAACACATAAAACCTATAAGAAAATGTTCAGGAATCCCACTTCTTAAAGGGGTATACAACTCAAACATAACTTTTGATATGTTGCTGCCTATGGTAGGACTAACAATTCCTCCCTTATTATCTTTTCAGTCTCCTTCCCCCAGTTCTCAGCTGCTGCTTTCTGCTGAGGACACAAAAATCTATGTGTGAGCCTTTCAATCCGTATCCCCCCTCCTCTCTTCTGAGACAGATGATGTAAACAAGTCCATGACAGGCTTTATCTGCAACACTGAAGCTTCTTTGTAAAGCTGGTAGGGTTAATCACGGTGAGTTAATTAGCAACTTAATTTAGAATAACCCTCCCAGTTTTACAAAGAAGCTACAATGTAGCAGATAAAGCCGATGAGGAACTTGTTTACATCATCTGTCTCAGAAGGGGGGGAGACAGAGAGACAGGCTTACACACAGATTTATGTGTTTTCAGCAGAAAGCAGCAGCTCAGAACTGAGGAAAGGAGACTAAATAGATAATAACAAGTATGGAAGGAATTGTTATAGGCAATGTTATTTCTGTGTGTCTGACAGTTCAGTATTCTGGGACATGTAATAAATTGGGTCCTGTCAGGTCTTATTGATGCTCGGTTTAAAGGCCCTATTCCACGGAACGATTATTGTCCGTATTCGGCCGATATCAGCCGCTACGGACGATAATTGTCCCGTGGAATAGAGTGCAACGCTCAGCCGACATCGTTCATGTCGGCTGATTGTTGCAGTCGCTTGTTTTTGAGAGCGCTTGTTTTTGAGAGCGCTCGTTTGCTCCTCTTAACGACCCATGTAATAGGCCTTTAAGGAATTTTACTGTATCACCGTCTCAGATTATGAGCCCTCCAGTCAATGTGGAAATTTGATGGGAAAATAAAGTTCCAGACATCCTTTATGGTGCCAGTGCGGTCATCCATCCCCTTGAGCCACCATGTTTGTAGAAATACATAACCTGACTTTCTTTACATTTAGAATTAGTAAATTCTGATTATTTTTTTCCAGACAGTTGCTGTAAGAGGTTTCACGCTTCACTCGCTAGAATCTTCTGTTGTCCTAAGGAGGAACAGCCTGTAGACCCTCCAAAGGTCAGCCGGGGACGTTTGGGTGGGAATAAGAGAGAGACTCCCGTCATTATATACAATCATCTCCTGATACCTGGGATCATGTACTGTACCCGTAATCTTACTGGGACAAGAGGACAAGGCTCACTGTTTCTTCTTTTCTGATTTTTTGCAGGAATCTGAGCCTGAAGACCCAATGACACCAGAGGAGGTGAGAGCTGTGTAGTCATGTAATGCTCCTTCCAATCTTCTTGGGATCCAGGTCTAGCTCTGTCCTCCATGCCTTACCTATAGATCCTCCACCGCTCGTTCCTCCATCCTAAGTGCTAAGCTGGAGCAGGAGGACCTCACAATTTCTATCACACATCAGCTAGCAGGTTATGGTTGGAGATGATCGAACAGCGGAAAATCTTAGGTTCTATAGAACTCGAACCTTGTTGAACCTTCTGCATTTGATTCCCAAAACCTTCTCGGTCCGTGGGGAAGGAGGAGACAGCCCAAGTACCGCCTGGAATTCCGGGATACAGCCTATTACCTGGGCGGTACCTGGGCTGTCTCCTGCTTCCCCACGGATTGGGAAGGCATCAGGAATCAAATGCGGAAGGTTCGACAAGTTTCGAGTTCTATAGAACCTAAGATTTTCCAATGTTTGATCATCTCTAGTCATGGTTAGGAATAGGAGGAGTAGTGGACATCAAGAAGATCAGCATGATGGTCAGGATAGCTTTAGGTTTGGTGCTGAATTGACAGTAAAAGAAGAGCTATATGGATATAGGATATAGAGAGGCCACTCCAACGCTGGCCATAGAGTGACCCGTCAGACCAGGTGACCCCCAAGTCAAGTAGGTTTTTATAGACACATCACGACGCAGTGTATTACAATATCCTGATATGTTGTTCCATGGAGTGGTTCTGTCCATATCGAACACTACCAGACATGGTCCTCATCCTTCAGGGCCACCATGTTGACAGAGCACATCTATAATAAAAGATCTCTCACTTTCAGATTGAAGTCTGGGAACAACAAGAGCTGGGGAAGGTGACCTCCTTCGATAGCTGCCTGATTGACCCATCGCCATTTCAGCTTGTGGAGAGGACGTCACTTCATAAGGTTCTGTATCTCACTAATGTTGGTTCTATAGTTGGCAGATATGTCCATCTTCTTTTTCTAATATTAGTCTTGCACCTTGTTTTTACGTGCCGATACTTGGAAAATGCGTGCCGGGATTCACATTTCAGATTTTTGTGGGAAGATCTTGAATGTTTTTGTGTTTTCTTTCTCCTCCGCAGACGCACACGCTCTTCTCTCTTCTCGGCCTTAGCCAGGCATATATCACTAGTGGAGGAAAACTGAGAGGAGTCATCGCCCTTAAAGAGGTGAGAGAAAGATTAGAGGGGCATCCGTGAGAGCAGTAAACATGGCCGTAACATGACTGCTGCTAAAAATACTTTTGCTGCCATACTCAGCAAGTCTTAGTCCAGTTGCATCCAGAGCTGTAATCAGAATTCTACTGACTGCTCTAGTAATAGTGGGGTCTGCTAGCATATCCAGGTACTAAAAACTGCATTGGCTGTAGAACAGTTAAAGGAAGGACGGGAGCTAGTAGATCCATCAGTCGCATTAATAAAACTCAGCATGAGTTACATCAGATTTTTTCATCTTTCCGTTAGCTGCAAAAAGCCATTGAGGGGACGGCCCAGTCCGGTGTCCGCCTGCGCCCGCCCTTTGCCAGTTTTCGTGATGCCAACCGCTCGCTGTCTCGGAAGGAGTCCCAGAGAGTGGTTCCCAAGGCTCCTCCATCCCCTGACCCTTCCATGATACCTGATGAACCCACCATTTTAGTGACTTCTGATGTGACCCCAGACTCGGAGCTGGATGATCTCTCCGGTCAGGGTTCGGAGAATGTATCGCAGATCCTGAGTGACTTCCAAGTGCTTGCAGAGCAGAGTGAGGAGGATTTGTAACCCCCGCCCATAAAGCCTTGGGGGCCAGGATGGCTCCTCCTCCATTTTGGACGGCACGGCTGGTGGAGTTGGATCTCTAAAGGCTCCTAGAATGGAGGTGACTGCACTCGCATGCCTTGGGCCGTAGATCCTGACGTTTGCTCTACATACTTACATTAAGTACACTGGAATTACTGCTCATATTATAACATTGTCATACAAGAAACATAAAGGGAGCCGCAAGCCTTCTTATAATGTTCTTCAGGAACGTCAAGAAGGAATAACCTCAACTTACGTCAACGCTCTGCATTCCTCAACAAGAAGCCGACTTCAACTACTACTACAACCACCAGCATCCATTAGACCTCTGCTATACCAATATGGGAATCTCATCATCTCCACCTTATTGGAATGCCAGTCGACACCCCCCGAAATGTTATATAATAGCCCATCATCGATGAGCAATACATGGATGGACATGTTAAGGTTGGATGAATAGTGAGACATGGGGTTAGTGCTCCAATAATTGGAGTTATGGATTCCCAGACAAAACTGTCCTGTCACCCATGGCAGCCATTGATGACCCAAATTTCCAAAAAGCTTAGAACACAATGGGGGAGATTTATCAAACATGGTGTAAAGTGAAACTGGTTCAGTTGCCCCTAGCAACCAATCAGATTCCACCTTTTATTCCTTTGGAAAATGAAAGGTGGAATCTGATTGGTTGCTAGGGGCAACTGAGCCAGTTTTACTTTACACCATGTTTGATAAATCTCCCCCAATGTGTATTATTGGTTGTATGTGGCAATAACAATGTCTGTCCTGGTTTGTCACTCAGTTTTCTCCAACCTTTGGCAAAACCACAAGTGCTAGCCACAGTTTGGGGAACACTGCAATAGGGGGAGCAGAAGGAGCGGCTGGAGCCAGGACATGGTACCTACAGCCCCTAAAAACACACCAGTATTATAGATAGGACACAATAGGCCGGAGACCTTTTATAGATTTTGTATTGGGGCCCAGGAGCTTCACACTGCACCTCTGCATCACACTTAAAGGGATTTTCATATCAATTGGGACTAGAAAATTATGTAAATTTGTAGTAGGTCTTATTGAGGAAATCAGAGGTATGGAGAGTTACTCATCAGACAGCGATCTATGGAAAAAAGTGCAAATCAAATCTACAAATTATATAAATTTATGTAGTGCAGGATCAAAGCTCCTGGTGCCAACTAAATATCTTGAACCTTCTGTTGGGACCCCTGAGAAAGGCCTTATTCTCACGTATACTGTATATGGACAATGGGTTACAGAGTAGACTTCGGAACGCCCGACATCATCATTCATAGTGAACTCTTCATGCTACTGTACTGACACAGAAGCGCGAAAATTTAAACAGTAAGGCTGCATTCCCACGTTCCGTGATCCTTACGGATCACGGACGTGGAATGCCAGTACCGGAGTCCCCCCGCGCCCGGACAGCATCTGTAATTAGATGCTGGGAGCGGGGAAGACTGTATTCATAAGCGCCGCGCTGTAGTAACAGCACCGCATGGCTGATTCATTACAGCACGGCGCTTATGAATACAGTCTCCCTCCGGACTCCGGTACATGCATTCCACGTGACGGATCACGGAACGTGGGAATGCAGCCTTATGGAGTTCACTGCATCATAATGAATCATGATGCTGGGAGTTCCAAAGTCCGTTCTGTAGCACATCATTCGTCTATATCAGGGGTGTCAAACTCAAATACACAGTGGGCCAAAATTAAAAAATTGGACAAAGTCGTGGGCCAACCTTGATAATTATTGAAGTGCGAATGCGGTGCTCCTTGCACTGTCAGAGCAACATGCGGTAGTCGTGGTACTGTCAGTGGTGTGTGTTTCCCAGCGCTGTGCACTCCCCAATAGTCTCATATAGTAGCCAGCCCTCCCCAATAGTCTCTTATATAGTAGCCAGCCCCCCCATAGTCTCTTATATAGTAGCCAGCCCTCCCGAATAATCTCATATAGTAGCCACCCCTCCCCCATAGTCTCTTATATAGTAGCCAGCCCCCCCATAGTCTCTTATATAGTAGCCAGCCCTCCCCAATAGTCTCATATAGTAGCCAGCCCTCCCGAATAATCTCATATAGTAGCCACCCCTCCCCCATAGTCTTTTATATAGTAGCCAGCCCTCCCTCAATAGACTCTTATATAGTAGCCTGCCCCTAGAACAGAGTTGTTAAAGGAAACCTGTCTCCTGTGGATGCACCCCCCCCCCCCCCGAACCCACCCTACCCCTGGATACAGCCCCCCATACTTTCCCCAGCCTGCCTGTCCCGCTCCTGATGCCGATCCCACTGCGGAGATATGGCCGCCCAATCATCTTCTCATGCAAGTATGGGGGGTCATATCCAGGGGCAGGGTGGGTTCAAGGGGCTGTCCAGGGGTGACAGGTTTTCCCATTAGCTTGGATTCACCTTTTCTGCTGCCCAGAGACCACAGGAGGCGCCCAGTGCAGGACATGTGTGATGACGTCACTGCTCTGCAGGCGCCGGGACACCTCTCACATACTCCAAGGCTGCAGGCTAAAAACTACCTGTGGCCTACAAGATTATAATATGGGCGGTCTGAGCGGCTGTCCAGACCACCCATATTATAATCTAATGCGATGGCGGGCCAAAAGTAATGGCACTGGGGGCCAGATTTGGCCCACGGGCCAGACTTTAACATGACTGGTCTATACGGAACGTGCCTGGAACATGTGAATGTAGCCTCACACTTGAGGTATGCCAACGTCTAACACAGCATACCCTGCCATATGCATTGATTTCAATGTACTGAATTTTTTTTTGTTGGCCTGTCAAGTGTAAGGTACGGAAGTTTTTAGTGAACTAAAATAGCTATCATCATCATACTATATACTACATACTGGAGTGCTTAAATAATATCAAGATTTTATCACATTCGACTAGATGGAGGTCTATCGGCTGCCCATCGATGGCTGGCATGGTTCACTGCTAAATGCCCTTCTTATGGGTGGGGATAAGGACTGGGAGGTATTTAGGATGAATGTTGGAATAATTGACCCCTTTCCGGTGCTATGACCTCAACTTTTGGGTCATCCAGTTGTTTTACATGTTATACCATCGGAAAGTTTTGAAAATCTTCTTGGTCATTTTTCTGAATTGAACAGCTGGTGGTACTGTATGACTATGTATAATGTCTGATCAGCCTATGTGTGATGGGCACTCAGAGGAAGGACTTCATACCCTACCCATTGCTCATCATCACTTCCAATCCCCAATCTTCTGGATGTTGCTGGTCGTCATACGTTGGAGTCGGAGAGAAATAAGGACACGCAGAGTCTTAACGTTTAATACAATAGCAGCCATCTTTATAGTGTTCTCATGCAGCAGCCGACTGTCACTTCACTTGAGTCCATTGAAGAGATTGCAAGGTACGCTGCCACGCTGCGGAGCACTGTACACTTCGATGGGTTTATCAAGTCTTTATGGTCTTATTTTTCTACTAAGATGCAAAATGCTTTTGTAGAATCTTGCACTTGTTGATTTTGTGAGATGAACAGATCAGTAGAGTTATACTATACATGTTCCTTAGAATGACCAAGGCGGGAGACTATTATTATACTGCGTCCTTTGTACTGTCACTGTGGGGAGATTTCTTAAAGGGGTTATCCAGCACTACAGAAACATGGCCGCTTTTCCCTCTCTCTTGTCTCCAGTTCAGGTGTGGTTTGCAATTAGGCTCCATTTACTTCAATGGAACTGAGTTACAAACCCCACCCAATCTGGAGACAAGAGAGGGGACAAAGTGGCCATGTTTTTGTAGTGCTGGATAACCCCTTTAAAACAATGGCAAAATTCACCTTATCAAGTGGGGGATGAATAAAAGGAAAAAGCATCTCCGCTGCTGCAAAACTACAACTCTCAGCCTACAGCTGTCTATGCATGCTGGGAGTTATAGCTCTGCAGAAGATTGGAGACCACCAATCTAACTTGCCCTATTCCACCAACAGATCTGATGTCAGATTATCCGCCAAAGATTTGAAGCCAAACCCAGGAACAGACTATAAACAGAGATCAGGTCATAAAGGAAAGACTGGATTTCTCCTCTTTTCAAATCCACTCCTGGGTTTGGCTTCACATCTTTGGCAGATAATCTGTCGTCAGATCTGTTGGTGGAATAGGGCCTATAGATTGTGAAATGCAGAGAGCATGCAGTTCATAGGGTTCACCACTAGATTGTCCTCTTATAGGTATTGATAATCAATATTCTGCTGGGGAATGTTATTAGATCCTTGACTAATATGGAAGCTATTTCTAGTGTTCAGGTGGTATTGCCACTTTCAGGTAACTTTTCATTAGAAGTTGTGTGTACATGAGGAATAGCACTATTTCTGGCTAGAATGTATACATATATATTGGATTTTTTTTAAAGCAATTTTCCCCTTTTATAGGCTCCATTTCTAATCTTAAGTTGTCCGTAAACTACTGGGTGTAGACTAGCTGCTATGATGTCGCCATACACTACACAAACAGAAGATGACCCTGCTCCCCTATATCTCTTTAGTGTCCCCACAGAAGTAGTAGACTAGCTGCTACGATGTCTCTATGCCCTGAACACACAGAAGAGGATCCTGCTCCCCTATATCTCTATAGCACACCCTCAGAAGGAAGAGACTAGCTGCTATGATGTCTCCATACACTGTATACAAAGAAGAGGGGATCCTGCTCCCCTATATCTCTATAGCACACCCTCAGAAGGAAGAGACTAGCTGCTATGATGTCTCCATACACTGTATAGACAGAAGAGGAGATCCTGCTCCCCTATATCTCTATAGCACACCCTCAGAAGGAAGAGACTAGCTGCTATGATGTCTCCATACACTGTAGACACAGAAGAGGGGGTCCTGCTCCCCTATATCTCTATTGCACACCCTCAGAAGGAGGAGACTAGCTGCTATGGTGTCTCCATACACTGTATATACAGAGGATCCTGCTCCCCTATATCTCTATAGCACACCCTCAGAAGGAGGAGACTAGCTGCTATGGTGTCTCCATACACTGTATACACACAGAAGAGGGGATCCTGCTCCTCTATATCTCTATAGAACACCCTCAGAAGAAGAAGACTGGCTGCTATGATGTCTCCATCCACTGTATAAACACAGAAGAGGGGATCCTGCTCCCCTATATCTCTATAGCACACCCTCAGAAGCAGGAGACTGGTTGCTATGATGTCTCCATACACTGTATACACACAGAAGAGGGGATCCTGCTCCCCTATATCTCTATAGCACATGCTCAGAAGGAGGAGACTAGCTGCTATGATGTCTCCATACACTGTATATACACAGAAGAGGATCCTGCTCCCCTATATCTCTATAGCACAACCTCAGAAGGAGGAGACTAGCTGCTATGATGTCACCATACACTGTATACACAGAAGAGGGGGTCCTGCTCCCCTATATATCTATAGCACATGCTCAGAAGGAGGAGACTAGCTGCTATGATGTCTCCATACCCTGTATACACAGAAGAGGGGATCTGGCTCCCCCCTTTTCTTTTTTTTTATAATTATTTTTATTTATTTTCCAAGACATACAACCATAGACAGGTAAAGAATGCATTACACGAATGCATTAATAAATAAAGGAGTCCAACTTCTTTTGATCCTTCACTTCTCAACCAACTTATTGCCTTATTAATATCCTAACCGGCCATGGTGACAAACAACATAATCAACATACAATTCACCCTATTCGGGGCTACAATAGGTGGGTCAACACAAAAACCAAAACATACAAAACGCAAATATCTCTATAGCACACCCTCAGAAGGAGGAGACTAGCTGCAATAATGTCTCCATACACTGTATATGCACAGAAGAGGGGGTCCTGCTCCCCATTATCTCTATAGCACACCCTCAGAAGAAGGAGACTAGCTGCTATGATGTCTCCATACACTGTATACACAGAAGAGGATCCTGCTCCCCTATATCTACATATAACCTAGAGCTTTCAGCAGCTTCTCTGTGTTTCTTTGTCTGTCTCTTTCTGCTGCTAACTCTTCCTCTCCCTCCTCCCTTCCCCTCTTCATAGACTTCTATGGGCAGCTGTAACTTGATCCCTCAGTGAGATGATCTGTCTCAAGACAGAGTGAATGATGAGGTTAGAAAAGGAGCCTGATACTAGAAGAAAGAGACATATTTCTCCAATAAGATATATTACAAAGTTTCTTACTTGTATTCTTGTGCTATTCTTGTGTATTCACTTGTGCTATTGATTTGTGCAAAGTTTGTTGTAAGATTAGTGCCAATTTAAGTGATTCTAAGTCGCCCCCAAATCCATTTGTATGGGTCTCGATGCCATAATACCGTGCATCAAAGACATCGCCTTCTACTTTGAATGGAGCTTTCCCTTGAGAACTCATCCACCCTCATAGCAGTGTAGCCGAAGAGAAGCAGACAAGCCCCCATGCCCTTACCTCTGAACAACATGGAGCTCTTACTAAAATGTGTTCCCATTCATTGGGACATTTGGAAACATACTTGCGACCTATGGAGCTCTGCATCCCTTGATATGTTGATAGGAGTCCAACCAAACGGGTGGCCGCCATTACCTAAGGGTACGTGCACACTACCGAATTTCTGCTGAGACTTCAAGCGGATTCCGCCGGGCGCCCTCAGCTTGAAGTTCCGCCTGTTCCATAGACTCAATGGTACTTGCAGTTGAATTCTCCCGAGTGCCCAAAGAATTGACGTGTCAATTTTTTGGGCAAATGGCGGAATCCACCGGCAAATACCATTGAGTCTATGGAACGGACGGAACTTCAAGCTGAGGGCGCCCAGCGGATTCTGCTTGAAGTCTCAGCGGAAATTCTGTAGTGTGCATGTACCCTATAGCAGTAAATAGCAATGTCCTTATTCTGGGCATTAGTGAACATCATTGATGGCCGTCATTCTTTAAAAGGATGATGTCTATTGGTTTAGTTGCCCCTTGACGCTGATTTCTTCCTATTTCAATGGTGCCCTCTATCACTTACTGTCTCCTGGTCTAGAGATGTTCATGTATACGCCTGATAGTCGTTGCATTATTATCGATGGGAAAGTAAAATATTTTATAATACTGAGGTGGTTGTGTTATTTTTGGGTCACATAAGCTCCAGCCATTCTGAATGACCCTGCTATCACAAGTCCGATGGGTAAGGGATATATCCTGTGTGTTACATTCCATTCAATGGGGTTGGTCAAGATTCACACAAATCAGCATAAAAAAATATATATATATAAAAATAAAAAAAATAACAATAACCTCCCCATGCACAGTGGTGCCCTTGTTAAAGTGAGCACAGGGACTGTTAAAGGAACTCTACAAAGACACAAACAGCTCCCTATATCTCAGCTTCTTGGACCTGTATTAGTGTGACAAAGAGGAGTGGAATACTGGGGTTCAGTGCCTCTCTTTTTACTTCTAGTCACAGAGGGATATCCAAAGCAGCTCGCTGGTGTCACCTTTTGGAGGTAGCGTTCAAGTTTATGCTCCTCTAGGAAGCTCCAGTACATGACCGGGAAGAAGCCGAGCCAGAACTTCCCCAGAAGGAAGGGTAACCCATCTGTAGACAACTGTTTTGGGGATCTTGCCTTTTGGACTGTGGGTGTTATATGAATACA